>NW_020954571.1:13542408-13752982 GCF_900497805.2 Vombatus ursinus | reverse complement strand
AAGAAAGAAAGAAAGAAAGAAAGAAAGAAAGAAAGAAAGAAAGAAAGGAAGGAAGGAAGGAAGGAAGGAAGGAAGGAAGGAAGGAAGGAAGGAAGGAAGGAAGGAAGGAAGGAAGGAAGGGAGAGAGAGAGAGAGAGAGAGAGAGAGAGAAAGAAAGAAAGAAAGAAAGAAAGAAAGAAAGAAAGAAAGAAAGAAAGACTTTTGTGACAAATATGCATCATCAAGCAAATAAACTTCCACATTGGCCATATCCACAACATTTATCCTTTATATCAGGAGGTAAGTAGTATGCTTCATCATGTACCACCACACCTTCTTTTGCACCCTGCCACCTATATCTTACAAGGGAAGAAACTGTCCAACATTTTGGTTCCTCTTAATCCTTCAAAAGAACTTAGATAGAAGGGAAGGTTATAAATGATCTAAGGCAGCGCAGTGGATTGGTATAGAAAGCTGGGAGTAAGGAGACCTGGGTTCTGATCCAATTTTGCCATTGATTCACTGTAGGACCTTGGTATTGTCACTTCTCATCTCTGGGCCTTAACTCTGAGCCCAACTATTAAAGGGTCAGACTACTAAGAATTCTTAACATGGAGTCCATGAACTTGTTTTTAAAAATATGTTGATAACGATTTCAAAATGATTGTTTTCCTTTATAATCCTAATAATTTTGTTCTATTGCATTTAAAAACATTATTCTGAGAAGGGGTCTCTGACACACAAAAATATTGAGAACCTCTGGGCAGCACAATGGTCATCCAGTCAGTCAGTCCATCAACAAGCATTTATTAAACACGTTCTTAGGGGACAGCAAGGTGGCACAATGGATAAAGCTCTGGCCTTGGAGTCAGGAGGACTTGAGTTCAAATCCGGCCTCAGACACTTGACATTTTCTAGCTGTGTGACACTTAACCCCGATTGCCTAACCAAAAAAAAAAAAAAAAAAGCAAACAAAAAAAAAAAACAAAAACAAAAACAAAACACTTTCCTATATGCCAGGTACTGTGCTAAGTTCTGGGCATACAAAGAAAGACAAAAACAAAGTCTTCCTCTCAAGGAACTTAAATTCTAATGGGGCTGTGATTGGGGTGACAATCAAACAACAATGATATAAACAGTATAAATGAAAGGTAAAGTCAGACTTGGGCTCCTAATGTCTCTCTCAGTCTGATACACCGGGTTCTGGGTTCTAAGGTTCCTGGCAGCTTCAGCGGGAAGAGGAACAACAAAAGGAGTAGGATGGCTGCTTGGGGTAGATGGGATGAAGACGATAGACAATAGTGACAAAGCTATGCTGCTCAGTTCTCATTTTGCTTTGATTTTCTCTGCCAAAGAAAAAGGTAAAGGATAGATGAAAAAACTGGCTAAGAGGGAGGTGAAAGCCCATATAAATAAGAAGATAGAAATAGAGCAGCGAGCTACCCTGAATGGATTCAAGCCCAGATGAACTGACATACAAGTGTATCGAGAAAAATGGCAGATACAGTTGCTGAAGCCACCGTGAGTGACATTCGAGTAACTGTGGAGAGGCATATGTGAAGTATCAAGGGAGTGGAAAAGGGCAAATTTTGTATCAATTTTCAAAAAAGGGAAAAGAATGAAGTCTGCAAACTAGAGGACTGCGAGGTTGATTTCAATTCCTGGCAAAATTCTCGAAATGATTATTAAAGAAATGCTAGTGACATTTAGAAAAGAACGTAGTGATTGCAAAGATCCACCAGGACTTCGTCAAGAACAGGTCATACCCGACTAACCTTAAAAACAGAAATAAAACCCTTTTTTGGACAAGCTTCCTAAAGTGATAGATCAGGAGACTTCTGCTGATATGGTTGACTTGGGTTCTAAAAAGGCATTTGATTAGGTATTTCATGCTATTCTTGTGGAAAATGTGGCGATATGTAGGTTAGACAGTGGTCCAGGGAAATGGATTTGAAATTGGTTGAATAGTTGGACCGAGTTATAAATGTCAGCTTGGCAAGAGGTCACCAGTGGAACGGCTCCAGGATCTATGCTTGACCCTATGTTGTTTATCATTTTTATTAATGATATGGATAAAGACATGAAAGTCAAGCTGAAGCTCTTTTTGTAGTAGTAAAGAATCAAATACTGAGGGGATGACAAAAACTTGACAAGTACATCAAGCAGGGAATGGCTGAGCAAGTTCTGGTATATCAATATGATGGAGTATTATTATGCTAGAGGAAATGATGGAAAGGATGATTTCAGAGAAATCTGGGAAGACTCGTATGAACTGATGCAAAGTGAAGTAAGCAGAACCAGGAGAAGAATTTATACAATATCAACAATAGTTAAGACAAACAACTTTGAAAGGCTCAGGAACTCTGATAAACCCAATAACCAACCACAATTCCAGAGGACTCTTGATGAAACATGCTACTCACCTCTTGATAGAGAAGTAATGAACTCAGATTGTAGTTGATATATATATATATATATATGTATGTATGTATATATATATGTATGTATGTATGTGTATATATATGTGTAAATATATATATATATATACACACACACACATATATATTTGGACAAGGCCAATGTGAGAATTTGCTTTGTTGGCAATACATATTTGTAATGGCATTTTTTCCTTCCTTTCTCAGTGGGGAGAGTGGAAGGGAGATGGAGAAGGGAGAGGGAATGGACTTTCATTGATTATAAATGAAATTTAATTTTTAAAAAGTCAAGTTTAATAAATTTCCAAGTGACATGAAATTTAAAGGAATAAGTAACATACTAGGATCAAAAGAGATTTTTTTGACAAACTAAAACATAGGGCTAAATCTAAGAAGATTAAACTTAATCTTGATAAATGTCAAGTCTTATATTTGGGTCCAAAAAAACTTCACAAGTACAAAATAAGCAAGGAATGTTCAAATAGCCGTCTCTCTGAAAAAGACCTAAGGGTTTTAGTGGACTGAAAGCTCAATAGGAGTCAATAGTATGATATAACAATCCAAGGAGCCAAAGTGATCTTAGTTTCCAGGAATAAAGGGGTGATAGCCCTGCTTTACTCTATCCTTGTGAGAGTCCATCTAATTTAGAAAGGGCATTGATAAGCTAGAAAGCTTAATTACCCTAGAAATGGTAATCTACATGTTGAAAAGTCTTGAGTCCTTGTCATATGAGCATTGATTGAAGTAAGAGAAGAAGTAAGAGAGTAAGTAGTAAGTGAAGTAAGAGAGAAAAACCAACTTGGAGGGGTTGGGGGAGGGGGAGGAATAGAATTACAATTGTTTTCAAGTCCCTCAAGATCCGTTCTGTGGGAAAGAGATTAAATTTGTTCAATTTGGCTCCAAAGAAAAGAACCAGAAACCATGAATGAAAGCTGTGAGAGGCAAATTTATTCTTTATTTTAGGGGGGTGGGGCAATCAGGGTTAAGTGACTTACCCAGGGTCACACAGCTAGTAAGTCTGTGGGCGGATTTGAACTCAAGTGCTCCTAACTCCAGGGCCAGCGCTCTATTTTCTGCACCACCTAGCTACTCCTCAAATTTATTCTTGCTCTCAGAAACAGAACTTTCTAACAATTGGAATTGTCCAAAGGGGGAATGGATTGTTTGGGGAAAATGGTTTCTCCTTTCCTGGGGCTCTTTAAACAGGGACTGGATAACTACTTGTCAGGTGTGCTGCAGGGGGGATACTATTTCCAGTATGAACTGGACTAGATGGTCTCTGAGACCCCCTCTCACCCTAACATCTATGATTCTATGTTTCTGATACCTATATTCAAGTGTCTCTTTTAACTCTACAGTCTATAATCTAACATTCCACATCACAAGATTCCTTCCAGCTCTGACATTTTATGTTGTAGGTATCAGGGAGGGATCTAGATGAACAGAGCTAGAACATTTTTAATCCCCTGTGACTCCCAAAAGGACTGGTGGGGAGTCTTACAAGCCCAGACTTAGGGTCTTTGGAGACTTAGATTAGAGCTCTCTGCCAGGTCTATTAATATATATTATGAAGGGTAAGGCCCATGACCATCTGTGGTTGTCAGGACTGGGATCCCAAGGGATCATTCCCTGAATGTGTAGTCAGGACCTTTTCCAGCCTCATTTTCCTGCCAGGCAGCATCTGAACTGCCCTTACCTTTGAGTTAGCCTTTGGGTTCCAAGAAGAAAAGCATGGGACCCAAGGAGTCCTGAAAATGTCTCCCTTGGATGGAGGTGGACAAAGAGCCCTGAAAAGGTAGGATATGGCCATAGAAGGCCAGAGGGAGGTCCCAAGGCATTCAGTGAGAAGACAGAATCTTCCTCTCATGGAATGAAAGCTGACCACTAGAAAAGTGGAGTGGAGACAGTGCCCATGTCAAAGGAGAACCCAATAGACCCAGAATTTTAGGGTCACTAGGCCACTGTTTCTCCCTTCCTGGACCTGGCAAAATTTTCCAAGATACAGACTGTTTTATGTACAAATAGATACCCAACTATCTTCTGAGGGATTAGTTCTGGATATGGAGCCAATCTGGGGAGAATCTGGTATAATTTAGGGATTACTTATATCTAAGGTGAAATCCCTGGGGTAGTGGAATTCCCCATAACTGGAACAGACTGCTTGTGGTCATTATGTATTCCTCTACTCTCAATCACCAGATCCTATGACTGTGACCCAAGGCTCCTACCATTGACCAGCATCTAATGGCATACCCGAAGGCATTTGCCTATGTCCATCCACCTCCCATCAGCACTATTCCCCGCCCCCACCCTCCCCTCTGGCAGAAACACAGATCCTTGAGAGCCTTGGAGAAGCCATTTACTGCACCTGCCTGCCAGGATAGCCTTTGGCTCCCGGACTCCCTTCTGGTCCTGGCTCCCCCTGTAAAGGAAAGGAGAGGACAGTGAGTTCTTCTAGAGGTGGGGACAGAAGAGGAGGGACCACTCAAGCTAAGCCCAGGGCACAGAATGAGTTGGGGGAAGGGTAGCATCTGAGTTACAATGGACAAAGGGATGGCAAAGGGATAAAGGCAGAGAAAGGAAAGTGAGATGAAAAAAGAGGAAAGGGAAGCCCTCCTCTACAGCCCTCCCCCCCAATCAGGTCCCAGGGAAACCGGCTCAACCAGCTCTTCATACAAAGCCCCCCGGCCCTGAAAACAGGGAGCAAAGTAAAGGTGTCATTCCCTCTCTGGCATATGGAACTGTTTTCCTTGGGTCAATGCTGCCAAGATTCTGGCAAACTAGATGGATGCATGTATAATATCCTCTAACATCGAACAGAACAGCCCAGCTATTCATGGATTTTACTGCAAACATCAGGCTTATCCAAACACTCCATGAGGGAATTACTGCCTCTTTCAGTAAGATGTGGTTAGCGAGGAAGGGGCGGGGGGAAACCCAGTGGCAAATTTAGTGCAAAGAAGGGACGAGTGAGAAGGCAAGAGCTTCCTTATTTCCCTGCTGGCCCAGAGGACGTGGGGCTCAGTGCCCAGGGGCTAGAGTAGGGGGCAGGTAGGGAGCTGGAAGGAGGGGGGAGACTCACGGGCGGCCCATCCATGCAGGATAGGCTGGGGGAAGGGGGAGGGCACTGTGCCCATGACTGTCAATAAAGGCATAAATCAAGAGACATAGAGAGGAAGGGAGATCCTAAGGAGCCAGGCTGCTGCTACAGAGAAAACCAGCAAGGTTGTGGCCAGCTAGGTTGGACCAGAACTCTTCATCAAGGCCTTGTGGCTAGCCATAGGTCCAGGACACTCACTTACCTGGTCTCCAGGATGTCCAGATGGTCCAGGATAGCCTTTCAGCCCCTGTAAAGAAGAAATATCCAGGGCCAAGTTAGAGAATGCTTTGAAAGGACTCTTATTTGGGGGGAGCAAGATAGCTACAACAACCCAACTATTCACATGGGCGAGAAGCCAACACTCCTGACTCAGAGAGGTATTTGTCAGCCTTGTGGCTGACATTAACCCTTCTATTCCCATGGTCTTATCGCCAACTTTTTTTTAATTGGACATGGGCATCCAATGGTTATAGGAAATCCCCTGTACCAGTTCAGACAGACACCTGCTCTGCAACTGGCAGTCTTGAGGTACTGAGAGGTTATGGGACTTGCCCAGGGTCACACAGTAGTCATGAAAGACAGACTTGAGTCCAAGTCTTCCCAACTCAGTTTTCTACCCACTATGCTACATTGTCACAACTTTGTCAGAAATAAAATAAGACACCAGTATGGCCAAAGATCTTCCCCTCACGCACTTTCTTGAGAACATAAATTAGTTTGTGGTTGTCAAGTGCTTTGAAGCTTTAAAGAAGAGAAGATGCCACAAAGGTTTTAGAGCTTGTGGCCCCTCTGCCCCTCAAAGCCCACTGCTTATCTCCTCCATCTTCTTGAAAGAGGCAGTCTCCCAAAATTACAGCCAAGAGGACTTTATGGATTTACACAAGGTCCCAGTCAACAACAGGACCTGATTTAGACACGTGTCCACGCTCTTCATTTGGTGCTGAGTCTCATCGCAGAATCTCAACCTTGGGAGGACCCTGCATGGTAAGTCAGTGCAAGCCCTAGCAGAAAAGCACTCTGACATTCCTCAAAGCAGTCAACCAGATCTCACTGCCTCCCAAGGAGGGCCACTCCACGTCTGCAGGGCCCTAATTATTAGGAAACTTTTCTTTGCAGGGAACCACAATCTGGCTCTCTTCAGCCCCCATCTATTTCTCCTCATTCTGCCCTCTGAGGTCAAACAGAACAGATTGAGTCCCTGTTCTAGTAGTCTTCAAATAGCTGAAGACTCAAACCATGTTCCTCCTAAGCAGCAAGAAGGTGCAGTGGGTAGAGTGAAACTTGGAATTGGGAAGACCTAAGTTCAAATCTGTCTCAAATGATTATTTACCATGTAACTCTGGCTGAGTTATTTAATCTCTCTGTGCCTCAATTTTCTCACCTGAAAATAAGAAGGTTGAGTCCCTCCCAGTTCTAAATCTATAATCCAATGATCACTTTCTTCTCAAGGTTAAACATGCTATAATCATTTTCCCCCAATTAATAGTATTTCATTTTTCCAATTACACGTAAAGATTATCTTCAACATTCACTTTCATAAGATTCTGAATTCCAAATTTTTTCTCCCTCCCTTCCCTCCCCTCTCCCCAAGACAGAAAGCAATCTTATACAGGCTATATACATACAATCATATTAAACATTTCACATTAGTTGTGTTGTGAAAGAAGAATCAGAACAAAAGGAGAAAAACACGAGAAAGAAAAAACAAAACAAAAAAAGAGAAAATAGTATGCTTCAATCTGCGTTTAGACTCCATAGTTCTTTTTCTGAATATGGACAGTATTTTCCATCATGAGTCTTTTGGAATTGTCTTAGATTACTGTATTGTTGAGAAGAGCCAAGTCTATCAAAGTTGATCATTGCACAATGTTGCTGTTATTGTGTACAGTGTTCTGGTTCTGCTCATTTCACTCGGTATCAGTTCATGTAAGTCTTTCCAAGTTTTTCTGAAATCTACCTGTTCACCATTTCTTATACCACAATAGTATTCCATTACATTCATATACCACAACTTATTCAGCCATTCCCCAACTGATGGGCATCTCCTCAATTTCCAATTCTTTGCCACCACAAAAAGAGTTCATGCTATAAATTCTTATAAGCAATCTTCATACAGCAGGATCTCCAGCTTCCCAATGTCCTTCCTAAAATGTTGAGCCCAGAAATGTTCAAAATATTCTAAATGTGGTCTGACCACACCAGGCTACACCATGACAATTACCTCCCTCATCCAGGATGCTATGCATCTCAAAATAGCCTAAAATAGTATCATGGATTTTTAGGCGGAGGGTTGCTGTCATGTTATACTTTTGGATCATAATGAGGATGCAAATCACTAAAGACCCCAGACTTTTTACATAGGAACTATTATCTAGCCACTCCTTCCCTATCTGTTCTTGTGTGGTTGATTGTTTGAACTCAAGTATTATTTCTATTAAATGTCATCTCATTAGATTCAAACCATCATTGCTGCCTATTGGGATATTTTTGAGCCTTGACTTTGTCTTTTATCTCTCCCATCTCTTCTGCTCTCAGTGAACTTTGCTAGCTATGGCTATAGCTCCAGGTGCCATAGAACAGTGTCATGAAGATAACATGCCACCAGTCTCTTGATCTGGTCACATAAACATCAGGTCAGCGGAAGCATCTTCAGCAAACAATAAGTATAAGACCTATTGGGAGCAAAGTACGTGAACTCTAAGGCATGGAAGTTGTACCATCTACTTGGGCTATTCAAAGGTCTTTTCTGCTTCCTTCCTGAATCTTATTTTCTGATAGCCTGAATCTTCCTGATTCTTGGTTGTATTCCAGATGGAAGAGAATGCCAGACAACTGAGTTTCAATGGGTGAGATATTATGGTGTGAGACACTGCCCTTAAAGACCCTGAAGGGTAGGTGGGGAGAGAAGATCAACACAGACGGAAAAGTTAGGACACAACACAAGGCAGCACAGCGTTCAAAACCTGAATGACTGTTATTAATGGTGCCATAAGAGTTTCAAAAAGGAAGAGAGAACTGTGGCTTCAAAAGGTCAGGAGCAGCTTCAGAGAGGGGTTAGGACTTGATTTGGGCACTGATAAAAGGACAGGATTTGGAAAAGGGGAAAGAAGAAAGGTAGGGTGTTCCAACAGGGGAATGGTCTAAGCAAAGGCTTTGAGTCTGGGGGACACTGAAGAAACTAATTTGGCTGGAATTGAGAGTTCCTGTGAAGAAATAATAGGAGATCAAATCGGAGAGAGCTGATAGAAGAGAGTCTTGAAGTCCAAGTTGAGGATTTTGGACTCAAAGTCCTTGGCTAACCCTTGAGGTTATCTCCTTCCTCAACACAACCATCTGGGGCCTCCCTTCTGCCCCCCCTACCCCCATCCATGTCTTGTCTCATGAGTCTCAAGGCAAATGCTCGCTTCTCTTTGTGTATGCAGGAGGTGGTGACAAGAACCAGGACCTGCCACAGCTGGAGTTCCTTCTTGCCAGCTTCAATTTTCCAAACACCCCCAAAATAGAGCTCCATGAAAAAAAAAACATGCCTCTTCATAATTTGGCCCAAGTCAATAAGTTCCCTTCATCCCTCTGGCCTGAATGAGACATTCTGTCTGGAGGAAAGCAGAAAGCAGTGACCTAAGGGATGGGGTGTTGGCTGGTGGAGAAGATGGAGGAGGAGGCAGCATCCTGTGCTCTTTGGCACCAAGGCACACTTGGATGCAGATCCCTGTGTCCTGCAGTGACGCCCACCCAACCTGTCACCAGTGTCCTGGACAGCCAGCCACTCGAACGCCACTGCTTTGAGGACAGCAGTGGGATCCAAGCCACAGCCTGTATTCACTTTCCAAATAAAGCTCCAAAGAAGCAGCCTGAAATGGAAATAACAATACCTAATAACCTCACACAGTTGTAGTAAGGAGATTGCTTTGTAAATCTTTGCACACTATATAAATATGAGTTGTTATTATCATTAATATTAGAAAGAGCAATGCACCATGAGTTGGGAAGCCAAGGTTCCTGCCACAAACTCAATGTGTGGCTCTGAGCAAATCAGCCCCCAATCTGGGTTTTAGTCTTCTCATCTCAAAAAGGAAGGGGCCCAAGAGTAGGCTTTCAAAGTTTCTTTCTGGTTCTACTCTTTCAAGATTCTAGGGATCATCTTAGCTCTTAAGTAAGTCAGGAATTTGTGCATTCAGTTAGGTGAATAGTAAGTAACAGGTGGTATATGTTTTTTTTTTTTGGTAAGGCAATTGGGGTTAAGTGACTTTCCCAAGGTCACACAGCTAGTACATGTCAAGTGTTTGGTGTGAGGCTGGATTTGAACTCAGGTCCTCCTGACTTCAGGGCCAGTGCTCTATCCACTGTGCCTCCTAGCTGCCCCAGTATATGATTTTTTTAAAGGAGCAATTAGAATCAGCAAAACTCAGTACAGAAAGAACCTAGAGAGAATATCACACCCCCCTCACAGAAGAATAACATGGAAAATCATAGAATTTTTGAATTCAAAGGAACTTTGAGAGTTTAGGATCATAGATTTACTAGGCAGCTAGGTATCATAGTGGATAGAACTTTTGGCCTCAGGTGGGGAAGACTAGAATTCAAATCCGGCCTCAGATACTTACTGGCTGTGTGAACCTGGGAAAGTAAACCTTTGCCCACTTCACTTTCCTCATCTGTAAAATGGGGATAAGAATAGCACCACCTATATCTCCCAAAGTTGCTGTGAGATTAAAATGAGTTAATACTTATAAAGCGCTTTGCAAACCTTAAAGTGTTATATAAATGCTAACCATTATTAGATTTAGTAAGAAAGGCTCATTTTGTCAGACATTCATTTTACAGATAAGGAAACTGAGATCCAGAGAGGAAAACAACTTTTCCAAATAATTAAAGGACAGAGATGGCATATAAACCAGGTTCTCTCCTCCTCCTCCCACTCTACCCCCAGTATAGTACTCTCTTCCATTATACCAAATGCTTCTTGGCACCAGGTTATTTAGTCTAATTTTTCACTCAGTAATTCTCCTTACAGGATTTTCAACAACCTCATCCAGTCTCTTTTTGAATACTTGGCATTGTGATTGTGAGTGACTGAGAGCTCACTGTCTCATTGAATGGCTCTACATCTCTTTTCAAGTTGGAAAGCACCAACTTGAAACGGATTACTCTAGATTACCTTTGGATTATACCAAAAGATTACCTTTGGACTATAAAGTGAAGCTTCATAAGGATGACTCCTGCTAAAGGTAATGTCATTCCAACAGGAATGCAAGGTGAGGTAATTGAAAGTGTACTTGATTTGGGATCCTAGGACCTGGGTTCAAATCCTCAGTCTGATATTTACCGCCAGTGATTTACCACCTTGGGTAAATGACTTCACTACTCTGGCCTCAGTTTTCCCATCTATAAAACAACAGGATCGGACTGAATGATCTCTAAGGCCCCTTATCACTTTAAATCTGTGATCCTATGAATGTCCTAAGTTACCTCCAACCAGATTCAATTAATCAGTCAATCAGCAATTATTAAGTGCATATGGTATTCCAGGGACAGTTAGGTGGTGCAGTAGATAGAGTGCAGGGCTTGAAGTCAGTAAGACTTATCTCCCCCAGTTCAGATCTGGATACTTACTAGCTGCGTGACCCTGGGCAAGTCACTTACACCTCTTTCCTTCAGTTTTCTTATCTGTAAACGAGCTGGAGAAGGAAATGGCAAACCTCTCCATTGTCTTTGCCAAGAAAACCCAAATCGGGTCATAAAGAGTCAGACACGATTGAAATGAATGAACAACAACAAATGGGGTTCCAGGCACCATGCTGAATTCTCAGAATACAATTACAATAAAAGAAATAAGCACTACATGCAAGGAGCTTACATTTGAATTGGGAAGACAACAAGGACATATATCAATATAAAAAGAACAAATACAAATAAATCCAAAGTGATTAAATACAGGGCAGCTTAAAAGGAGAACACTGCAGTGGAGGAGATCAGAGAAAGGGTTCATGAAAAAGATGGGACTTGATTTTCATCTTGAAGGAAGCGAGGTAGAGGTGAGGAGAGAGTGAATTCTAGTGCAAAGGTGTGGGGAGGGGAGAAGGAATGTTACAGAATGACCTATGTGAAGAATAGAGAGGCCAGTTTGCCTGTATGGCAGAGCATAGCAAGGGAGTAATGCACAAGCAGGCTGGAAAGATATGTTTAAACGAGACTATGAAGGCTCTTAAAAGCTAAACAGATGAGTTTATGTTTAGTCTTCAAGGCAATAGAGAGCTTCTGGAGTTTGTTGAATAAAGGGAAAAGGGAGAAGAGAACACGCATTTATTAAACACCTATGTATCAGGCACTGCTCAGTACTTTATAAATATTATCTCATTTGCTTCTCACAACAACTCTAGGAGGTAGGTGCCATTATTATCCCCGCTTTACAGTTGAAAAAACTGAGGCAGAAAGAGCTGAAGTGTCTGTCTCAGAGCCACACAGAGAGGAAATGTAAAAGGTCAAATTTGAACTCAGGTCTTACTGACTCCAGGTCTAGCATTCAATCCAGTGCACCACTTAACTGCCTTTAAGAGAAGTGATAGGGTCAGATGTGTACTTAAAGAAAATAACTTTGGCAGCGAAGCATAGGACAGATTGGAGTGGGAAGAGATATGAAGCAGAAGGACCGGTTCTAAACTCACTGTGGATCTCCCCATACCATCTATGGTCACTGGTTTTGTGGAGTCACAGGGAGGGTATAATGGCAAAGTCCCTCATATGAGGTTCAAAAACCATCTCAAGGTGTACATGTTGAGCAAAATACTAGCTTAATAGCAAGTTTACATTAAAAAAAGATCCTGAAGTTTTAGTTTATCATAATTTTATGCTGCTGCTAAAAAAGAGAAGCTAACACAATCTTAAATTGCCTTAATAAACATATAATGTCTAGATCATGCAATGTAAATGTCTCTGTGCTGGTCAGATCACACCGGGACGATTGTCTCCAAAGCTGGGCACCATTTTTTATTTACCATGGATATTGAAAATCTACAGCAACCCAGGGGGAGTGACCACGATAGGGAAGGGTTTGGAAAACATGTCATATAAGACTAAATGAGCTGGGATATTTAGCTTAGAAAAGAAAGGATAAAGGGAAGATTTAATTACTATCTCCTAATAATTGAACACTTGTTCTGTGTAGCTCCAGAGGGCAACACTAGTATCAATGGGTAAAATTTACAGAGAGATAGGTCTAGGAGCAAAGCAAAAGAGAAATCTCTAACAATTAGATCCAGGCAACAATGAAAAGGCACAGTGAATGGTGTGCCAGGCCTGGAGGCAGGAAGACTCATCTTCCCAAGTTCAAATCTGGCCTCAGACATTTACTAACTGTGTGACCCTGGGCAAGTCACTTAACCTTGTTTGCCTCAGTTTCCTCATCTGTAAAATGAGCTGGAGAAAGAAATGGCAAACCAGTCCAGTATCTTTGCTAAGAAAATCCCAAATGCGGTCAGGGAGAGTTGGACATGACTGAAAAATGACTAAACAATGAGAGAGGCTGCCACATGAGGTAGTATGCCCCAGCCAGGTAGGTGGTACAGGGGATAGAGCACTGAGCCTGGAGTCAGGAAGAGTCAAGTTCAAATTCAACTTCAGATACTAGCTGTGTGATCCTAGGCACCTCACTTAACTTCTGTCTGCCTCAGTTTCCTCAACTATAAAATGGAGATAATAATAGCACCTACCTCCCAAGGTTGTTGTGAGGAGCAAATGAGGTGATATTTGTAAAGTGCTTAGCATATATAATAGGCACTTTAATGAATGCTTGTTTCTTTCCTTCCTTCTTTGTCATTGGGAGTTTTTTAGAGGCTAGATGACCACATGTCAGGAATGGTCTAGAAGGAATTTTTATATTGAATAGAAGCCTAGACTAAACAGGGCTTCTTAAACTTTTTCCACTTTCAACTCCTTTTCACCAGAGAAATTTTTACATGACCCCAGGTATATAGGTATATAAAATAGGTATACAAATCAAACATTTATTACATGATAATAAAACATAAAGAAATTTATTTTTAAACAATTCTTTGGTATACATATAATTTTACCATTTATTAAAGACAAAAGCAAATTTGCATACTAATGAGATGGATGTGCTTGTTCATTTTTACATAAAGAATTAAATCTTGGCAGAATATTTGATACTGATACTTCGGTCACTACATGTTCAGAAACATTTTGCTGTTGCCAAATTCTTTGTGACCCTCACATTCAGTTATCCCACATAGGGTCAAGACCCACAGTTGAAAAAAAGTGCTCAACTAAAGGACCTTCAATGTCTTTTTTTATTGAGAGGCTATGTGCTTTTTATTGGGTGAAGAGAGGTTTTCATCATAGGATCACAGAATATAGGGCAAGAAGGGACCTTAAAACAACATTTGGTCTATCCCTGCCCCACCCTCCTCATTTTTACAGTTAAGGAAAGTGAAAATCAGTCAGTCATTTGGTCCAATAAACATTAATTAAGTGCTTACTAGTGCTTACTATGTCCCATACTCTCTGCTAAGTACTGGGGATACAACGAAAGGTAAAACTACAGTACCTTCCCTCAAGGAGCTCCCAGTCTAATGGGGGAGATAACATGGAACCAACTATATACAAACAAGCTATAGACAGGACCAATTGGAGATAATCAACAGAGGAAAAGCACTAGAATTAAGAGGGATCAGGAAAGGCTTCCTACAGAAGGTGGGATTTTAGCTGACACCTGAAGGAAACCAGGAGGTGGAGATGAGGAGGGAGAGCATACCAGGCATGGGGGACAGCCAGAGAGAATGCCCAGTCAAGCGATGGAGTGTCTTGTTCAAAAAACAGCAAGGATTGAACTTCCAGGAGCCAAGATGGCGGAGTAAGCAGTAAATCGCTATAACTTTCCCATATTCACCTCCAAACAACTATAAAATAGCACCCCAAAACAAATCCTGGAACAGCAGAACCAGCAAAAAGACAGGGTGAAACAATCTTTGAGCCCAAGAAACTTGGAAGATCAGCAAGAAAAGTGTGTCTCACTCTGGTAAAAGGGGAGTGCAGTCCAGGATAGGAAGTATCCCAGTAAGCCAGCAGCAAGTCCCACCTCAGCAAACCAGTGGAAAATGCTGAGCCCGAGTGTGGTGAAGCAGGCAAATGCCAACACCAGGACCTCTCACGTGCCTCAGCATAGACAAGGGAATGGGCAGACTTCAGCTCTGAGAACTGCCACATGCTTCAGCATAGCCCTGGGCAAAAACAGTCCACAGCAGCCAAACTGTCACAAGCTTCAGTGTAGCCCCAGGGAAATGCAGAAACACCCCACCAGCCTTGGCACAGCCAGATATCAGCACTAGGACCCAGGCTCAGCACCAGGTAAGCTACCAGGCCCCTATGGCCTCAGCAGCACCAGCCACCCCTCCACCCCAGCCCCTCAGCACAACAGCAGACACAAAGGTCCCCTGTGGGCCTCAGGGCAACATCAGTGAAGCACCAGGTGTACAGCCAGGGCCTGCAGCCCCTGGCACGAGAAGCCTGAGACAGTGTCCCTTCTGTCCCAGGAGCAGAGCTCAAATTTGAAAGAAAGGAAAAAAGACGAGCCAAAAAACAATAAAAAAAATAATCTGACCATAGAAAATTATTATGGTGACAGGGAAGATCAAGACACAAACTCAGAAGAGGACAACAATGTCAAAATACCTATGGGAAAAATCCCAAACAAAAATAGGAAGTGGTCTCAAGTCCAGAAAGAACTCATGGAAGAACTCAAAAAGGAGCTTAAAAATCATATAAGAGAGGTAGAAGAAAAATTGGGAAAAGAAATGAGAATGATGTAAAAGAATTATGAAAAAAAGAGTTAACAGCTTGGAAAAGGAAAATAACTGCTTAAAAAGTAGAATTGGCCAAATGGAAAAGGAGACACAAAAATCCACTGAAGAAAACAACTCCTTAAAAGTTAGAATTGGGCAAGTGGAAGCTAATGACTCTATGAGACATCAAGAATCAATCAATCAAATTCAAAAGAATGAAAAAATAGAAGAAAATGTATAATACCTCATTGGAAAAACAACTGACCTGGAAAATAGATCCAGGAGAGACAATGTCAGAATCAGTGGGCTGCCTGAAATCCATAATCAAAAGGAAGACCTGGACAGCATCTTTCAAAAAATTATCAAGGAAAACTGCCCTGATGTCCTGGAACCAGAGGGCAAAATAGGCATTGAAATAATCCACCAATCACCTCAGGAAAGAGATCCCAAAATAAAAACTCCAAGGAACGTTATAGCCAAATTACTTAACTATCAGGTCAAGGAAAAAATACTACAGGTGGCTATAAAGAAACAATTCAAATATCAGAGAGCAACAATCAGGATTACACAAGACTCAACAGCTGCAACAGTAAAGGGTCAGAGGTCATGGAACATGATATTCCAGAAAGAAAAGGAGTTAAGACTACAACCAAGAATCACCTATCCAGTGAAATTAAGCATAATACTTCAAGGGAAAAAATGGTCATTCAATGAAATAGAAGGATTTCAAGCTTTCATAAGAAGACCAGAAATGAACAAAAAATTTGATCCTAATATCAAGACCCAAGAGAAGCCTAAAAAGGGGGAAAGGAAAATGAAAACATAAGGGATTCAATGGAACTGAACTGTTTACATCCCCACATGGGAAGATGATACTTGTAATTCTTAAAAATTGTACAACTAATAGTACAGTTAGAAAGAATATACATAGACAGAGGGGGTGGGTATAAGGTAAATTTGAAGGAATGGCACAAAAAATAATTAAAGGATGAGAAAGAGGAGTACACTGAGTACAGAAGGGACAGGTAGAATAGGGTAAATTATTTCATATAAAGAGCTGCAAAAACCTATTACAGTGGAGAGAAAGATGGGAGAGTGAGTGATGGACATTACTTGAAGCTGACTCTCATCAGTATTGGCTCAAAGAGGGAATAATATACACAATCAATTGAATATAGAAATCTATCTTACCTGACAGGAAAGCAGGAAGGGAGGAGATTAAGTAAAGGGGTGGGTGGGCGGGAACAGAACCAACAGAAGAGAGGGCAGACCAGGAGAGGCAATAAACAGAAGCAGAATAATGTTGAGGAGGGAAAATGTGAAAGGAGAGAGAAGACAAACAGAAGGATAAATAGGATGGTGGTAAATATATAGTTAGTAATCACAACCGTGAATATGAGTGGGATGAACTCTCCCTTAAAACAGAAACAGATAGCAGAATGGATCAAAAACCAGAATTCTACAATATGTTGTTTACAAGGAACACACTTGAAGCAGAGAGACACACAGAGTAAAGGTAAGGGGCTGGAGCAGAATCTATTATGCCTCAGCCGAAGCAAAAAAAAAAAAAAGCAGAGGTAGCAAGCCTGCTCTCAGACAAAGCAAAAGCAAAAATAGATCTAATTAAAAGAGATAAGGAAGGAAACTACATCTTGCTAAAAGGTACCATAGATAATGAAATAATATCAATACTAAATATATGCACCAAATGGTATAGCATCCAAATTCTTAAAGGAGAAGTTAAGTGCGTTACAGGTTCATAACCAAACAAGAGATAGAGAGCATTACAAAATGTAAAATAGATACTTCTGATTATATTAAATTAAAAAGCTTTTATACAAACAAAACCAATGAAACCAAGATTAGAAGGAAAGCAGAAAATTGGGAAATAATCTTTACAGCAAGTGTCTCTGATAAAGGCCTCATTTCTCAAATATATAGAGAACTGAGTCAAGTTTATAAGAATATAAGCCATTCACCAATTCATAAATTGTCAAAGGACATGAATAGACAGTTTTCAGATGAAGAAATCAAAGCTATCTATAGGCATATGAAGAAGTGCTCTAAATCACTTTTGATTAGAGAAATGCAAATTAAAACAACTCTGAGGTACCACTTTACACTTATCAGATTGGCTAATATGACAAAAAAAGGAAAATGAGAGGATACGGGAAAATTGGGACACTGATGCACTGTTGGTGGAGTTGTGAACTGATCCAACCACTCCGGAGAGCAATTTAGAACTGTGCCCAAAGGGTAACTAAACTGTGCTTACCCTTTGACTCAGCAATACCGCTACTAGGTCTGTATCCCAAAGAGATCATAAAAAAGGGAAAAGGACCTATAAGTGCAAAAATATTTATAGGAGCACTTTTTGTGGTGGAAAATATTGGAAATTGAGGGAAAATCCATCAATTAGGGAATGGCTGAACAAGTTGTGGTATATGCATGTAACGGAATACTATTGTGCAATAAGAAATGAGAATATGCAGATTTCTGAAAACCTGGAAAGACTTGTACGAACTGATGCAAAGAGAAATGAGCAGAACCAGAAAAACATTGTACACAGTATCAGCACCAATGTGTGATGATCAGCTATGAATGACTCAACCCTTCTCTGCAAGACAATGATCCAAGACAGGTACAAGGACTCATGAAGGAAAACGCTATCCAAATCC
This sequence comes from Vombatus ursinus, assembly GCF_900497805.2. Taxonomy (NCBI): domain Eukaryota; kingdom Metazoa; phylum Chordata; class Mammalia; order Diprotodontia; family Vombatidae; genus Vombatus; species Vombatus ursinus. Next base: position 13,734,990 of record NW_020954571.1, on the reverse strand, counting down.
AGAGAAAGAACTGATGGACTCTGAATGCAGATCAAAGCATACTTTTTTTTCCACTTACTTTATTCTTTTTCAAGTTTTTTTTCCCTTTTGATCTGTTTCTTCCTTCACAACTGTGACTAATATGGAAATATATTTTATAGGATAGCACATGTATAACCTATATCAAATTGCCTACCATTTTAGGAAGAGAGGAAGGGGAGGGAGGGAGGGAGAAAAGTTTGGAACTCAAAATCTTGTAAAAATGAATGCTAAAAATTGTCTTGATGTGTAATTGGAAAAAATAATATACTATCAAAAAACAGCAAGGAGACCAGTGTTACTAGGTGACAGGGTAGGCAGGGAATGGGGTATAAGATATAAAGACTAGAAAGGGTGGGTAAGGTTATTAAGGGCTTTGAACGCTAAGCCAAACAGAGGATTTTATATACGATCCTAAAGGTGCTAGGAGGCACTTGCACAGTGCCTAGCACATAGTAAGCATTTAATAAATTTTTGTTGATTTGACTTGAGTTACCCAAAATAATTTGCCTATTTGACAGGTTGAAAGTAGTAGGATTTGAACCCAGGTCTTCTGATTCAAAATCCAGTGTTCTCTCCAAGACCTAGTTAGGCTATATTGTGTTATCCTGCCCAAGACACTACCCTTCATGTAACAGGTACTCAATAAATATAAATACCACCCCCCCCCGATCAGTCATTGATCCATTGATCTCATAGTCTTTTAGGGTTACAAGAGAACATGTAATCCAATTCCCACATTTTAGAGTCGGCACATAAGTGCATACACCTAGATTCTACTGTGAGTAGGAAAAACAAAGGGAAAGAAAGATGGCTGCATGTCATCACATAGGCAGGGATGAAAACCAATATGGAAGATGATGGGGTAGAAGTTTCCAGAATCTACACTCCAGATAGAGAGGCACCCTTATAATATCCTATGATGGAAAGAATACTGGAATGGGAGTCAGAAGACTGGGGTTCTGGTTCTAGTTCTGCTCCTTAGGCACTGTGTGATCTTGGACAATTCACTTTCCTCACTCTGTGACTCAGTTTCCCCATTTGTAAAATGAGGAGGTAGAACTAGATGACCACAGTAGTCTTTTCCATTTCTAATGTTCTGAGATTCTGGGGCTTTGAGGCTTCCCAGAATGCATTTGCAATAACAAGAGGAAACTTTTTGTCCTCAACAAGCCTTTCTAAACACCCACAGGCGTGCGCACAAAGATTCTCACATATACGACCCCATGAAACTGAAACGCTTAATTACAAACAGAACAGAGTCAGTGAGATCCAAGTCATTGGGTTATTTTACAAGCATTCCTTCTATACCTACTCACTTCTCAGACTGCTGAGTGCTATGTTTGTCTCTGAAATCCCTGTGGTCAACTGACCAAACATTGCCAACACTTAGTAGGGCTAGTGGCCACGGACCCTCTTCCATACAATAGGCAAACCATGGCCCAGAAATGAAGCTGGTTTGGGTGCATAGGGTTCAGAATGAGAAAGGAAAACGCTTTTTAAAAAATGATAACAAACAACAGTCTTAGGCTTTTGCCCCCAACCAACACATGCATGCTTTTTTTTTTTTAAAACTGGGCATACCCCTTCAATGAGCCAAGCCACCACACCTGCTCCCACCTAACTTTAGATGCTCTCTGTCTAGTCCAGTCATTCCCTTTTATAGAGGAGAAAACTGAGACCCAAAGGGAAATGACTTGTCCAAAGTCACAAAGACAAGTATAGTGGCAGAGACAAGACCAGAACCCAAGTCTCCTGATTCCCCCATCTGGTGCTCCATCCATTAAACTAATTTCCTCCCATTAAAAGTGGCACATAACCGTTATACCTGGCTGCACAAGAAAGCATCAATCACAGAAATTTCCTGGTAGGCTGTGAGCAACCACAATCCAATGTCAGCTCTGTCACTAAAGGAAGGAGCGTACTAGTCTCCTCAAACTCTTCAGAGCTGGGGCTGTTTACCAGTCTTCATCCATCTTCAAATAGCTCCAAATGACAGAGGGATGATGGCCAAAATCAGATGGGCCATTATCTTCCCCAGACGTTGTCTGGAAATTACAGGCTAGGAACCACAAGGTAGGCCTCAGGGCAATCATTTCCCAGTTGCAGGTACCCCTCTCGAGCCAGAGTTGTTTTGACTGTCGCACTGGTCGTCAGAGATCCAAGGCAGAAAAGCAACAGTAAACTTGTGGGATCTGGGAAGCAGTGACAGTCTATGCAAGGACCCTAGAGGGTTCTCTAGCAGAATTAATGTTTATAATATGACTAGGTTTATACTTCGGTTTCTGGCCTGAATTAATCATTTACTTAAGACATTTGGGAAAAACCAGACATCACCTCATTGGTATTGTATCCAAAGCAGCACCCCATCACCCCTTCCAGCCTGAGGAGGTTATCTTTGCTGTGCTCAGCAGATGCATAGTTTCAAACTTCCATCCAAGTGGGCCAGGGATCTAACAAACTTAACAACCACTGCCCCATGCCCAGATTTTGAGCAAAATCCAAAAGCACACCTGTTCATCCTTCACCCCAGAGTCACCGTTTGTACCGCTGTATATAAGAGGCCTCAGCTATATGGAAAAGATCAGGATCCAAATTCATTTTCATGGCACTGCCAATGTGACAACCATGACTCCAGCTTCAAGACTCAAATTTTAAGGCCATGCAGCATGACACTTCCTCTTCTATGCAGTGAGTTAAAGTGAAAATCCATATGGTCCACACAATCCAAATGATCCTGGCATTTTTCCAGTTTTATACATCACTGCTATCAGTTCCAAGTAATGTAACCAGAGGTCCACTAACCAGTCTATATATGGCTCCCTATTATTTCTGATACAGGCCTTTTAAACCCTCTACAACCTGGCTCCAACATACCTTTTCATCCTTAGTATATACTCCTCTCCTTCACAAACTCTGGTCCAGCCAAACTGTCTTCTTGCTGTCATTCACAGATAACATTCCATCTTCCATCTCTAGGTCTTTGCATAGGCTGTCCTCCATGTCTGAAATGTATTTCCTCCTCTGCTTCTTAGAATCCCCAGTTTCCTCCAAAGCTCAGATCAAACACTACTTCCTACACAGTCTTTCTTGATTCTCCCAGCTCCTAATTAGTCTCCCCTACTACCTTCTATATATTTTGGACATAGTAATATATGTATATTGTGTTTCCTCCAATAGAATCAGTCACTTGAGAAGCATTTATTAAGCACCTATTATGTGCCAAGTACTAGACTAGGAGCTGGAGATACAAGCAAAATAATAAATGATCTGTACCTGAGGGCAGAGATTGCTCCATTTTTGTCCTTGTGTGCCTAACTCCTAACATATAACCAGGCACATACTGGTGCTTAATAAATGCTTACTTCATTGATTGATAATACCACCTAATAAAGTACAGTGCCTTGGACATCGAAGGTGCTTAATAAATATTTATTGAACGTAACATATATCTCTTTACACTTATCATGTACATATATAGTATTATATCACAATCCATCATGAAATAGGTGGAAAACTTATCATTACTCCTGTCTTACAAACTAGGAAACAGACATTAAGAGGTTCTGTGACAAGCTGTGTCACCTTTGTCTCTCTTGCTCAGAGTTTCCTCATTTATAAAATGAGGGGTCTGGACTAAATGATCTCTCTAGTATCTTCCAAGTGTAACATTATATGTTCCAATCTGGAATTATTTGGGGAAAGAGTTACTAAGCTGTTTATATCCTTTGACCCAAAAAGGCAACATTCCTATGTTCTAATCTGGAATTGTGTGAGAGAGGGTTACTAAACTCTTTATCTCCATTTGATCCATGATCCTTACTGCTGGGCATACAAGGTTAAAAACAGAAAGGCTCCAGATATGCCAATAAATCCTTAGCAGCACTTTTGGTGGTAATTAGTAGAAAACTAGAAAAAGAGTGGGTACCCATTGACTCCCAAAGAATGGCTCAACAAATTGTGATACATAAGTGTAATGGGATACCATTGCACCCTAGGAAATTAAGATGATGAGAAATTAAGAGCAACACCAGAAACCTTATGTGAATGTTGTTGAGTAAAGAAAACAAAACCATGATAATAATAACAACAACAACAACAACATTTATATAGAGTTTACTGTGTGGCAGGTACCTTGCTAAGCACTTTACAATTATTAACTAGAACAACCCTAGAAGGTAGGTGCTATTATTGTACACAGTGATGTAGGTGGAAACAATATGGATGGCTGAGCTAAGATTAAACATAATCATCATCATCATCATCATCATCACTAGTATTTATATAGAGCTTTAAGGTCTGCAAAGTGCTTTTACAAAAATCATCTCATTTAATACTCACAACCTTGGAAGGGAGCGACTTATACCCATTTTACTGATGAGGAAACTGAGGCAAACAGCTTAAGTGACTTGACCAGGATCACACAGCTCTTAACGGGTTTAAAGTCACATTTGAACTCAGGTCTCCCCAACTCCAGGTCCAGCACTATCTGCTGTATTACCTACCTGCCTCTGATGACAAATAATGATTCCAGAAAAAAAAGATAAGGAAAAACACTTTGCTCCTAATAATAGAAAGACTACTGACTACTGACATTGTAGAGCATGTGTGGGTTGGTTTTGCTTAAATATTTATTTGATAAAAGAGGACTCTGTGATGGAGGGGTGGTTAATATTCAGAAATGATCAAGGTATAAAAAACGAAGGTCATCAATGAAACTTCAAGAAAAAATTACTATATTCTCAGGTCCCTTCCAGATCAGACATCTGGTGAACCCAAATTTTTTGATCTCCCCCCCACCCATTCTGAAATTATTTGGCATATTTTTTGCATTTACTCATCTGTGTACATATTGTTTGCTCCTAGGAGAATGCCAGCTCCTTGAGGGAAAGGATTGTTTTCATTTCTGTCTTTGTATTCCCGGTTCTTAGCACAGTGCCTGGCCCAAAGTCCCTGCTTACTAAATGCTTGTTAAACTGAATTTAGTTGAGGTCAGGTAAGGTGGTATACGCCTACTGCCGGGGAGGCTAAATCTGGTGGCTCTCTCGAGCTCAGGAGTTCTGAGCTGCAGTGGGCTAAGCTGATTGAGTTTCTTCACTAAGTTTGACATAAATATGGTGAGTCCCCAGGTGCAGGGTCAGAGAAAGACCACCAGGTTGCCTAAGGAGGGGAGATTCTGCCCATGTTAGAAACAAAGCAGGTCAAGGCTTCCGTGATGATCAGAGTGGGAACAGGCCCATGAGCAGCCCCTACACTTCCAGCCCGATTAAGGAAGGAAGAACTAGCCTGTTACAAAATAAAAATAAATAAATTGGATGGGATGGGGCTAGACTCATCTGGGATCACCCAGAAAGTTAGTAATAGACCTAAGTCTAGAACCCAGTTCTTACAATTCCTACTAGTATTTTGTGAATACACTGACACAGCTTACGTAAGGAAAGGATGCAGATGGCATCAGCTACAGATGAGATCTTGATAGTCATTTTGGTCAGAGGCTGTCCAAGTATCCAAGTTCCTCTGTCCAGTTACTGGCGAGGAGCACCCCAGTTCACCCACTAGGGACTTACAGGACAAAGGAGTGAGCCAACCGGCTGAGAGGTAGAGCTTCCTGAAGAGAAATAAGAGACACGCCCCAGAGGCTGCCGAGGAAATATGAGCTCTGAACAAAGGTACAAAGCGCTGAAAAGACATAGAGGCCAACCATGGGAAAGGTCAGATGCCTGACGCAAGGAAGCAGTGCCTGAGTCAGTGTGAGACTGTATTACCTATCTGCCTCTCATCTCACAAAGATCTCACAAAGAACCAGCAGATGGGAAACCAAAGTGGACACTCTTGTTGGCTGTGCCAACCAAGTCTTTGCCATATAAGCATCTGACCTGAGGCAGCAGGGCTGGGCATTGAGATCTGGAATGATGAGGAGTCTATTACCGTCACAAGGAAGGGCTACATTATCATTTGGATTTCCATCTCTAGAACCCCAAAGAATCAGAATAACTGTGACTTGATCAACTATGGTTGATTCTCCTTAGACTATTCTAAGTGACTTTAGAAGGCTTGTTCTCAAGGGGCGTCCTGGGACATTCAGGTTTCTCCTGCACGTCATTAAGTGAGCACTCAGGTCTTGGCAGGTTCCCTTGAAAACCAACCTCTACAGTGACTTACAAAGAGAGAGTCAGTTATATCTTCATCTAAAAGGACCCTCTAAGGATACTAACCAGGTCATGGATTCAGATTTGGGGAGATGTCAGCTCCTAAAGATTAATACCAAAAAAAAAAGTCAAACACATCTGAGGTCCACTTAAGACCTGTCTCTCTTTGAAGAGGCTACAATCAAACTAGTGAAGAACAAAGTGTAGGGCCAACTCAGACACCCACCAAGACGATGTCACCCTTCAGGATCTCCACCATGCCAGGGAAAGAGAAGACACCACTACAGGCAACTCTCATTGAAGTAAAAGAGGAGACTCATCTATTCTCACAAAGAAAAAATGTTCCTGGTGGATGGAGAAAACCCAGAAAAGAAACTGCCTTGCAGCTGGAAGGCTCAATTAGAAAAATACCTATGTGAGAATTTCCTGTTATGCCCAGCTGACTCTTTTCCATTCTCCCTGCCCAAACTGGTTGAATCCTCATATGAGCTTCAAACTCTCCTAGGCTCTCTCTCTGTGCCCATTTGGAATGGAAGATATCCTCTCCCTGGTAGACCAAGTTCATGATATTTAGACTGGATTGAGGCCATCAGGGAATTCAAAATGTATGTTGTTTTGCCAAGTATTTTTCCAACCACAGAGACCTTTTCTGAATTTAGAAAGACAAGTCATGCTGCACCTAGGTGAACAGGTTTATCTTCTTGGTTTCAGGTTATAAGCTTTCTTTTAGCTAAACCTTTTACCTGCCCTCCAACCAGGCCATGGGGAACTCCTCCCCAGGTTAACATGGACCTTTGGGGCAAACTGAAAGAGTTCTCTCCATCATTTCCAGCCCAGATTGAGGGCTGTACACATCAAAACCACCACACTCTGCTTTATAAGCTGCTAGTGTAGGAAAACTATGTAACCCACACTTCATCCATTAGAACAGGGCTGCAACCCAGGAGTAAAGAGGCCTACAATATTTCCCTGGGCCAAAAAAATCAGCATTTCCCCATAGCCTGTAGACACCCTCAGCTTCTTGTCTGGGTTTGGCTCCTCCAGGTTTGAATTAAGGGGCCTGGAACTGGCCTATTTGACTGCTCTGCCCTCCCAATACTGAGTACCCATTTTCAGTACCATACTGAGTAAATTCACAGAGAGCAAGGAGAGTGGGAGAGATGATTCTCTTCCTTCCCACCACACATGCAACCAACACCAAAGGAAGCCCAGAACTGAAATCCTGCACAACCAAAGACTAAAGAAGGACCTGGCTGGGATGTCAATGGCCAATATCACCGCCGACCATGATGGAAAAGAGATGATCTTGAAGACAAAGGCAGCTGTAACCACAGCTTGGAGTTGAGGGGTCCCTATCCATAAGAAATGGTTCTTTGTCTGATATCATTATTGGACATGGCCATTATTATATCATTAAAAAAGTCTGTGGCCTGGTCTTAAGTAGTGTCCAGGCATCATTAGATTCATCAACAAATATGTATCGAGCACCTACAATGTGAGAGGCATGCTGCTGGAGGCCCTAAGCTCAAGACACTTATGATTTAGTTAGGAAGGTGGGGCCAATAGATAAGAGATCAACAACAATACAAGAGAAAAGAGGAAAGGGCATTCTAAGCAAGGGGACAGGAGGGAATTACTGTCTAGAAGAGGAAACTGAGGCCTAAGATGGGGAAGTGATTGGTTCAAAGTCACACAGCTAGATGTTTGCAGAATAAGAGCAAGAATCCTGGGTTCTTGAATACCAAACTCTGTAAACCCTATTCCACTCTGCCTCTTGTCTCAGTGTTCCCTCATCTAAAACCATAGGGTTGTGGAGAAAATATTAGATACTAGCAAATGGCTTCCCAACCCAAGTAATGGGTCCTTCTAATAATTGAAAGAAAAAAACAAAACAACCTACCTTTCGGCCAATTGGTCCTGGAGTCCCAGTCAGTCCAGGTAAGCCTATGTCTCCCTGAAAACACAAAAGGGGGTGATGCTATAACAGCTATTCTGACCAGCTTTGCAACACAAAAGGGTAAGGAATCACCTTGAGGGTCATCACACCTCCCATGTAGCCATTTGCTTTTGTTTTGTAGGCTCATTTATCCTTTTAGGAAGGTCTCATCTTATGTACCAGATATAGCACATCTTCTCATCTTATGGTGACTGCCTTGAGAATTCAATTGCTTCCTACATTCCTCAAAGCACACAGCTTTAAGAGGTATTCCATGCAGGATTCCAACAATGGTTCATTCCCTAGACTGGGGACTCTAGATTCCAGATTATGTTCTCTTTAACAGAGGCTAAATTCTACATCTTATAATGACCTCCAACGTGGAAAAGAAGTGGCCAGCTGTTTCTAATTCCCATGGGGTCCCTGGGTTGGGACTTTAAACAAAGACTCCACTAGTTCAATGTCTGCTCCTATTGGAAGAGTTTCTGGGTAGCATCCAGAGGAAAGCCAGACTAACTAACTATAAAGTTCTTTCCCTTGTATGTGAGATGCTGAGTGATCTTGTTCCTGGCTATTTAGGAGGAGGGTTGGATGGCGGGGGCAGAGGAGGAGAATGGATTTACAGATTTCCAGTGCTTCTGGGTGATTACCACCCTCCAACTCCCTTGGTTTATTGGGGACGCTGAAGGGATAGATTAAATCCTCTGGCACAAGTAATTTCTATTTTATGACTTCAGTGTATAGAATCCCAGGCCTCCCGACTTTCCAGCATCACAGAGCCCTTTATTATGTGATTTAAGTGATCGGACTCATGGCCACCTTTTCCTACATACAGGCAACCAACACACATCTCTAATAACTGATTAGCATGGAGAGCCAGAAGCTTGGTCAGGGCTCCCCACTGCAGCTGGGAGGACAGCATTCCCCGGGGCACCTAGAGGAAAGTTGTGCTCAGAAAAGGGGCTGAGGGACCCTCACGCTTCCCTGACTTAGGTGTTAGGGAAGCAGGGTGCAAAGGAGAAAGGAAGCCACATAAAAAAGGTCTTTATAAGGGATTCCAAGAGTGAGAGGGGGAGCTGGGGGCCATGCCCAGAATACTTATCACAAGGATCATAGGAAATCAGTGGAAAGGGCCTTAGCAATCCCATCTCATCATCTAGTCTAACTCTTTGATTTTCAAGATGTAAAAACCCAAGGTGAAAGAGGTGAAGAGGTATCATGCCCACAAAAAACATAGCTCATAAATAAGTGGTGAAGCCAAGATTTGAACCCGGGTCTCCTAACACCAAATCCAATGCTCTTTCCACTATATCATGTGGCCCAGACTTCCAGGTTGTCTCCTAGAAAGAGAATGACTGGCAAAGCACTGAGTATTTAACAAAGATGCAGCCCTGCTGCTCAAATAATGGCTTAGGAAAGCTCTTCCACTATGTAACTGTGGTCTCTGACAGCCTTACAAATTATTAGGCAATCCAGCCACCTGCACATGTTTTTGCTTCTCTGTAACAGTCTGCCCCAGGAAGAATGTAGGTAGAAAGTCTACATAATCAATATTTTCCCTTGACATAAATCATCACTTACCCAAATTGAGAAGGTGAGTACATCTTACTAAGGATTTCCTTAGTTAATGTTAACATCTCGTAAAGCTGAAGACCAAAGCGGTGTTTCCTAGTTTTTGACTGCTTGGAGGTGCCTTACTTGGTAGCCCCAGGGTGCTGAGGCTCCTCCTAACTCCTGAGGATTAATGGGATTTATATCTCTGAGTAAGCTGGTAAAAAACCTCAAGCCCTGTTGACGTCAGCTCATGCCACTACTCCCCCATGAGCTCAGAGCTCCTGAGGAACCTACCTTTTCACCATCATAGGCCTTTCCAGGGGATAGCCCAGGATCTCCTTTTTGTCCCTACAACAACAGAAAAAGCCCCAATTTGTGACCATGTTAGAAAAGACTCCCTCCATGAAAACTTGGCCCTAGAAGGTGGAGGCTCCCTCCAAATGCCTGCCCTCCCATATCTCTCCTCCCTTTGAAAGGGGGACCTCAAGCTCTGCCTGACTTCTGACCAGCCTCATCTCTGCTGGCAGCCTACCAACCTGACCCACCACTTGCCTTCAGGCCACTGGCCCTCACCTCAACTCACAGTTAGCTACTCATTCCTAGGTCCTTCTACTAGCTTTTTCTCCCCTCTTAGTTCTCAGGCAGATACCCTGTGGGAGTTAAGAAACACCTTCTGACCATCCTCTTGAGTGTATCTCAGGCAGACATTGTCCCTTGTCTATATGACATGATTATCCTTCAATTTGTCGGTACCCAGAAAGTTAATACCCCTTCAAATGTATGTTATACTGCATAAGAGCTAGCAAGCCATATTAACAATATCTGACACTTTTATAGCATTTCACACATATACATTACTTTCCTCAAAATAATTCATGAGGTAATACAACTATATTATACTCATTTTATGGATTAGGATACTAAGGGTCAAGAGAGGTTACGTGACTATTCCAAAGTTATACAGTATGTTTCAGAGGCAGGATGTAAACCCAAATCTCCTGGCTCCAAATCCAGCACTCTTTCTTCTCTAACACTTTTTTGTTCCCCAAAATTGTCTTGAATTTATTATATATATGTGTGTGTATGTGTATCCAAATACATGGATATATTTGTGTGTATATATACACATAACACATAGACATACTGTGTGGTGGTGGTGTTCAATCATTTTTCAGTCGTGTCTGACTCTTTATGACCCCATTTGGGGTTTTCTTGGCAAAAATACTGAAGTGGTTTGCCGTTTCCTTCTCCAGACCATTTTACAGATGGAGAAACCTGAGGCAAACAGGATTAATTGACTTGCCCAGGGTCATACAGCTAGTAAGTGTCTGAAGTCAGATTAGAACTCAGAAAGATGTATCTTTCTAACTCCAGGCCTGGCCCTCTATCCATTGCCCCATATAACTGTCCCTTATATGTAAACGTATGTACATATATGTGTACATATATACACAATATATGTGGACACATATGTGTAGATAGATATCTATGTAGATAGCATGTGCATGTACCTGTATGTATATGCCTGTTTCGCCCTATAGAATGTAAGCTCTGTTTCTGTTTTTGTATCACCAGTGACTAGCTTGGTGCCTAGCATATAATGCTTGTTGATCGATTATCTTTAAATTATTTGCCAATTAACAAGATCTAGATTCTAAGAATTCAGATATTATGTTGTTGATTAATAGCACAGTGTCTGAGAAGCAGAGAAGCAATCTGTGTCTGAGCTTTAAGGGAAGACCTGTACCTTCCATAGATTGGCCCAACCTCTTTGAATAAGGAGTACAAACATAAGATCAAACAGCCCCACTCATTGGCCAAGTGTCCAAAAATAGGTGGATGTTCCAACAATACATTAAACACACAAGACAACAGGAAACATGGAAAGGCAGAACTAGATACCTCTTTAGAGGGATCAGGTAAGGGTCATTCCCTAATGACATCACTTTGGGCGTGCCTAGCTCATCTGAAGTGATCCTAGGGACATAGTATCCACAATCTCTTTGGAAACCCACCTATACCAAAATCAAGGGAAATTATGGGCAAAAGTAGGAACAAAGGGGGAATAGCACCTCCAGACCTCAAACTATACTATAAAGCAGTAGTATAAAAATCATTTGGTATTGGTTTAAAAATAGAGAGATCAATGGAACAGACTCGAGAAGGGAGAATAAGAAATAATGGAACTCAATAACTCAATATTTAATAATGCAGGAATCATAACTTACTTACAAAAGAACTCCCTATGTGATGAAAATTGCTAGTAAAACTGGAAAGCATTCTAGCAGAAATTAGGCTTAGACCAACACCTTACACCATATTACATAATACAGTCTGAATGGATACATGACCTAAATATTAAAGATCATACTATTAACAATTTAAAAATTAAAAAATGGAATCACTTGAACAGGTACAGGGGTTATCCTTGCTAAGAAGTGAGGCCACTTCATCACGTGAGACAAGGGTAAAGGAGGAGAGTGGCAATAGGCATCTGAGTGATAAGAGTAACACGAAATGGGAGCTCACAGAGAATGGCTTCAAAATGCATAAGAAATGATGAATGTGACAAATACAGAGAAGCATGTGAAGACCTCCATGAATTGATGCACAGTGAAGTAAGAAAACAAAAAAATAATACACACAGTGATTTTGTTGTTGTTCAGTCATGTCCAGTGGACTTGTCCAAGGAGTTTTCTTGGCAAAGATACTGGAATGGTTTTCCATTTCCTTTTCCAGTATGTCCCCATTTTACAGATGAGGAATTAAGACAAATAAGGGTTAAGTGACTTGCCCAGGGTCACACAGTTAGTAAGTGTCAAAAGTTGGATTTTAACTCAGGTCTTCCTAACTCTGAGCCCAGCACAGTCTATTCACTGTACCACCTAGCTGCCCCACAAAATGACTACAACAGTGCAAATGGAAAGAAGAACCACACTAAAAAAAATCAGAAGTGAATGTAACAAAATTATAAAGATCAAGCATGATTTGAAAGAAGACATGGGAAGACACTCCCATCCCTCCCCTTTGGAGAGGGTTGGAGGTCTACAAGTATTGCACGCTACATGTATTTTCAGACTTTTTCTATGCATTTTTAAGTTACGTCAATTTTTCCTCTTCTTTATTGTTTGTTTTAAAGACTATTTGTTACATAGGATAGCTCTCTGGGAGGTACAATTCTACCCTTTATTGCAGAGGTGGGGATGAGAAATGTGGAATAATCCATGGAATGTTAGACTCCTTTGATGCAAGCTACTTGAGGGAAGAGACGCCTGGCACATAGCAACTGCTTAATAAAAGCTTATTGACTGACTGACTGATGAAATGTTTTGTCCGCCCCCCGACCCCGTTTTTATTCTTTATCATAAAAGATGGCTCTCTGGGGAAGGAGGAAAGATACAATGAGAAACTCACATGATGTAAAAACAAAAGATGTCAATAAAAATTTATTTTTAAAAAAAGTCATGTCCAGCCTTCTCCGCTTCATCTCAAGCCAAGAGTATTACATTAGTTTCTCTTCCTTCTTCTGAGTTCAGCCATTCTAACTTCTCATCTTGACAGCACAGTAGATAGAATGTTAGACTCATTCAGATCTGACTTCAAATCTTACCTCAGATACTTACTTAGCTGTGTGACCCTGGGCAAGTCATATAACCTTTGTTAGCTTCATTTTTCTTATCTATAAAATGGAGACAATAATAATGCCTACCTCACAGAGCTATTATCTATAAAGTGCTTTATGAAGGTTAAAAAATGCTCTAGAAATGTTAGCTATCATTTATTCTTAGAAAATTAGAGAATGCCAGAGCTTGAAGGAATATCTAGTCTGATCTCTTCATGTTACAGATAAGGAAACTGAAGCCCAGAGATCAGAAGGGACTCGTCCAAGGTCACACAACTGGTTGATGGCAGAGCCAGGAAAAGAACCCAGGTGTCCTGACAGTTCCCTCTCCTCAGTCCTCCTTCCAGATGGCCTTTGTGTTTCTAGTAATGAGGTGCCCAGAAATGAACGCAGGATGCCAGATGTTCTTCCCAAAGTATCCTAAGGGAAGAAAAAGTATTTCTCCATCCTCCCCTCATACAAATTCTCTAGACCTACCACCCCTTCTCTCTCCCACTCTCCAACCTGACTCCCCATCACTCCCCTCTCTCCCTCTTCCAGAGCTACACCTTCCTTTGGATATATAGCTGGATCAGGTTACGGGCTCAGACCTCATTTCCCAGATCCTATTAACTCCCCAGCCTTTTACACTGATTCATTCCAGGTTACTTGTTTCTACTCAACCTTGGCATTTTGGATCCTTCTGCTCTGCAACCTTAAACTGCATTCCGCCTACCACCACCATCACCCCCCAAACTCGGCTCCTGTTGGCTGTTTCCACCCACGGTTCCAATGCCTTTTATGTCCACATCTCTGAGCTTGCCCCTGTGCTACTGGAGATTTATTAATGGCCAAAAAAGGATGCCAGATTTTCCCCACACACACATCCTCTCCCTGCCAGCTAAGGGAGGATTTTCTAGGCTACTAGGACACCTTAGTCCCAAGAGAGTATGTCAGGGTACCATACCAATGAGTGTTCCAAAGGCATATGCAGGGAAGAAAAAAGAGTAGGACATGGGGAAGGGAAAAAAGAACAAGCAAAGAGAAAGCACTGAAGACCACAGGGAGCACTGGAGAGAAGGCCCCCAGTCGTCTTGTGATAAGCACAGTGCGGTAGGAAAAGTATGAGGCTTAGCACCAGAAAACCCAAGTTTAAGGTGATCCCTTTCCATCACTTAATAGCCAAGTGAATTTGAACAAGTCATGTAGACTCTCCATGTCTAGGAAGAAGAATAAGAAGAATCCTGGCTCTATTATTTACTACCTATATGACCTAAGACAGATGATGTCATTTTAGAGGCAAAATAAGAGGGTTGGAGTATATGAGCTAGACCTTTCAGATCCAAAAGCTATGATTACTGTTACTAAAGAGTAATCATGTAGCATTTTAAGAACATGTAGATTTGTTCTCTTCCTCCAAGATACCTCCCCCAGGGGTCTCTTGAAATTCTATCATTAGAGATTCATTTCATCCTCTCATGTGAATGCATCTGAGGGAAGAAACATACTACATTGTCCTACCTGTCAGTAGGAGTATATTCCAAAGCTTTTCCTGACATAGGGCAAGAGACAAAAGAGCATGAAGGCTCTAGGTCCCACAGAGTAGAGAGAAGGGTACCACGGGAGAGGGACAGGCTGCAGGAGGGGGAGGTTGGAGGTACAAGAAATAACTGCTTTGCTGAGAGGGATCCTGGCCTCAGGAAGTGCTGAGCAACCACTGTGCCCAGCCTTGAACCAGGCCCTTTCCCTTTGAAACCTCTTTAAAAGGCCTCTGAGTCCAGAATCCCTTAAGGCCTGGTATTACCAAGAACTCTCTGCTACCACCAGGGTATGTGGCCACCACTAATGAACTTTGTGCATCCTCAGCATCATCAAAGAGAGCTCTGCCAGGTGCAGCCAAAGGGCCATTTGGTTGAAAGGCTCTTCCAGCTCTGAGGTAACAGGGCAGATCTCAGAAGGAATGCCACTTCCCGCGTCAAGCAGTAGAACCTTCTTGAGTCATAATTGTTCCTCTACCATCCCCTTCCTCCCCAAGCCTAGCCAATCCTCCCTCTCCCCCATCTTTTTCTCTAGCCCAGCCCTCCAGCCCTATTTTCTCCATTGCTTCCAGCTTCCTCCAGCAGGGAAACGTGTTCTTGGCGGCTGGCGGCATGGAACGCCACTGATTCATTACAGATGTATCAGGGCAAATTGTGAATGAAGGCCGGCAAAGGCTGCCAAATAGTAAGTGAAGTCATGCAACTATTCTCCCTACACACACAGCCCTTATCGGAGTCAAGGTTTTGCTCCGAGGGCATCCTCTTTCTGGATCCTCTAGGGAGGGTCTGCCCAGGTAACCAGAAGGCCCCATACCTACCCACCCCCAACTGTAACTCCCTCTCCACCAACACTGGGCATAACACCCTAATCTACCAAAGTCAAGACCAGAGATGTATCCAGGAACCCAGGGCTCTGGGGAGTAGTCTATTCTAAACCTCTGCCACCCAGTCCACTGCCCAATGCTAAAGTTTTCCATCTCCATTACTGACAGTGCCAAACCACAATTCCCAATGAAACATGGAAAATCACCCTCCTCCATTCTAGTATGGACGAGGAAATTGGGTTGCACTTTGGGAAACAGTCTAATGTTTTAGCCCTGGGAGTCAGCCATGGAGAAAGACAGCTCTTCCAGGGCCCTGTATTGGGATGTAGCAAAAAAACTCTCCAGGTCTGAAATCATTTTGTTTGCTAGGAGATCGGAAAAGCAGCAGCAATGCCAGGTAGTACTTTCCATGATCAGAAACTTGGGCCTGGGTCAACCCATCCTCATGCCAAGATGAAGGGACTCTTTGTGTGGGTTTGTCAAGCTGCCTGATGAACATCTCGCTCCAAACTGCTAAATTCAGCTCGAGAGTCAGTACAAAGAAGAAATATGGATTCTACAGTTCTCTGGTAACTCAAAAAGGGGATGAATGGGAAAGAAATATGATGCTTGAATACAGCCCCTGGAAGAAAAGAACTATGGATTTCTATAAACTCTAGGAAAGCAAAGGAGATATCTAGTCACAGAATGTCAGAGCCATAAAGAATCTCAGAATGGAAAGAGTTAGAGTTAAAGAAGAGATCTTAGACATCAATTAGTTCAACCCCTCCTTTATTTTTCAAAAGGGGAAACTGAGGCTTAGAATGGCCAAGTAATTTCATTTTTCTGTAAGCTTCTTGATGGCAGAGACCTTGTCTTATTTAACTCTGTATCTGTCATATCACCAAACACAACACTGTGCACACTGGAGGTGCTTAATGAATATCTGTTCTATTGTATTCCATCTTCTTGTGCTTTAGCAAAAGCTCTGCCCTCCTTTCCCAATCCAGGTCGAATAATCTGGATCCAAATCCATTTGGACAGTAGTCTTCCCACCTATTACTTCAAATGGCTTTAGTACAATCATTTGTACAAAAAAAAAAACAAAACAACATGGCATCCAGACTAAAATGACAATATTAACATGTAATGACCATGGAAGATCAGATCAGAACCAGATTACAAAATTCTCAAAGCAAATTCACATTAGATAGCTGATCCCCTAGGAACCTGGGTTTGAAATTGGCCATTTCCGCAAATGTCTAGAGGTTTCCAAAAGCTAATTGCCCCCCTCTGCCAAAAGAGTGGGGAACTGAGAGCTATACCTCTCATAGCTCCCCAGAACAATCAAGCCTATTTCTACAGTTCAGCCAAAACCTAGGGAGCGTCGACCGAATCTAGACTAAACTATCTGAGCTAAGAAGAGAACTGATCCCAACAACAATTCACATTTACACGGCGTCTTAGGGAATTACAAGGCACCATCCTTGCAACAGCCCTGTGAAAATGATACTGCAAACATTATTATCTTCCTTTTACAGATGAATAAACTGAGGCTCAGAAAGGTAAAATGATTGCATGGGATTGGAGTGAGGACTGGATTGGAGTACACCCAAGGGGAGCATGCATGGGGATGGGCTTGCAGGGAATTCAACCCCTTTTACATGACCTATTTAAAGTTGGAAGGAACCTTAGCAATAATCTAGTGTCTAGTTTAACTCTACCCCCAATATACACATCTATTTTACAGAAAAGGAAACCAAGGCCTCAGGGGGTAAAGTTACCTTGCCTTTGTTCATACCAGGCTTGAAATGTTAGTGCTCTAAATCTAAAACTAGGGTTCTTACCACTGCTGCCTGCCTAGTCATGCTTCCCCCATCAGAGTGAGAGCTTCCTGAAAAATGGGTCTATGTCTTTGCCATAGACTAGGTGCCCACCCCACCAAAAGGAGGGACCATATCTCTTCCATTAAAACTGTGGCTCCCCAAGGATGTGGCCACAGCTCCTCCTGGCGCATATAGTCACATGGCTGTGACTCCCCATCAAAATCCTAACTCCCTTCCTCGGCATGTCCTCTAAGCTCTTTGCCCCAAGCCCTAGCCTCCTGCTGGAAGGCTCCCACTAATCACGCCATAATGATGGATCATGGACATCTGCTGGGTGCCATCAGTACTAATGCTCACCCCAGGTGACTTCCCCAGAGCCAGACATGCCGCTGCAGCTAAATTCTACCAGGAGGTTTGGAACTACAGATTGTGGCCTGGAAGAAGAGGTGGCTTCCCCTCCAGCCATGCAGGGTTGGTTATACTCATCAGTACATCTGCTGAGCTTTTCCTCCTGATCCAGTATGGCTTAAACCCTCCTCCCCCAAGCTATAGGCCAGGAGCAGCTGGGGGAGCAAAGGGCAAATTGTCATGACTTCATGACTTGTTAGCCCTTAAGCCAGAATCTAAGCCCCTTAATCTGGAGTCAGGGTTTTAAAAAAAACACTGCATTTGGAGAAAAAAGACTTAGGTCTGAATCCCAGTTATACCACTAGCTAAGTTCAAATTCTGGCCCTGCTGGGGTGAATGCCCACCTGAGTGGGCCTTTGGGTCATATTTAACCTTTCTGAATTTCCCCATCTGTAAAAAGGCGAAAATGACATCTCTCTCTACCTCTCAGACAAGGTCATTATGAAGAATACATTAAGTAATGCCTATCTAGTGTTTTGTAAACTGTGAAGTGCTACATCAATGTGAGCTATGATTATTAAGGCTAAGTTCATCAGGAACGGGCTGAGCCCAGCAGGAGAACAACACAGCTCCTTTTGGCTTGAGACACGGCCCCAGTGGGAAAAACACCTCCTACGCTTTTGTTCCCAGAATCCGCACCTTTATCTATTAAAAATTATAAAGGACTGAAGTCTTCTTGCCCGGCAGTCCAAAGTACACAGGCACAGGGCTGTAAGCTGGGCCATTTGGAGTCACTTGCAGCTATTAGCAGCAATTCCCGAGTTGGTCCCCACCCACCCTTTTCCCCCGCCTCCCCCATCCCCCCAGCCAGCTACTTTCCAAAATTGATTACTAAGCGGCTGCCCAGCCCCAGTCTTGCCTTGGCTTCCCCCATCAGCCACATATGCTAGTAGGGTGAGGCAGAGTGGGTCTGCCAGTGTTGGTGAGGTTGTAGGTCAGGGGCCCAAGTAAGTGGCATCGTTGGACGATGAGAAGTGCACAGCTGGGTGGGGGAGGAGGAAGCGGGGGAGAAGGGTGTAGCAATTGGGGAATCTCTGGCTGTGGAAACAAGCCTTGGAGAGCAATAGCTGCAGGAAAGTCTTCAAGAAGAAAACTCTAGATTTACTAGCATAGTAGAGTAGGAAAAACACTGGCTCTCAAGTCAAAGGACCTGTGTTCAAATCCTGCTTGCAAGAACCTTAGGAAAGTCAATTTCCTCTTCCAGGCCCCCATTTTCTCATTTTTAATAGGAGGTGATAGGATCAAATGATCTCCAATGTTGCTTCAAGCTCCCAATCTTATGATGCTCCCACCAGGAGTAACACATATCATATCGTCCAGCCTCCCGCCTCTAAGCATCCCTTCCTGATAGATACCATGTTTATCTGTAAATACATATAAAACACACCTTTTCACTCTCCCAACCCCCCACCCCATGGCCTAGACTTAATATTCAGCCTTTGGAATGGAAGAATACAAGGTAGGGAGGGTACATGCTAAGCAAGGAGTGACATAAGGCAAAGGGAGTGCCAGCAGACCTGGAGGCTAGTGCCAGCTGCTCAATTTACTGGCGGACGAATCTCGGGTTAAGTTGCTTTCCCTTGCTGGATCTCAAATTCTTCTTCTTTAAATGAGAAAGATGGCTAGCGATGATTTCTCAAGGTCCCTTCCAGCTCTAATGGTCATTAAGTCTGTATGTTCCAAGGGTCTGTCATGATCCCTGGGACGGCCACCACGATAAGACCAGAGACCATCAGAAGTAAAAGGTACCTTTGAGGTCATCTAGTCTACTCCACATACTACAGATGAGGAAACTGAGGGGACTTGCCAAGGTAATAGAAGTAATAAGGAAGAGAGTTAAGATTTGAACTCAGGTTCTTTGATCCCAAATCCAATGTTCTTTTTCACACTGATTCTTGGGTGATATACCCATAGTCATTAGTTTAGACAGGATTTGAAACAGTTCTCTGCTTTCAAGTGCAGTGCCCTTTCCACTACGCTAAGCCAGACCCAGATACCACCAGAGGTGAAGACAAAACATTCTTTTTTCTTTCTACACATGGTGCAGTTTTATCTCATTCTAAAATGTGGCCAGGAAATTTGGATTCAAGAAAACACAAAAGCAAAAAAGCAGAGCTTGAAGCAAAAACTCCACGTGGTCACCTGCCCATCCAAAGAAGAGAGATCCCAGAAGCCCCTCTCTGCAGATCAGACAGGAAGAGAAGACCTCCAAGTGAGTCAGCATGGTCTTTCCCTTCCATCAGCAATCTGGAAGCAACACAGTCAAATGGACAAGGGAGGGGGGAGGAGGAAAGAAGAGAGAGGGAGACAGAGACAAAAAAATAAAGAAAAGGAGAAGGGAGAAAGAAAGGGGAGAAGGGAGAGAGGGAGAAGGAAGAAAGGAGAGCGGGAAGGAGGGGAAGAAGGAAAGAGAGGTGGAAGAAGAGAGAGAAGGGAGAGAGGGAGGAGAGAAGGAAAGAGGAGAGATGGAGACAGAAAAATAAAGAAAAGGAGAAAGAGAGGGGGGAGGGAAGGAAGGAGAGACGGAGGGAGGGAGGGGGAGAGAGAGAGAGAGAGAGAGAGAGAGAGAGAGAGAGAGAGAGAGAGAGAGCAAGTGCACACTCTGGCCCCTGACATTCAGCTCATAACTCTGGGTGTCTGTGTCTGTGAGCATTCCTATGCTTTTCTCACTCAAAGGACCAGAAATGACTAGTTTTACCCTCCAAACATGATCTGGAAAGCAGTGATGAGGCAACACTGGGTCACACCAGGATGTAATATTCACTGGGAGAACCTTCCCTGTGCATTTCCGATTCAAAACAGATGCCCCAGCTCAGAGAAGCTGATTTCTTTTCAAGCTGGAGGGGGCATCAGTCCAGTTCCCAAGGTGGCAATACCACTTCAAACCTCCCTGGATGCTGCAAAGAGTCCACTCCCCAAACTAAACTATCTTTCTCCTCTAGCTCCTAGAAAATGCCCAGCTGCCACTAGCTGCCATCCCTACCCGGACCCCAGTCATAACAGATGGTACCAAATATGTTGTATGGCACAGAGGGCATCAGATATCTGCTTCAAAAGGCAACACTACCTCAGAGCAGGAGTTGATAGGAGTTGGCTAGCCAGTTCTAGCTGACGCAATCAACTAGAATGTTGGACCCCGTCCAGATGGAAGCCCCTATCCAGAGGCAGCCAAGAAAGCTGCTGGTAACAGCAGACCTCTCACTGGGGGCTGCGGATTCAGGTCACTGAGCCCTCCCCCATTAGACTGTGAGCTCTTTGGGAGCAGAGACTGTCTTTTACCCTTCATTTTATCCCCAGTGCTTTGCATAGTACTTGGCACATAGTAAGTGCTTAATAAAGTTTATTGGCTGATTCCAAAGTTCAGACTATCATTGGTACACCAACCTCTTAGGGACTGTCACACTACTGACAAGGGACAGCATGTTGCCCCAGAGAGAGGTCATTTTAACCAAGACAAGCCTGACATACTATACAGGGCATGAGACTTGATGTCAGGAAGTCAGGAAGACTCAGGTTTGGATCCTACATTAGCTGTGTAAGCCAGGACCTGATGGTCTTCAAAGTCCCATCTAAATCCATGACCCTGAGATGAAACTTACTTCCAAAACAAAGGGCCAGTTTTCCCATAGCCTAACCCCAGTGTCCCAGCTCCTGACCTCCAGGTTGTCACCTTAGACCAGGGGTTCTTAATCTTGTTTGTGTCATGAACCTCTCTGGCAGTCTGGTGAAGCCTGGAGACCCCTTCTCAGAATACTGCTTTTAAATGCATAAAATATAAAATAAAAATATAAAATATAATACATGTTATGGAATGCATAAAATATAATAGAAATTACAAAGAAAACCAATTATATTAAAATACAGTTTAAATATACACACACTATATATAATACACACACACACACATATATATATTTTTTTGAAGTTCACAGACCCAAGTTAAGAACTCCTACTACCCTCTGCCCTGGACATACAGTATATAGCCTGCAACTCAAATGTAGTTCACCTAACCCAGCCAGTGGTGCCACCCACCTGAGATTTTTTAACAAAAACAAAAATTTTCATCTAATTAATTTGCTAGCACATATGACACACGTGAACTAATAGACCTAAATCATCTGTCGGTCACTAGGGGTCATGCTGACAGATTTGGACCAACTGTAAAAGATTCCTGCAGCCTTCACAAAATAAACTTTGGATTGTGTGGTCCAGTGCTGGCAAAGCCTAGATGCCCTGGCCTAGATGGACTCTTTCCATTCCCTCCACCTTGATGAAGGCAATAATTAAACCTACCTGGCAACAAATACCTACCTTTGCACCAGGAGGGCCAGGAGGACCAGGGTTGCCATGAGGCCCAGGGGGACCCTGAACAGGAAAGGAAAAAAGAAAAAAGTTAGAGGAAAGCGTATCCTGTCTGATCTACCCATGGTGGTACTCAGTGGCTTCCACTAACACCAAGTCAAGGGTATCTGTGATACAGTGGCTCAGGATTCAGAAGGCCTGGGTTCAATTTCTGACTTGGCTGCTTACTACCTGTGTCACCCTGGGCATTCATCCTTCCTGGGCCTTGTTCTCCTCATCTATAAAATGAGGGGATTATACTAGTTGTTCATAACCTGGCCTCCTAATAATTCCTACCTTTCCAGTCTTCTTCCACCCCATTCCCTTCCACATAGTGTACAATATAGTGTGGTCTTTGCACAAGACACTTTATCTTCCCACTCTGGGAATTTCCCCTGGCTGTCCCCCATGCCTGGAACTCCCTCCCTCCTCATCTCCACCTCCTGGCTTCCTTCAAGCCTCAGTCAAAGGCCCAGCTTCCAAAAGAAGCCTTTCCCAGTCCTCCTTAATTTTGGTGCCTTCCCTCTGAGACGACTCCCAATTTACCCTGTGTATATTCAGTGTGTACATAGTTGTTTACATGTTATTTTCCCCATCAGAGGGTGAGCTACTCAAGAGCAGGAACCGTTTTTTTACCTTATCTTGGATCCCCAGGGCTTCACACAGGGCCCGGCTCATGGTTGACCCTTCGAGTTTGTCTGTGAGGCCCCGTCAAGGTCTAGATGTATAACCCTGTCCTCTCAGGAGCAGAGTTATAAGAGATCAACAATTACTCATTCTTGGCCCCTTCCTCTGCAGAGGGCATGGCTCAACTTGAACTTTCCTCAAGTCTAGCTCTTCCCACTGCCCATGACAGCAGGTGTAATCTAGAAGGCCCAGCTCTCAAATTCAAATCCCTAATCAAAAGTGCCTCTTCAATCTTTCTTGAAGAGATTAGCTACATACAAGGGCATATGGGAGTGGCTATCTCTCCATTCTCACTACCACCAACTTCCTGCACACCCTCATAGCCTCATGCCTATCTTGATGCAACAGTAGCATACAGCCCTGACTCCTCAATCTAACATTCAAAATCCTTCATAGACTGGTTCCACCTTACTTTGCCAGGACAGACCTTTCTCTGTTGACTCTCTTCTGCCCTTCACAGCACATCTTTGCTCATGTACTCCCACCCCCCGTTCCAAACTTGAAATGCCTTGACCAAACTCTTCCAATGCAGATCCTATTCATTCCCCAAGGTCAAATTCAAGTCTCACCTCCTCTAAGAAGGACTTACAGACTGTTAGAACTAGGAGGAAACTTGGAGATGATGTGGGAAGGGACAAGGTAAATCTTTTCTTCTGAGATCTGCCTGTTTCCCTCACTTCCATAACATTTTTTCCTGCAGTACAGGATAAGGACAGAGGACACGTTATTGCCCTCAGACGTTGAAGTCTCTGACTGCTCCAGTCCACTTGGATCTTTTTATTTTCTGACCTTCTACTACATTGCCTATACTACATAGTTTGGCCCTTAATGATTTAGCCTTGTGTCTCCAACAGGATTGGTGGTAGCTCAAATGCTAGACCTGAAGTCAGGAAGATCTGGGTTGAACTTCCACTTCAGAGATTTACTGGTTGTGACCTTGGGCAGGTTATCTAACTTCTCTCGGCTTCAGTTTTACTCATCTGTAACATGGGAACAATAGTATCTATAGCACTTTCCTCACAGGGTGATTTTGAGGATCAAATGAAATAATCAATGGGATATGCTTTGCAAACTTTAAAACACTATATAAATGTCAGCAATTATTCCAAGGCAAGGAAAATGTTTTCTATTTCTTTGTATCACCCGTGTCACAAAGAATGTGAGCCCAGGAGGTGCTCAATAAAACTGGATGGAGGGACTGAATGACTGAAATTCATTTGTTGGTTTACACCAGCCTAAAGGGATCTAAATCTTTCTGATACATTTCCACACCCTTTTGAAATGGTTAGATCTTGCTTCAGGCCACTTTCTCCACAAAGGTCCCTATGCATATGAGGCTTCCAGGCCTGTAGTATAAACAGAGCCCTAACAACCTGGATCCTTGCCCTATGGTCTGGATAATTACTACCATCTGCCCAAAGTCCATGTTCAGGTCCTCTATTAGACGTACCACTGAGGAATCATCACAACAGACCATCACAGAAAAACATTCTGGAAGGAACCTCAATAGGTCACTTAGTCCATTCCCCTGCCTCTAGCAAGACTGCCTTCATCTCTGGTTGCTGACATCTCAACAAACTGAGCAGGGTCTGAACTTGTCTTCTCCTTGGTCCACTCGAGCTAGCTCCTCAGCTGGAGTGTGTCACATTCAGCCAGGTTTCCCCTTCCATGTCTCCTGATCTGAACTAAGCTCATGCTTGACCTATAACTGATTCTGTGGTCTGATTTTTCCCCTGTCTGTGCTTGACTAGGAAGGGCACTCCTATGTTGGAAGGGCACTCAGTCATGGACATGATATAACCCTATAAGATCCACTTCCTCCCCTAGGCCTGGGGAGATAGCATAGTATGATGGAAAGAGTTGTTGGCTGTGGAGTAATAGGACCTGAGTTCAAATCCCAGTTCTGCTCCTAACTACTTTTATGATTTTAGCTAAGCCATTTAACTTCTCTGCACTCAGCGTACTCATCTGTAAAATGAGGGAGTTAGACTAGGTGACATTCATGTCCCTTCCAATACTAAATCTACGGTGTTGTGACCCTAAAGTTTCCCTTAAAATAATCAGTTTTCAATGCCAGAAATAACAACAACAACAATAAATGTAATGGGGGCAGGGGGCATGATTTTGTTTTCCCCTAATTCACTTACTTATAACAGAAATAACGAGTTGTTGACACGTAAACGAAGTGCAAAAAAATGTCTACACCCTATTATCCTTTTATGAGGTATGAAGGAAATTTCCCTGATGGAATTAAAAGGGTAGCTTTTTAATGACTGTTTGAAGATTGGCCAAAACCCTGCCAGCCTGCCAGCCTTAGAAGCAGTCTAGTTGGGGCCAGGAGCAACTACATGGAGTATGGCTCCTAAAAATACCAAAGGCATACAAAAAAAGGTATACCAAAAAAGGTATACCAAAAGGCAGCAGGGAAGGAGATTTTCTCTCCTTCTCCTCATTAGCCATGGCATATCTCAATGGAGTTACTCAATCAGTAGGAGATACCACATTCACCAAGGAGCAGAGACACATACTCTCCAAACAGACATAGAAACAGAGAGGCAATTGAGGCATTAAGGGCAGGGAAGTTTTGTGACATATAACAAAAGAGAGTTGACTATGGGTTCAAAGGATAACTATAGCCCTAGAGTTAAGATATGGAAAGGAGCAGAACCAGGGACCCAGCTGAAAGACCTTCCCAGCAAAGATTCTGTGCAGGGCAGGCTGAGGGCTGGTGTTTGAGAAGGCATTATGGGACCCTGTAGTACTGTAGGTGTAAGCCACTGTATATATTTGTGGGAGAGTGTGTCCCACTTTATGGATGCGTGAAGGGGAATGTTTTGTAGCCACTGTTCAGACTATACATTTTAGTATATGCCTTTGCTTTGAGCTAATTGTGTCAACTGGCTGACTTTCAAAGGTAAGCTCACTAGTGGGGGCTCATGAAATACAGTTTTGGAGTTTGGACCCACAAAATAACCTCAGAATTGAAGATAGTAGCAATCATTCTAACATAGGTCCCAACCTATAAATCTGTGAGTAGTGGGTTGTGAAGGTAACCCAGAGAAGGCATTATATAAATAACTCAGGTAATGCTTTAAAGTTTTAAAAATGCATACAACTCTAAGAGATAGATATTACAAGAATTATCTCCATTCTTCTTTGGCCTGGCCTTGGTATAAAATACTCCTTCTACCACTACATGTTGGTAACTCATCTATAATTTATAGTTTTTGAGAAATGCTTAGAGTATAAAAGAGTTAAGCCCATGATCACACAACCAGAATATGTCAGAGGCAAGATCTGAACCCAGGTCTTCCTGACTCTAAGTCCAGCCTTCTGTCCTCTACCTCTAGTCTTCATTTTACATATGGGAAAATTTAGGCCCAAAGAGATAAACACTAATATCTAACATTTATGTAGCGTTTTAAGGTTTTCAAAGTATTTTACATATGATAATAACAATAATAACTAATATTTATATAGTCCTTTAAAGTTTGTGAAGCACTTTACACATATGATCACATTTGATCTTCACAATAACCCTGGGAGATAGGTGCTATTATTATCCTCATCTTACAGAGGAAGAAATGGAGGCTAAGAAAGTTTAAGTAACTTTCCCAGGGTTAGAAAGCTAAGACATGATTTGAACTCAGGTCTCCCTGACTTCAACTACAATACTCTATTGACTGCATTACCTAGCTACCTATTACGTTATTTGATAAGATGACTTATCCAGGCTTATAAAGGTATTGTCATCCAGGATTCAAACTCAGGTCTCCTGCTTTGACCACTGATGGCCCTTCCAATTATTGAGAGTTTGTGATTCTGACTCCTGGTTCTCTAGTCTTTCACTACATCATGTTCCTCCTCAGGACTTTTATCTAGTTAACCCAGTGGACTGAAGCCCAACCATATAGGACCAATTCATTCTGGGGAACCAATGTATTCCGGGGAAAAGACAGCTGGTGGGAGAGCAGTGTTCAGGGATGATACAGGAAGAGCTCTGACAGACAAACCCCCTGAACATATACCCCACACCCACAAATACCACCAAGCCTGCATAGAGTCAAGTGGGAGCAGCTACTGCCAGGACCACCCTTTCTTGGTTCTAGACCAGGGACTGCCCCAAGGAATAGTTTTCTATTTTTTCCCCCAAAAATGGCTTCTACATTTACAGCTGTTTAAGGCTAGAGGCTTTTTCCTGTTTCTCCCAGCCTCCTGATTCCACTCTGGCCTCTGCCTCACTGAGAAATGAACAAAATATTTGAAAAGGGGCCAAACAAACTGTTTCCATAAATGCTTCAGCTTAAAAAGCAGAGTGGGGGAAGGGACAAGGGATTCCCCCATCCACCCACTCAGTCCACCCTGGTCTATGGAATGGCTGAATTCTGGAGGGAGGGAAGAATGGGGAGAAAAAACTCTCCAGCATGTGAAACAAGGTGACCTAGAGCAGGGGTCCTCTTTTGGCTGTCTAGTGAAGTCTATGCACCCCCATCACAGATAAATGTTTTTAAATTTATAAAATAAAATACATAAGATTAGAAAGGAAATCAGTTATGTTGAAATAAAAATTTGATTTTTTTCCCATTCAAGTTCATAGATCCCCTGAAATCTATATATAAGAGTCTATGGACTCTAGAAAGAAAGAAAAAGAAAAAAGGAAAGGGAAGTGAAGGGAAGAGAGAAAGGAAACAGCAAGAAAGAGACAAAGGAAGAAAGAAAAGAAAGAGAAGAGAGAGAGAAAGGAAGGAAGGAAAGAAGGAAGGAAGAAAGGATGGGCACGAGGCTAGAAGACAAGAAGAGAGGCCTATGTTCTAGCTCCAGTTTTGCCATGAATTGCTTAAGTGATCTCAGGCAAGTTACTAAGCTTTATTGTGACTTCAGTTTCTAAACCTGTAAAATGTATAGGGTTGAGTTAAAGCTCTTTGCCAGTTCTAACATTCTACAGTTCTAAGAATCCATAGGTTTTCCACTGAGCTGGTCAAAAGCAATGGTTAGAGGGCTGGATCTGGAGTCAGGAAAACCTGAGTTCAATTCTGGCCTCAGATAACTTCCTAGCTGTGTGACTCTGGATAAGTCTAAATCTCTGTTTGCCACATTTCCTCATCTGTAAAACGGGGAAAATAATAGGGCTTACCTCCCAGGGTTGTTGTTGTATATCAAACGAGAAAGAGCTATGCAAATGCTAGTTATTACTATTATTTTTATTATTCCATTACACAAGTCTGCCCATTTTTAGCCCCTTGGCCCTATCCCAGAACAAGAGAGAACAGCTCCCACCCCATAAGCAAATGACCGATCTCCTCCCGCAAGAGTCCCACATTGGCCCCCTAACCTTTCCCATCTTGCAAGCTGAAGCCTGGCCCAGAGCTGCTCTGCTGACAGCAGCTTGGGGAGCTGGATGCACCGAGAACAAATGGAAAACGGAAACATCACTTCAGCCAGAGTGGATTCCACCGACCGACTTCCCAGAGAGCAGGGGGCCGGGTCTGGAGGGAACTGTGGGTTTATGTAATTGTCTCACCAGGAACACTGGCGAGCTATGAGCTAAAAATAAGCGCCATCCCACTCCGTCTTCCAGGGCTTCGGTCAACGGCCTGGGGCAGTTGCTTGGCCCAGGAAGGAACATTTCGGGGGCATTGCTGTCGAGTTGCATTATGGGCATTCTGCTTTATGTGACCAGTAGTTGGACCAGAGGTTTCTTCTCCAGGGGAATCTCTGGTTGGAACCTGCCAGGAAACTCGGGGGCATCATCAGGTCACCAAGATTTATCATCACATTATCAATGGCAACAGCTCAAAGAGACAACCACTTACCCGGGGTCCTCTTCTGCCTGATATTCCAGGCAACCCAGGCAAGCCGGGGGGGCCCTAGAGAGATAGAGAGAGAAGCAAGTATTAGATACTGCCAAGGGACAGACAACATCACAGACAGAGAATGGCAGACCTGGTAGGAACCTTAAAACACACAATGTTAAAACACAGAACATTAGGGCTGGAAGGAACCTCAGTATATAGAATGTTAGACCAACATCAGAGATGGAAGAGCACTGAGGTCATGTAGTCTACCCACCACATTTTATAGATGAGAGGGTTCCATCTTGAGTAGTGGTTCTCAGATCCTTTTGGCTCACCACAAGCTAGTAAGTCAATCAGTAAGCATTTATTAAGCACCTACTATGTGCCAGGCAATGTGCTAAGTGCTGGGGATGCAAAAAGAGGCGAAAGACAGACCAGCACTCAAGGAGCTCACAATCTAAAGGGGGAGACAATAAGCAAATAAATATATGCAAACAAGCTATATGCAAGATAAATAGGAAGCAACTATAACGCTATTATTCTTTGCCATGAAGGATTTCCACACAGCACAGCAAGGCCAGAGATCACCTGTGCACATGTGATTGGAAGAAGTGATCAGAGAGAATTTGGGGCACACCAGCACGTCACTTCACACCCTTTTAGAGCCCCAGGTTCTCAAAGGGGCTTCTTTGCGCTATTCTAGCTATGCTACAGACAAAAACCAATACCACCTGACAGTAAGCGGGGCACCCAGCATCACACATTGAGTTGATGACAGATGCTAAAATAATCACAGAGTCATAAGAACATAAAGAACCAGAAGGAACCTTAGCAACAACATAGTCCTACCCCTCATTTAATGATCATCATTTTATAGGTTGTCATCATTCCCCCACTCTACCCCCTTATATTTTAAAACACATGCATGGTTCTGTTTTAGTGTTCTAAATCACCCCCATAAAATACGCAGGCCAGGGACCATTCTCTCCATGGAACAGATTAGTAAATGAAGACTGAAAAAAGAAGCTATTCACCAGATCACATAATGAGTTGGCGGCAGACCTAGAATTAGAGCCTAGGTCTCCTGACTCCCAAATCAGGGCTCTTCTCACCCTACCATGCTGCTCCTGCTATGTTTCCAGTCTACTGCCCTACTAGCCAAGCACAGACAGATAGACAGACAGCTAGATAAACACAGACAGACAACAGATAGACAGACAGATAGACACCGACAGACAAGAGATAGATAGATAGATGGACAGCTAGATAAACATAGACGACAGACAGACACAGACAAACAACAGATAGGTAGATGGACAGACAGCTAGATAAACACAGACAGAAAGACAGACAGCTAGAAAGACACAGATAGATAACAGATACAGATAAATAGACAGAGAAACCAGACAGATAGATAGAGAGATATAGACAAATAACAGATAGACAGACAGCTAAATAGATATAGAAAGATGGACAGCCAAACACAGCTAAACAGACATAGAGACAGATAAATTTGTACCTATCTTTATCTCTGTCTCTATTTTGTTCTGTCTATATCTAAATCTCTATTTATATCTATTTCATTTTTACCCTAGTTGCTGATGTGTTATTTTCCCCATTAGATTGTAGGCTCCTCAAGGGCAAAAACTCTCTCTTACCTTTCTTTGCATCCCCATTGCTTAGCACAATTCCTGGCATAATAAGCACCTCATAAATGTTTATTGACTGACTGACTGACAATTGTGCCAGCTGTCGGTACAGGCAATAACACTAGAGGAGCCTGGAGGACAAGCCTTTGAACCAATGACCCACCGTAGAAGTTTAGAACCCAACCAGCCCCAGGCATGGCAGCTGGAAGAAGGCATCTGAAAGAGGCTGTAAGCCAAAGTTCCTGTTGTCCCCCTCCTAGATCTCTACTGTGCTCCCCTTCATCTTCTCCATTTGAGTTTCTCCCTCTGTGCCCTCCCAACGGAATTCTCCCCTGCTGGCATCTTTGATCTCTCCCACCCCTGCATTCAGTCTTATTGAAAGGTTTTCTTCCTTCTCCACCATCTCCTTGGCACTCAATGTTCCATGCGTACCCTCTCCTCTTTCCCCCATATGTAAACCAGGCTTTTCAAAGGGCCAAAGCCTCAGAGACAATAACCCAGCCTGTCCCCTGATCCCCTATCTACTCTCCAGGCCTGTAACCAGGGGAACGAGAGACCCATTCAGAGTATAAGAGAAGAAAATTCAGCTTATGCCATCCCCAAGATGTTCTCGAAGATCTTTTTTCGTTCTACCATGTCATATAGCCTAACATTCTATGTGCTGAAGTCTCTACCAGCCTGGCTGTTGTCAGGTTCTGTGTTCTAGTATTCTATGTTCCAGAAAGCAATTTGGTCTAACGGAAAAGACACTAGAGTTAGGATCAGAGGACCAGGGTTCAATGTCTGTCTCTGCTACTGTCTATCTGAGTGACCTTGGGTAAGTCCCTTCACATCTGTAAAACCCTTATCCATAAAACCAGCGGGGTGGACGAGAGCCTCTCAAAGATCCCTCATGGCTCTAGATCAGATGATTCTAAGGCCCCTTTCAGTTCTAACAGTCTACATTCCAATATTCTGTGGCAACTTATTGCTGCAAGGAGAGGCTAGGATTTCACACACCCAGTGACGGGAGGAATTAAAGCAGGCAGTAACAAAGGCCTGCCAAGCCCACTACCCAGAACCCAAGACCCTGACTGTCTTTATTTCATCAAAGCATGTCTAAAAACTTGGCAGAGAAGCACAGGGAGCCATCCCTGTTTGAATAGGAATGACAGTAACAAGAGAGGGAGTGTTGCCTAGTGGATAGAACACTAGTCCCGGAGCCAGGAACACCTGGGCCCAAGGCTGTATGACCCAGGGGAAGTCGTTTAATCTCCCAGTGACCTAGACAACTCTCTATGGTCAAATATTTGAAGGTGCTGAGCAGTATGACCAGGAGTTTTATCAGCTGGGCTCCCTAGACAATGAAATCACAGGACCAGTCCCCGTCTCCTATCCCTAATAAAAATAACCCCTTAAATGTGTGGGGTGACTTAGACTTTTTAAAATTTTCCCAAAGCTTCCATATTAACCATCTTATTTAATTCTGACATCAGCCTTGTGACACAGAGAAAAGGAGTCTTTTTCCCATGTGACAAATGGGGAAATCAAGGCCCAAAGAGAGGAAGAGATTTTCCTAAAGTCACAAAGCGAACAAGCAGGATCCTGTCTCCAAGTTCAGTACTCTTTTCCCTGCACCATGATTTCCTCTTGTCAACAGGATTTGGTCTTTTAGGGGCTTTTTAAAGAGACTTTTGTTTTTGAATAACCTGTGTGGGATACTTGATCAGCCCCATACCACAGGTTTCTAGTTCGAAGTAGAAAAAGTATGAGAATTCCTACATGATTTGGCTGATAATTAATTCCCATTTCTCACCCTTGGGAATTTTGGTTAAGAGAACAATGTGTTCTCTCATGAAAGGGTAAATTTTTAAAAAGGACTTAGCCAACACTCCCCTCACCAGCCCTCCCTATATCCGCCACTTGAGACATGTAAGATAGAGAAATTAAGGTTGCATGGTCTCTTAGACAGATGTCTGGACTGGGAGGCAAAAGAACTAAGATGCAGTCCAGTCTTTGCCACTAATTCACAGTATGACCTTGGGTAAGTCCTCTATTTTCCTACTTTTCACTTGGGAAGGATAATCCCTGCCTCTCACATCTGGAAATGGAAGGCCTGACTTTCTTTCCCGGACTCCTCTCCTTTAATTATGACTTCCAGCTACAAAGGACTTTGGCACAGGCTTTCCCTGAAGCAAATGTGCTTGTATTCTGGGGCCAGTCCAGCTCACTGGCCAACCTTCTTCCCGTGGGTGTATTTCTAAGGAAGCTGACGTATGACTACACAGATTTACAAATGCTCCGTTGCTGGGTTGCTCTTGGTCACGTCTAGGCTGGAAGGTGGAGAGAGCAGAATCACCTTGGGGGACATCAACCCACTGCTTCGGGGTTTACACTCCCACTGTACTCAGAACTGGAAGAAAAGTCCAAGGAGCAAAGGATGGAACACCAAAGAAACACAACTAATTGAGGGTAAGGAAGGAACTGGAAGCTAGGCAATATAGTTCTCAGTGACTATGTCAGTTTCCTTTCCCAACTCTTTCTCTCTGACATGTCTTTCCAATACCCTTGCAATGTGGGAGAGGAAAAAAACTATCATTCCCATTTCAGAGATGAAAACAATGAGACTTGCTCATGGTAACAGAGTCAGGGACAGAGTCGGCCCTGAAACCCAGCTCATGAAAAGTCCCCTATGTCTATGACAACACTCAGGTACTAAGGACAAGCATCTCCTTCATATCTCCAACACTAAAACTTCCTCAGCTGAAGAAAAGAGCAAACTTTTCACTAACCAGGGCAGAAAGGCCCTGGATGGGAGACTGACCTCATACCCAACATCTGCCCAGAGCAGACACATTAAGTGCCAGAGTAGTTACTCAAGTGAGAGTCACCATCCCCAATTCAGTCCAGATATGTGCTCATCGGATGATATTGGGGCAAAAATGAATTCCTTCAAGTGCTGACCTGATTCAGCATCTGTGTTCTCCCAACCCCCTCTCCCATTGAAACGCTGTAGAGATCTGTGGGAACCTTGGGAGGGGTCTGAGCCTCTGAGCTGTCCCCGCATGGTGGCTCAGCCTGAGCGTTTCAAGTTTTCAGTGCTTACTTTGTTAGCAAGGACAGGAGCTAGTGGGCTGGGTTCCCTTTCTTCCCCTCTCCTGCCACCCCTCCTTCCCAACCAATCTGAGACCCTGCCTGTTCTCAGAGCAGTGGAAAAAAATCGGCCATCTCTTTCCAGGGAACCAAGCCTGAGTTGGGGTGGCTTTCCTGATGATTCACAAGGAAAGGGTGGGATTTTCCACCTCAAGCAAACAACGAGCCCTCTGAGGCCAGCACACAGCACAACTGCTCTGTTCATAGAAGAAACTGGGAGGGGAGCATGGGGGCTAAAGACCCCTGGAAGGGGAAATGAAGAAGGTCAAGCTTCTTTCTCACACTAGCCCTGTGGTGCAAATTGTGGGGGAAGTCCCTCATTCATGGCAGGGATAGATGATCTCGTTCCCTGGGATCTCCTTGATGTCTAGGGTCACCTAGAAAGATCCTATCCCTCTCCCCCCAATATCGCTGATGGCTAATGAACTGTTTAGTTCTCACAGAACACAGTACAATCATCCAGCCAACAGTAAGTGGCCTGGTTGCCTGAGCTTACTTAACTGGCAGGGCAAGCCTTTATGATATCAGGCCTTGAGGTAGAGGGGAAGCCAATGGAACTTAGGAATGAGAGTTCAGGAGACCTGAATTCTAGCCCCAGCTCTGATACTAAGTGGCTACGTGATTTAGGGTGAGTCACTTCACTTCCACAGATGAAAACATTTCCATCTATAAAAATCACGCCCATTTTTCCATTCCTTTTCTGCTACACTAAAGATTAGCCCTGGTTTGCAAAGACAAGCAAAAGTCTCTACAGAAAAATGAAAATAATTGTGATGTTTGCATGTGGCTAAAAGGGGCAGGTGCACAGGGACTTTTGCCTAACTTTATCCTGAATGAACCGTCTCCTAGCTGGAAGTCACAGGCTGTTAGAGCCGGAAGAGACCAGAGGTATAACTGCATATAATACTTCAAGCACCAGACATTTATTCTCACATTTAATCACCTAGTCCAGCTATTTTATAGATGAGGAAAATGAGGTTCAGTTAGAAGCTACTTACTCAAGTTCCTAGAGATGGGGGCAGAGCCAGCATGAGAGCTCAGGTCCCCCGACTCTAAGTTCAGGTATCTACCCATAATACTGTAATGGCTCTCTGTTTTGAAGGATGCCGAGATAGGCAGAACTGGAGATTTAGTGGGGTAGAGGAGGAACTCCATAGAAGTCGGTGTAGGTTCAAAAAGGGGTACTGCACCCATTGAGCTAGGCAGCCCAGGAAGTTGGACAGGTCTAGTCTCCCACCAAGTCCCAAAAGTGTTTCTCTGAGCTGTGATAATAACCTCCGAGAAACCTAATGGCTGGAGGCCCAATTCTAACAGCAAGATGGAGTGGAAAGTATTTGCTACTGAGAGGAGTAGGTGCTGAGTAGTGTGACAAGAAGGAAAGCAGATTCTAAACACGAAAACTGGCCTGGGGCCAGGGTAGCCTCAACATTATCCTCCTTTGAAGACTTCAGAGACAATAGGGTAGAATGAAGAATGTGCTTTCCTGAATTTGGGAAGGCTAGGTTCTTGTTGTAGCTCTACCCATTAATGGACAGCTCTATCACATTAGGCTCAGTGTTTAGAGCACTGGGTCTGAAGTTTAGAAGCCCTAAGTTCAAACCAGGCCTCAGATATTTACCAGTTGTGTGACCCTGGCCAAGTCACTTAACCTGTCTGCCTCAGTTTCTTCAATGGTAAAATGGGAATAATAATAGTACCTTCCTCCCAGGGTTGTTGTAAGGATTAAACAAGATAATATTTATAATGGGCTTAGCACAATGCTTGGTACATAATGGGCATACAATACAATACAACAGGCACTTAATAAATGCTTATTTCCTTCCTTCTTTTTCTGAGCCTCAGTTTCTCCATCTTTAAAATGAGGAAGCTGGATTGAAAAAAGGTCTCTTCAACTTCTAAAATTCTGTGGAAAGAATAGTTTGGGAGCCTTACCTTAAACCCCCTTGAATGACTGTGGGCAAAGCCCTTAACCTTGCTGGCTATGTTTCCCACTACCACCTACCCCATTCTCCAACTTCCACCCCATAAAATAGGGACAACTTTCCAGTCCTTCCAATGGAGTTGCAATATCTCTGGATTTGGAGTCAGGAGGGGTGCAAACCTGGCTCTAACACTAACTAGCTGTGAGCCCTTACACAAGATCCTTCAACTCTCTGGGTCTCAGGTTCCTTACCTACAAAACAACCAGATCTCTAAGATCCTTGACAATTTTAAATGCTGTGATCTTCTGACTAGCCCCACTGAGCAGCTGTGAAATAGAAGAAAGGACTTGAAGCTTAGAGAGACCAGTGGTGTCAGAGAAAGTCATGAAAACCAGGCCCTCTAATGCCTGTGGTCAGTCTTACATAGCTCATGGGGCTCCATGTGACTACGTCCTTTCCTCAGGAACATGGATCATGCCCTCGCTGTGTGTTAGCTGGTGCTGTTTTAATGGAGAAAATGGATTTCAGAAAACAGGGCCTTGGGGAACATTTACATAATTGAAAAGTAATGTAAATTATTTCCATAAGATTTATAATATGGTTACAATAAAAAATAGTGCTTTGGTCCCTTTAGAGACAGGCTGTATAAATATTATTACTAATGATTATCAAAAATAATTAAATGTGTTTTTAAAATCAAGAAATTCCAAGTACTAGCCACTGTCCACTCAGCAGGAAACAGGGACTTCAAATAGAGGGGCTGGCTCAGAGCTTGAGAGCCTGGGCAGGGGATGAAAGAGCCTGGGGGTTGGTACATTTCGAGGCAGGGGAGAAGCAGCAGCTGTGGCCTTGGTCCCCTGGAAACTAGGTCTGGTGGCCCAGCCTACTGATGAGTCAGTCCATCAGCCCTAGGGAAGTCATTCTACCCTGATCAATGTTCCCATCCAAGTCAGGAGGCTTAAAGGTGAACATGAGTTCTTGGTGATCTACAATGCTTCAAATGTTCCAGCCCCCTGCTCCTCTGCTCATTCAAACCCAAACTATTCAAGTCTGAAACTTCTCACAGATGAGGCCCAGAAAGGGAAAGTGATTTGTCTAAGATCACACAGCTTGTAAGTGGGAGAACCAGAATTCAAACTCAGATCTTGTTCCTCCAAGACCAGTGCTCTTTCCACTACACCACATGTTTATAGAAATGAAAATCTCCCTGGGGCATCGATCTCCCCTCAGGGAGTGGATCCACTGTCTAGTCTCTAGAGTTTTCATAATCTTTTTTTTTATTTTTAACATGTGTTTTTAAAACTTTGGGTTATAAATTTTCTCCCTTCCTCCCTTCCCACCCACCCTCATTGAAAAGGCATGCATCTCGATACAAGTTATAGATGCGTAGTCATGCAAAACACTTCTTGTCTGTTTCATGTGAGGTATTTTACCTCCTTCTAGTTCTCCCTTTCTCTTTCTCCCAGTATAGAGTTCCCATAATCTAAAGTGGTTTTTCCCAACCACTGGCCCACAGATCATCTCTGTCTATGGGGACTTTCTCCTGGTCTAACAAATTTGATGATAATGATGATAACATTTATAAAGTACTTTAAGGTCTACAAAGCACTTTGCATATATTATCTCACTTGATCATCACAACAACTTTAAGATGTAGATACTATTATTATCCTCATTTTACAGATAAGGAAACTGAGGCAAACAAAGGTTAAGTGACTTGCCCAAGGTCACATAGCTAGTAAGTGTCTGGGGTAGAATTCAAATTCAGGTCTCCCTGACTCTAAGTCCAGCACTTTAGCCATCCAGCTCTCTTTACTACCAAAGGTCTTTACATCTTAAACCCTATAAAAATTTTTAAGGTAGCTCTTCATTCTTATTTTCTTCTCTCCATCCTGTTGCTACCACCTAAATCTCTTGCTCCTCCCTAAATTCTGCTCCCTACCTTCTGATTGCTGAGGGTGTGATGGACAGAGGAGTCCAAGGAAGAGAATGTGAAGTGTTGTCACTGTCTCCAGGGTAGTTTGGATTGAGAAACACTGATTTAGTAAACAATAGGAAACCTGACCCAGCAGGGGGATGGGAACAGCCAGGTGTCTGGGGTGAAAGAAAGGAAGAGGGAGCCAAGAGAAGACTTCAGAAGAACACTAGTCATTGGGGATAAGAACATAGTGGGGAGAACACTGAACTGATGATTTAGTTCCAAGAATCCAGGGCTCTTGTCCTGCATCTACTGCCAATTTGCTCTGGGACCCCAGGGAAGTTTCCCAAGGGCTCAGTTTCCTCATCTGTCAGATGAGGAAGTTGGACTACATCATCTCTAAGGTCCCTTGAAGGTCTGTGACCCTATGATCCTGTGTTAGTTCTAAAGTTCCTTCCAGTGCTAAAAATCCTATGATTCTACAACCCAAGAAAGGAAATTCTTCACGGAGGTAGGGCGATACCATTTTCTGTTTATAAGAAGCCACTGGAGAATTATCAGCAAACTGTCTGGGAGGAAACTCAGTCTTTATAGCAGGGACCCCCAATAAGTCAACTTAAATTCACTGGATGATCTTTAAAATGATATCTGGTTATCAGCTCTAGTAAGTAACTTGTACCCTCAGCTAATCCCTATCCCAGTATCTGTCACCGTCATAATACAAAAAAAAAAGCTGGCGTTTATATAATGCTTTAAGATTTATAAGCATTTTATATGCATTAGCTCAATTGTCCCTCAAATCGATAGTAGCTAGAGAGCTGGCCTTGGAGTTAGAAAGACTTGGGTTCAGATCCTGCCTTTGACACATAATGTGGCTAAGATCCTGGGCACTTAACCTGCCAGTGCCCCCAGGCAACTTTGTAAGACTATAAATTACAGAACAGGTACCATTTTGCACTGGCAGAGGGAGTTAACTCTCTGGGAACTTCCTACACAAATAAAATTGCATGGTTAGGTCTAAAAAAAAAAACCTACAACAGCAACAACAAAAAGTAACCCTACAGGATAAATATCTAAGGCAGTATTATCCCAGTCTACAGTTGAGGCTCAGAGAGGTTAAGTGATTCTCCCCAGCAGAATGGAAGCTCCCTAGGGGCAGGGATTGTTTTTCACTGCTTTTTTGGATCCCCAACACTTCCTTCAGTTCTCTGAATATAGCAGGTGCTTAAAAGATAGTCATTGAACCAAACTGAATTTGCCTATGATCACATAGGGAAGAGTCAAGGGAAGGAAACCCAGGTGTCTCCTGACTCTGAGTTTGGCTCCAACTCCATGACACCTTACTTAATACTTCTTACTTAATACTTCAGGAAAGTCTTACTTTCTTACTTATGTTACTTAATACTTCAGGAAAGTCAAGAGTAGCAGCAAAACATTGGGCATCCTTTATAGACCTGGACTTCTAAGTCAATACCTAATGACAGAAAATATAGGATCACAGAATTCAGAGCTAGAAGGAACCTAGCCCAGCCCTCCTCGTTTCACGGTTGAGTAACTGAAGGCCCGAGAGAAGTGGCTTAACCAAGCTCCATCAGAGAGGAATCAGAAGAAATGGCATCTGAATCCATGCCCTCTAGCCTCAAGTCCAGTGTTCATCCTACAACACCATGGCTGCCATGAACCTCATCAAAACATAAAGGCTGGAGCAAACAATGACCAGATGATTGGTACTACCTCTGTCTTGCCCTGATGCTGGTCTCTATGGCCACTGTCACTTACACTCTGGTATAAAAGTGAGGCAAGAAGGCACACAAAGCATCTAGACTTACTGGGAAGCCAGGGTCTCCCTTCTGCCCCGGAGGTCCCAACAGCAATGGGAATAAGGTGGGCCCAATCGGGTCAAAGAACAGGTAACCATCTGTGTGAGTGAGGGTGATGGCACCCACAAACCGAGAGCTGGAGGCGGGGTGCTGCGTGAGAACCGTGGCAGCCGTACGACTGAGCTGAGCCTGTTTGGGGATGGGCCGAGCAGTCAGATTCTTCAGGCTTGAAGGGAAGGAGACAGTACTAGGTGGATCTCCAGTCTTCCTAGGGCTTGGATGGCTAGGTGGCCAGGGGGTACTCTTTGGAGTTGATTTCTTCTTCACAGTGGACTCAGCCACCTTCTTGCTGCCAGTGGAATTGAGACCAGGAGGAGAGCCTGGGTAGAAGGTGGGAGGTATTGTTCTGGGCAATTTGATCCCCGTGGTAGGAAACACTGGTTTCACTGGGGGCCTAGGAGTCTGGGCTAGGCTAGAACCTGAGGCTGGCAAGGATGGCTTAATTGAAGGGTGGGTCAGCTTGGCTGTGCCAGTATAAGCCAACACTGGCTTGCTGGTAGAAGGAAGGTTTCTGGCCATACTGGCTCTGGAGCCCTGGGACACTGTCTTGGTGGTGACGGGAGGGGAGGACCGTACAGCAGGAGGCACTGGCCTGGCGGTGGGAAAAGGAGTTTTGGCTGTTGCAGAGTTCTGAAGTGTGGGCTTCACTGTAGGAGGAGATGGGGCTTTGGCAGGGATGATTTGGGAGCCAAGGGGCACTGGCTTCATGTTGGAAGGGAAGCTCTTAGATGGAGAGGTTAGCACTGGCTTGACGATGGCATGGGGCCTCTTAGCTGGGACCACAGTGACAGAAGGAGTTACTGGCTTAATAGGAATATAGGGAATCTTAACCACACTGGCTTTGGATGTGGGTGGCACAGGCATCATGGCAGGAATGGGAGGTTTGGTGGAGCTGCTCTGGGAGGTGGTCAGTGCAGACCTGAGCACAGAGGAGGAAGGTTTGCCTGAAGACAAAGGCAATGGCTTTGCAGTCACTGGTATGGTCCAGACCAGACCACTCATTGGGGTTGATCGGGATGACCAAGGATCCACAGTGCTAGTCCTCATAGGTTGGTGGGGGGGCACCACCAACCCAGGGCTGGTCAGTGCTGAAGGCACCACTGTTATCTTGGCACCTTTGCCTGGTGCTCTGGGCAAGGCCTGGGTAGTCTTGGCAATTTGAAGGGATGCCAGTGGAGGCATCACAGTGGTCAGGTTCCTCAGGCTCTGCAGAGAAGCATCAGTCTGGAGGCCAAGGTGGACATTGGCATCAGGGTCCTGGGGAAGTAGGGGAAGGAGTGGGGGCAAGAGTGGCCGGTATGTGTCAGCCTGTCTGCACTGCTTCTTCAGATATTTACAGTAATTATGAGCTGCCTTGGCAGAAGGATAAATATTGAACTGGCACACTGCACCCTCAAACTGGACTGAGTGTTGGTTCATCTTCCCAAAGAGGAAAGACCCCTCAGGATCAAGAGATACATCTTTTTTAAAATGCAAATCCATGGGTATCTGGTGCTTCCCACAGGAAGTAATGAGGGTGACCACCCGACCTCGGATACTGATGGCCAAGTGGTGCCACCGCCCATCATGCACATCGTAACTGAAGGCCAGGGAGCGCCGCTGGCCCAAGTAGAGGATGATCTTGCCAGGAATGAACTGAACACCCAACTGCAACTTCTTCCTGCTGCTCCGGACAGCAAAGAGGAAGGCATTATTGACACGGTGGGAACAGAGGCTCAGCACCAAGGTCAGCTCAGTGCCAAAGGTGGCAGGAATGATGGCTCGGGTGGGGGCTTCAATGCGGGTCCGCTGTGTGAAGATGAATCCTGACTGAAATGGGATGACTCCTGGAGGGATGGGGGCCAGCCCCGGGGCCCGTCCACCAGCTGACTTCTTCCCACTGAGGCCCAGCCGTTGGAGGACATCCACATCTAGGGGGTGGGGAACAAGATGAGCCAGTTATAGCCTTGGGGAAATGCACCAACCTTATTAATGATAATAACAATAACAATGATAGCTAGTATTTAAGTAGCACTTGAATGTTTGCAAAGAGCCTTACAAATATTTCACTTTAATCCTATGACAACCATGGAAGATAGGTGCCACTATCATACTTATTTTACAAATAAGGACACTGAGGCAAACAGAAGTTGTGACCTCTCCAGGGTCACAAGAGCTAGTACGTATCTGATGTCAGATTTGAATTCAGGTATTTCTGACTCTGAATCCAACCCCTATCCACTGCACAATGGGGATGAACCCTAAACCACTAACTCATTGCCCTGTTTTTGTTAAGACTATTTCCACTTGTCCGAATTTTGCCCTACAGTCAAAGCTCAGCTCAAGTCCCACTTCCCCTTCCTGTGAAGCCTTTCCAGCCCACTTCCTACTGATGATCATGAGATCATAAGATCACAGATCTAAAATTGAGAGGGAAGTCATCTAATCTAACCCCCTCATTTTACAAATGAAGAAACTGAGGCCCAGAAAGATGAAGTGACTTGCCCAAGCTCACACAGTTAAGAAGTAGCAGGTCCAAGATGTGAACATGGGTTCTCTGATTCTAGATCTGGTGCCCTGACCACTGCACTACACAGCTTCATGTAGCCTAGACAAGAGGGGTAATATGAGAGCTGTCTTCAAATAGCAGAAGGGCTTCTGAAACAGTTACTGTCATAACAAATATGAAGGAGATCCCCTGTATGGCCCAAAGTTTCCAAATATGAAAAGGGCTTCCTTGTAAGGGAGCAAGCTCCCATCACTCAGAGTTTCCAAGCAGAAGCTCACTAGCCCCCATCAGAGGAACTGTGGATATACTGTAAAAGCACAGGGAGGGGGCTAGATTTAGACAACCCCTACAGTCTCTCGTGATTCAGTGCGATCCGATGACACCTGGCTGAGACAATGTCCCGAGGTCTCCAGGAAGGCTCTAATTGTGAAAGTCACACAGGGAGAAAGGATTTCTTGTCAGCCTATTGAACTTTCAAATGTAACTGTCTATGGCGAAGAGACAGTCTAGGTTTCCTCCTGAACTCTGTCCTCTGGCCAGAGCTTAGAGTTTGGACAACTGACCACGAGCCAAGACAGGCCACATCCGCCCAGTAATTACCAGCACAGAATTTGATGGACCAAAAGAAACAAGAATCCAAAAAAAAAAGCTTCCCAAATTTGTTTATATAAGATCCTTCAAGCCTCTCTCCTTCCTTCTGCTTTGGCCTTTTGCAGCCTGAAGCCACTGAGTCGAGTGACTTGTTGGTATCTGGGGAACTAGCAATGAGGAGGTGGGTTCCTAAGTCCTGGTCAGATGGGGACAACTCACCGAGCTGGGTGGGTCTGAGACTTAAAATCGCCAGCTGGACAAATGGGGGACCCAACCGAATATCCCTGGATTTTTAGCATCCCTGGTAAGCAAGCCTGAAATGAATTCCTCTGCATTCCTAAGTCTCTCCCAATGCCATCCATTCCCCTTCTCTTTAACACAACTCTGAATCCCCCAGAATCTGAGGGATCAGGTAGAGGTAAAATGCTCATTCACTTCTCTCCTTTTCAGCTGGCAAAATGAAAAGAGATGGGAGTGAGGAAACCTGGGTTCAAGTCCAGAAAAGAGAAATTTGGAAGGAGTAAAAGGTTATTGCAGTCAATGTAATGGGAGGGAAGAGGGTGTTGGAGAGAAGGGGGAAGTTATACAATGTGTATGCCATCTTTCATATCTCTGCTAAGATCTAATTATAGATCAGGATCAGGAAGGACCCTAGAACACAATCATTTATAGCTGGAAGGAGTCTTAGAACACAGAATATTAGTGGGGAGAGAGACTTCAGA
The DNA here is from genome assembly GCF_900497805.2 of Vombatus ursinus. Taxonomy (NCBI): domain Eukaryota; kingdom Metazoa; phylum Chordata; class Mammalia; order Diprotodontia; family Vombatidae; genus Vombatus; species Vombatus ursinus. Next base: position 13,692,032 of record NW_020954571.1, on the reverse strand, counting down.
ACACAGAAGATTAAGCTAGAAGGGACCTTAGCATGCAGACTGCTGTATATCTGGACGGGAACTTAGAACCCAGAATACTGGAGCTAGAAGGAACCTTAGGATATGGAATGTCAGAACATAGGGTGTTAGAGTTAGAACATAGGCCGTTAGAACACAGAACATTAGAAAGCTGGAGTTGGAAGAGACAAAAGACCTTGAAAAGTCAAAGCTAGAAGGGTCCATAGAACATAGAATGTCAAAGCTGGAAGAAGTCATTGAAAGCAGAATATCAGGACTGCAAAGGACCTTAGAGGTTATTGAGTCCAACTCCCTTATTTTACAAATGAGGAAACTGAGACCCTAGAGGGCAAGTGACTTTCAAAATAAAAATAAAAATAATGATGATGATGATGATGATGATGAACAATGACATTTTGTGCTCACAGCAACCCTGAGGGTAGGTGCTATTTTTATCCCTAGGGTCACATAGTGGGTATGTGGGGCAGCTGATGGTGCAATAGATAGAGTGCTGGACCTGGAGTCAGGAAAACCTGAGTTCAAACTCTGTCTCAGATATTTACTAGCTATGTGACCTGGACAAATCACTTGTTTGCCTCACTTTTCTCATCTATAAAATGGGAATGATAACAGCACCTACATCCCAGGGTTGTGAGAATCAAATGAGATAATCATTAAGTGGGTGATTCTTACACAGTGATTATTAGCTATGACTTTGTGATTGGGGCTAAGTGAGTGCCGGGCCCAGGAGTCAGGAAGACTCATCTTCCTGAGTTCAAATCTGGCCTCAGACACTTCCTAGCTGTGTGACCCTGGGCAAGTTATTTAATCCTGTTTGTCTCAGGTCTTTGTCTATAAAATGAGCTGGACAAGGAAATGGCAAATCACTCCAGTACTTTTGCCAAGAAAATCCCAAATGAGGTCACAAAGAGTCAGACTAGGACTGAAAAAAGACTGAACAACAGCAACTTTATTGTTACTATTATTACTCTTTGAACTCAGTTCTTCCACTGTGCCACCTAGCTGCCTCAAAAATTGGGACTTAACCGAGAGCTCCTGACACCCATTCAGATCTGATCCCTTGGTCTTGTTCTGTACAAAAGCCATGACAGTACCAATGAAAGAACATCTGGTCATCTGGGGGGCAGGGATAAGAGGGAAAGAGATATGGGTCAAAGATGGGGGGTGGGGGAAAGAGAATAGAGGGGGTTACAGAGAGAATCAGTAAGAACAGGCGAAGTGACTGAGATGGGAGAACTGAGCCAATCCAACTGAGCTCTCCAGCTGGAGCAGGCTAGATGCCTTTATTACATAAACCGTGCTCCAAAAACACCCCTCCTCTGCTCCTACCCCCCCCCCAAGTGCCTGACTCAGGGCTCTAGACAGCTGTTCACCTACTTTGCAGGGGAGGTGGGGGTGGGGAGGAGGGGGAAGCAAGTTTGGAAAATATGACATTTGCAAAAAAGCATTGCTGGATTGGTCCTGCTGGGCTTTGCCCCACCCCATCCCCTCTCTGAAGCTAGGTTACTGCTAAGGCAAAGACTTGACCTGGAACCTTCCCTCCACCCCCAATTCTAGGGTCCCTGGATTATAATCCAGGCTCTTATCTCCTTCCCCTTTTGCCTGACCTTACAGCAATGGCTAGGGAGAAAGAGGTGTTGCTATTTTAAGAACAAGGAAGTGTTCTGACAAACAGATGTGGGAGAGATCTGTTTCAGTTTTCGTGATCCAGACAAGGAAAGTCATCCCCACCCTCCTCTCTCCCGAGAGGATCCACTGGCCCTCGGTGGAATAACCCTAGCAAGTAGTAAGAGGCAAGGAGCCTTGTGAGGCCCAGCAGAGGCCAGACAAGTGAGCTCTCCGGGCCCAGGAGTCCTAATCCTAACTGTGCCATGAATGAATGGTCTGAGGATCTTACCAACCCTCTCCGGGTTGTGACTTCCTTCTCTGCCACCCTGACTGTCAAGTCCCTTCTACCAGCCCACCAAGAAAATATCCTTCAGGCTCCCCTAATTTATTCTCCCACCTCTACCTCACTCCAGTTTTCCACATACCAAGTTCATTTCCTCCCCCTCTGAGACAGGGGTCAGGGAGCCCGACCTCCAATTCTGAGGCTGCCAGTACCAAGCTCTATAAACTTGGTACAGAGGAAAAAGCCCAGGCTCTGGAGTCATAGGACCCAGGTGTGGTATCTGAGCCACACTCAAGTGCTCCCTGCACTGTGACAAGTGGATGCCTACAACAGAGGTCACTTTGGGCAAATCATTTAACCTCTTGGCGCCTCAGTTTCCTCATCAGTAAAATGAGGGGGAGCTAGTGGATAGAACACCCAGCCTGGAGTCAGGAAGACTCACCTTCATGAGTCCAAATTTGGCCTCAGACACTTACCAACCTGTGTGAGCCTAAGCAAGTCACTTAACCCTGTTTGCCTCAGTTTCCTCTTCTGTAAAATGAACAAGAGAAGGAAATGGCTCCTACGTCTTCACCAATAAAGCCCCAAATGGAGTTGTGAAGAGTCAGACACAACTAAAAATGACCGAACAATGATAAAAAATGGGGAGGGGGCATTGGACTTGATGGTCTCTGAGGACCCTTCTAACTCTCGATCAAGGGTTCTGAATCTGGAGTCCATGAGCTTAGACGTGAAATCACTTGTATCTTTATTTTGACTAACCTCTAACTGAAACTTAGCATTTCCTTTCAATATGAATACAGGCAACAAACACTGTTCTAGGAAGGGCTCCCTAGTCCCCACCAGACCGCAGATGGGGTCCATGGCACAAAACAAGGCTGAGCTCGAGATCTGCGTTGCTTCCTTTCAGTCCCAACAGAAATCCCACCTTCTCCTGGAAGCCTTCCCCAATCCTCTTAATTCCAGTGCCTTCTCTCCGTTCATTGTTTCCTATTTATCCTGAATGTAATTTGTTTTGTTGTCTCTCCCATTAGATTCCACAATGAGCAGGGACTGTCTTTTGTCTCTTTTTATGTGCTCAGAACTTAGTACAGGGCCTGGCACATAGTAGGGGCTTAATAAAGATTGATTAATTAATTGATTGATTCAACAATCTTAGACAAGTCACACAATCCTTCTGGGCCTAGTTATTGATTTATTTTTAATCTTTCAAGTGAGGTTAATAATACTTCCCCTGCCTGCTTCATAGGGGTACATATATTATTTATAGATACTATAGAGGAAGTGTGGCATAGTTAATGGAGAGCTGGCTTTGAGGCCAGCAAGATCTGGCTTCTAGCCTGACCTCTGACACATACTGGCACTGTTAACACTGGCAAGTCACTTAACTAACCCCTCTGTGTCTCCAGGCAGCTGTCTATGACACTAAGGTTCAGAGGAAGTGCCTATCAGCACTGATGGGAGAAGCTCTTCATTAGGAGCTCTCCACACCATCAAAATCACAGGTCTAATAAGTGTCTCTGTGTCTCTGTGTGTGTATATGTGTGTGTGTGTGTGTATATATTATATATGTGTATATATGCTTATATATTATACAGATCTATTAGTCATACCGTGGTTTTTAAAAGTTAAAAGGCACCAACTGATTTTATTATTGCTTATAAGTTTACTTTAAAGTTCCTCATCTTCTTAACCTGTTAATTCTCAGAATCACAACTCAATTCTTTCACAGGTGTGAAATAAAGAAAACTGCCCACACATCTGGGTTAGGCTCTCACACCCTCAATATCTCAAAATAAGGTCAATACATATTTTCTAGAATATTGAAATCCAGCCAGGGGCAGGAGAGAGGCATAGATTTCTGACAATGCCTTCTGTTCCTTAAAGCTTATAATGATCCCCCCCATTTTACTGATGCAGAAAACTGAAGCACCCAAAGGAAAGTCGTGATTCAGAGCCTGAGTTTCTCCACCATAGCTCTCAGGGATGATGCTTCCCACCCCCTTGCTCCCTTTTCCTAAAGTAAAAATTTTTCTAAAAGAGAGAGAGAAAAGTACCTTCAGGATCTCCCTGGGTGAAGGCCAGGCCACAGGTAGAACAGAAGACAATCCAGGCTAAGAGGAATCCCCTATGAATCAGAGAGGGAAAGCAAGAAAGTACACACATCAGTTTCTAGCTCCAGTAACCAGGTCCCACTGCCAGGGAGTGCAGTTGAGGGGAGGGAGAAGGGAGTTGGTCAGGACCATCCAAAGCCACAAATGGCCATCTCTCCCAAGCAGTGAAGATAAGAGGACTGACTCAGAATCAGTATCCTTCTGGGAAACAGAGCTCTTGCAGAAGCCATTACCTGGTCCCATCTCCACAAGGGCTGCTCCCACAGACTATGATTATGGCAGGTCGGCTGGAAGCAAGGCTGGGAGACTTATTTCTGGGGTTCTAGGGCTCACCTGCCCTAGCCGGCAGGTGAGCCTGGAGCTTAGGGGGGAAGGTGCTTCTATTCTTGAATCTGAGGGGAGGTAGTAGTTGAAGTAGTAGCAGTGGTTTGACTGACCTGGCATATGCCATGCCTTATCTTTCCCTTGGGACACTTTGCTGCTCCAGTCAGGCTGCTTTTCCTGCCATGGTGGTGGGACCATCACAAATGCAGTCCCCCTTGCCGATGATGACTTCGGGGCCAGGCTGGAAGCAGGGCCAGTGGTCTGATCCTGGGGTTTGGGGTTTCAGGATCCCACTCCATCTACAATAGAGTCTAAGGGAAGGTGGCGGTGGTGGTTTGCCCATCTGGCACATGCCAACTTCTGTATTTCAGAAAGCCTTACTGCTTCTTGTGGACAAGGAGGGTTTCACTTTTGTTTGTGTATCTCCAGTGCCTATCCCGGTGCCCAACACATAGCAGGCACCTAATCAATCAATCATTCAATAATCAATCAATCCATCCCACAGCTAACAAATTGATATTTCTAAAACATAAGTCTGATCATTTCTTTCTTTGCATCCCCAGGGCCGATCACAATGCCTAGTACATACTCGGTGCTTGGCAACAGATTGGCTGATATAATAAGACTAGGACCTAATTTACAGGCTCTCTTGCCCCCAAAATGACGAATTGAAGAGGGCAGAGGAGGAGGAGGAGAAGGGGGCTCCCCTAGAAGACACTAAGAAAAGACTGGAGGTTCAGCTACATACAATCAGCCCACAAACTGATTGTGGGGCAGGCATGGAGCACACCCAGACTCACCCTACCCCACCTCACTTCTTCCAGACTGCCGTGCCTGTTCCTCCTCGCTGTATATAAAGATGCTCTAATGCCTCAAGGCTCCTAGGATACCTGTGCTAGGATACCTGTGCAGGTGACAGCCCCTCTCTACTTCAGTAGACTGATATTTCAGGGGCTGAGGATGGCCAGCCCTCTCCACAAAAAGAAGGGGAAGAGATCGCCCTTGATACATGCTGCTTGAACTTTCACTAAAGATCACTAAGCACCCAATGGCTTCAAATAAAGAAGAAAGACACAGCCAGGCTCTTCCCAGAGGCATCAGGTGGAAAAGTGCTAAGCTCAAACCCTCCTCTGGCCACTCTGTTTCCAACCTTACAAATCATTTCACTTTGCATTTGCAAAGTGCATTTACACTTAACTTTTCAGTTCCTTTCAATTAACTTTTCATTCCTTCATTGGGTCCTCACAAAACCCATTGGAGGGAGGTACAACCAGAGATTATTGTACCCATTTGATGTATGAGAAGACTGAGGACCAAAGAAAAGAAATGACTTGCTCAAATAAGTGGAAGAGCCCAGACTAGAACCCAGGGTTCTTTCCACTGTAGTGTCTCCTACCTTCCTCTCACCTGCCCAGTGACTCTACTGCTCCTGCCTCAGTACCATCCGGGACTGGAAAACAATACAATTCCCAGACCAGGAAGGAGGTCAAACTTGACACTGGGGTCAGTATAGTCCCTTTCCCCAAGCCAGGGACTTCTGATGGATGGTAACGCTGACAGAAGCCCAGAAAAGGGTTCCAGCTGGCCCAGGCCGCTCAGCCTCCACTGCCCTAAACACAGTTGGCCCTACGACAAAGACCAATACATCGACGGAAAACACTTTGGCAAGACGACACTGGCATTAGTGGAAAAACTGAACAGTTTCTCCAAGTGTGGCCAGAGACGGATGGGACTGTTAATCCCGACAGGTTCCCCTGCATGAATTTTTCCATGAGAGCTCCCTGCCCAGGGCCCCTTGAGTACCTCTTGGCCAGGGGAGTCCAGAAAGACACTCTTCTTCACAGGTTCCAGTCCCACCTTCCTCAGCAGACCTCAGCCTTTAGTTTCCAGCCTAAGCCAGTCCTCTACCAGCCAAAAAAAGGCCTGCCTATGTTTGGAGTGAGAGAGGGGAGGGGGAATGTTGGCGTTAGCTCTTCCTCTCACCCCCTTACTTCAGCATCTACACTTCCATGGTGAGATGCCAGGGAAGAAATACCAACCAGTTTAGAATCATTTACCAGTGCTGGGGAGCACCTTAGTCCAGCCTCCATATTTTAAAGAGAAAGAAACTGAGGCCTAAAGCAGGCTTCAAAGGGATTTGGGCCAGAATAAGAACTTCCTGGGCCTCCTGAATTCCAGCTCAGTGCTCTTTTCCCCCATGTTACATTATCCTTCCAATATGGTACAGAGAAAAAAAGACTGGATTTGGGGTCAGAGGACTTCGGTTTAAATCTTCATTCTTCTACTTGCTGTGTATTCTTGGACAAATCCCATAACATCCCAATACCTCAGTTTCCCCATCTGTCAAATGAGGCAGCTGTACTACATGATCAATGAGGTCCTTTCCAGTTCTAAATCTATGATCCCATGAACTTTCAAAATTTGACTGACTGAAGGCTAGTATCTTCTCCAGTCCGTATGTTCAAGGACCAAAAATACACAGGGAACCAGTTTAAGGTTAACAACAAAGTCCACGGGTGATTTCCTAGAGATGATGTAAAAGCAGCTCAGATTTATATATCACTTTAAAGTTTGCAAAACACTTATGTGTGTATCTGTGTGCATATGTGTGTGTGTGTGTGTGTGTGTTCGTGCATATATATATGTATATATTCTCTATATTGATCTTTATAATAAACCTTTGGGCACAGGTGGTTCAAATATCTCAGATGAGGAAACTGAGGCAAGAAAGGTTAAGTGCCCCATAGATTCAGAGGATTTAGAGGTCACAAAGCTGGTAAGTGGGAGAGCTAGAACTCAAAAATGGTCCTCTTACTCCAAACCCAGTGCTCCCCTTTCGGCTATAGTGAGTTTTCCTCCTCAACAGACCCAGTTTGTTACCTATTTAATGTTCAACTGGGGCATCCAGGTGGCACAGTGAGCCTAAAGTCAGGAAGATTCCTCTTCCTGAGATCAAGTCCAGCCTCAGACACTTAATAGCTGTGTGACCCTGGGTAAGTCACTTAACCCTGCTTGCCTCAGTTTCCTCATCTCTAAAATGAAATGGGGAAGGAAATGGCAAACCACTCCAGTGTCTTTGCCAAGAAAACCCCAAATAGGGCTGTGAAGAGTGACATACAACTAAAAACAACTGAACAACAATAAAAAATGTTCGACATAGAACTAACTCTTGATTATCTGCTCATAACTTATCCATTATGTGAATCGCCAAACTGGCAATGTTTTCATCCAAGCTTGGCTTTCTCCAGCCCCAAGCACACTTCAGGGTTGCCTCCCCTGGCGACCAGCCAGTGCATTCTCAGGAAATGTAAACTTGCTTTCAGATTAGTTCAAGCCAAAGGGAATTAGAAAGCTCAGCCTGCTGTCCAAAAGTCATAGTGTACTCCAAAACCCTAAAGAAGTGACTTAAAAACATCCCTGGTTTTGGATTGTCCATGGGATAGCTTCCTACCATCATAGAGCTTGCCTGATTAGAGTATGAGACAACATATGTAAAGCACTTCGCAAATCTATTGTGATTATTATTGTTATTGTTATCATTACAACAGCACCAGCATGATAGGGGGAGGAACAATTTCTCAACTGTCAAAAATGTCTGGGCAGAATGAACAAGCTGTTTGACTATATTGCTTCTGTCACTGTCTCTAAAAACTAGGTTTCACTGAACTTTTTTTTTTTTTTTGGAGTTTAGATCTTCCTTTCTCACCAAGGCCAGAAGTGCAAGATCTCCCATCCACACTTCTGATCAGGGCTGAAGCTTTGACCTACTGTTTCCAACCTGGCTGGGCTGGTTCACTTCTCCTTAGGAAATCTGGGAGTCCTCTGCCTCCTGGGGGTTCCCTAGTGTGGTGCCAAATGATGTAGACACCTGGTCAACTTTAACTTTAGCCCTACTATAGCTCAGAACTCCCGAACTCAAGCAATCCACTAGTCTCAGCCTCCCCAGCCACTGGGGCCTGCAATTTGTAGTGCAATTGTAGGCCTGCAATACTATGATGGGCTAGCTAAGCTTTCTTGGAAGCACTGTTTAGGAATCGAAGAGTTTCCACACATAGCCTCCCACTCCTTTCCTCTTTATAACTCTTTGCAAATTGCAAATAGTCAATCCTAACACCTAAAATACTGTATTTAATTGTGAGGTTGATGGACTTCTTATTCCTAATTTTCAAGTGGGAATAGTCAGAAGATGACCAGAACAAATATGGCACATTCTGTCCAAACACCTGGGTGCTGCAAGTACATGCAGTTAGGATTGAAATCAGTACTCCCATCTCAAAAGCCTGTGCCCAACCAACCAAGCCTCCTGCTTGTTACGGTCTTCACTGAGAATTTCATTCCCAGATGCATTTAGCCATAGTATGTAAAAACCTTACAGCAGGAAAGGACTTTAAAGGTTACAAGTCCTTAACTTGGGGTCCAAGAACCATAGATTTCAGGAGGTCCATGATTTTTTAAAAACATTTTGATAACTGTATTTCAATAGAAATGGTTTCCTTTGTGATTCCATGTATGTCATTTTATGTACTTAAAAACATTATTCTGAGAAAGGGCCCATAGGCTTCACCAGAATGCCAAAGGGAGTCATGGCACAAAGAGTTAAGAACCCCTGTTATAGACCATCTGCTCCAGGGCTGTTCATATACCCCCAAGGGGCACAAAAAACTTGTTAAGGGGAAGACAAGGACTATTTGGTAAACAACTATATTATCTCAATGAAATATTACAAAAGTAGTAGTAGTAGTAGTGAAAAAACTTAGGGATTGAAGAGAAAATGGTGAAAGAGAGAGCATGATAGGAAAGAGACGGATTATTCTAGGGCCTCTGAAAAAGGTGAAAGAGGCCGTGGAAGAAGTAATTCCTATTGACTAAAACCAAACAAATGAGGCTTGACCATGAAACCCTTGTCGTATTGAGCTAAGGAAAATCAGGAACAAAGATGAATGAAAGATGAACTAAAAAAAAAAATAATAATCAGAAACTCCAAATTGATTTCCAATGAATGAGGTTATAAAACTTCTGGTGTACTACTCTTGGAGAAGCATATCTCATTTCTTACCCAATGTGCTCACAAGTCTTTGACTCTGTTTATAACAACTTAGCTCTAGGATTCAGGATTCTCAGTCCTGTTCTCAATCAAATAAAAAAACAAGAAATAACCTGAACGCTCAACAAGAGTGTTGAGATGAAGCCATCTTTAAAAAAAAAAAACAATATTAAGACTCAAACTATTAGGGGTGGCAAGAAATAGAACCAAAGTTCTCACTACTTTATTTGTGTTGTAATAAACATTTAACAACTTCATAATACTAAGAAAATGTTATGGGGCCAATAAAATTTTCTTTATGAAAAATTAATTGCATGTGCATGGCAAACTCTAGAATTTATTACCTTTTATATGAAATAGTGTAGAAGGGTGGGGTATATTGGATGGTTTACTAAAAGCCAAGGGATGCAGAGACTGAAAAAAGTTGGGAAAACTGATCTAGTCCAATCCCCTCATTTAACAGGAAAGAAAACTTAAGACCCAGAGGGGGAAAGGACTTCTCTAGGGTCACAAGGCAAATTCATGTCAGAGCTGGAATTAGAACCCAGGTCCCCTGCATCCCAATCCAAAGTTCTTTCCAACACACTGAGCAGTGTGATATATTGTAAAGGAGGTTATACAATGAGAAGACCTGGGATCCAATTCTAGGTCTGACACTAATGAGCTATATAACCTTAGGTCCCTTGACTTCCCTAAGCGCCAGTTACTTTCTCTACAAAATGGTGACACTATTTGCCTACCTCACAAGATGCCGTTCTGATGAAAATGCACTATAAATCCCCTAGCCCTATATAAAAATGAATTGATATTAAGTAATAGTGCTATTATTCAGAAAGCTATTTAAAAATCTACCTAAGACAGCAATCATATGGGTGAGGTAGGTACTATATTAAATCTACTTTGCAGAGAGTAGAAATAGTTAATAATAGTTAATTGACTCTTCCAACATCACTGTGATTGTGCCAGCCACAGAGTTGAGGCTGGGAACCCAATGTCCTGTCTCCAAGTTCCCATTCTGGATCCTACCTATTAGACTATTCTATTTCCCACAGAAATGAATGGCTTCTGGGGACATCTACGGGCTACTGCCTGGGAAGATGGTCACAATTTAGAAAGGCTGGGTCCACATTATATTACTAATACCATCAGAGGCAGCAGGCTTCGAAGTTCACTTTTCTCACCTCTCCTAGCTGAAAGGCTGGTTCCCTAGCCCATGATTTAAGAACATCTTGACTGTTTTGTTCCTGTTTCGCTCCTGTTTAGACTATCAGTAATAATGTTAGCACTGGGCTTCCTTCTTCTAGGTTGTTTAGTCACCTCTTCTGCCTGGTGAAGGCACATGGCAGAGCTAGAAGGGGCTACTGCACCCAACCAAGGATACTTGGGGCAGGGGTGAAAACGAGAGGAGGGGAAGATGGGGGATGGGAAAGAAGAAGAGTGGTGGAGAGAGGAAAGGCTCCCAAAGGTGTGACAGCAGCCCAAAGCTACATTGTAAGAAGCCTTCCCCATAAAAAAAGTCAGCGTGATATAAAGAGCTCTAGATTTGGACTCCAATAACAGCAGCCTACCTTCTAGCTATGTGACTATGGACAAGTCACATCTCTTAGCCAGTTTCCTTCTCTGTAAAATGGGAATGATACTGATACCACCTACTGCATAGGGTTATGGTGAAGACAGCACTTGGCTGAAATTGTAAACCACCATAGAAAGGTGAGCTCTTATTCCAGCTATGGATCTAGAAAGAGTATGCAGGTATCCCCATTTTTAGGTTGAAGGGCCCTCTTCAATTAATTATAAGCTATGGATTCTGACTTCTCTTAGGAAAATAACCATTTGCTACAATCCAAGGCCCCTCTGGGGCAGCTAGGTGGCATAGATCCCCTAGCCTGGAGTCATGAAACCTGAATTCAAATCCTGTCTCAGACACTTACTAGTTCTGTGACCCTGGAAAACTCACTTAACCCTGTTTGCCTCAGTTTCCTCATCTCTAAAATAAGCTGGAGAAAGAAATGGCAAACCACTCCACTATCTTTGCCAAGAAACTGCAAATGGGATTACAGACAATCAGATACAACTGAACAAAAAATAGGGAGGCACTGGAATCTTTTGAGCAGGAGAGTGACATAGGCAGACCTATGCATCAGGAATATCACTTTGGCAGCCATACATATGGATCAGAGAGCAGGGAGATCAATTAAGAAGCCATGAAAATAGCACAGTGGATAGAGCACCGGCCTTGGAGTCAGGACAACATGAGCTCAAATCCAGCCTCAGACACATAATACTTACTAGCTATGTGACCCTGGGCAAGTCACTTAACCCCATTGCCTAGCAAAAAACAAAAAAACAAAAAAAAAGAAGCCATGAAAATAGTCCAGGTGACCATGAGGGAATCTATGATCCTGAACTAGGATGATGGTCACATGAGGGGAGAGGATGGGAAGGATTTCTATTCAGGTTTGGCTTTGATGAGGTGACCTCAGAGGTCCCTTCCAACTCTGCAATTCTGTACCATTGTTTTTCCTTTCAGTGAGCCCCTCTATGACTTCTATGCACCAAGGGAAGTAGGGTGGTGGAGTCGGAAGAATAGTAGGATGAGTCAGAAGGCCTAAGTTCAGGTCTCACCTATGCCACTCACTAACTTACTATATGACATTGGCCAAATCTCTTCAATCAAGTCAATAAGTATTTATTAAGCACCTATTGTGTGCCAGGCACACCTCTCCAGACTTCAATTTCACAGAATTAAAAACTGGGACTCCTTCATCTTACAAGGGAAGAAACTAAAGGCCAGAGAGATTTTTACTTGCCACCAGTCACACAGGAAGTAAGTAGCAGAGTACAGATTCAGATTTGGTCCCTTAAATCCAAATCCAGCATTCTTTCAACTACACCATACTCTTCCCCCATCGGCTTCTTCCTGGGGTTTTCCTCAGTGGATCAACTCTGGGGTGAGGTTAGTCAACCGTGCCACTCACTTGCTTATAAGGAGGCTGGTCCAACTGACTACCAGAAGAGTCAGCAGGAACACTACATGTCGGGACAGAAAATCCATCACTTTCTTTGTGCCTAGACAGATTTTCTATAGGAGCAAAGTCAGGATGAAGGGTTTTGCTCATCTTTATCCAATGCCATGCTGAGGAAGAAGGGCTTATTAAGAACTACAATTATCCCTTGTGTTTGTTTATGAAGTGTTTTCATATCCATCATGTAATCTTATTCTCACAATCCTGGGAGGTAGGAAAGCTTACCACTATTTAACAAATAAGGTCAACCAAGGCCCTGAAAGGTAAAGTGGCAGAGTTGGGGCTAGAACAGAGTTCTCTCCCATTCCTCTGACAGACACACCCCAGAGAAGAGATAAGGGGTAAAGAGCTATTAAAGATGAAGCTGATCTGACTTTGAGACATTCCATAAGGTCAAATCCTTTCGCTGTTCTCTATACCTCAGAAGGCTCAGCAGCAATGCCCAAGCATGTCAACGGACACACATCCAAAGATGCCCGGGGATAGGTATTCCAGAAGGTGGTCTGCTTTGCTGCCATAAGGGCTCACCTATTTCCTTCTTCCCCTTTTCAACATGTTAAGATTCTGTACAAGCATTATGGGAAAGTTTAGGTTTTATGTGCCAGCAGGTATGGAAGAGAAGATCATCCCTCCTTGGAACTGTGGACTACAGCAAATACCTTGTGGTTCCCAAAGGGAAACTATCTTGTTCAGGCTTCCTGGTTGGATTAACAAGTTTCCTGACTCACGGTTCTGGGGCTCTTTCCATTGAGCCCCACTGTCTGCTTCTCCAGTTCAGAGGAGGGGGAAGGATATTAGCCAGGCTTTCTGCTCCTTCAGCACTCAATTGGTGTCTGGTTATCTAAGGTCTCAGCCCCATCAGTGGGGTGCCCAACCTGAACCAATCCCTGTGCCCATCAATTCCAGATTCCAGGGAAGGGCACTAGAAATTCATTTCCAAGCTGCAGTTTGGCAAGGGAGGTATGGGGATAAGTTGAAGACTGAGGCACCTAGGAGAGACTAGAGAGTTCTGGTCTCCGGAATCCAGTTAGTCTGAAGTGAGAATCAGGAGGGCCATGGGCCAAAGAAGGAGGAGTAGCTGTCACCAGCAGTACTAGGCAGCCCAAGTTCTGGGAAACGTAGCTTGGGAGCAGATTTGCAAGCATTTGGGACCACAAATGCCTAGCTCTCTTTCATAAAACAGGCAGGGAAGGGGACATCTATGGTAACCTCTGACACTGACTCTGGGCACAAAAGGGGCGTGTAGGAGCACGCAGCTGTGGGACTAGCCAGTACTCCTCCCCTAAAACGGAGGCTTGTCATGGAACTAATCTCATAGTTAAACCAGAGTTCTTCCAAGCACAGATGCTGAAGACAAGAGTTCACAGCTGGTCAACGAGAAAGTTAAAATCACTGTGTTCCTCATGTACAGTCCCAGACTGACTAGCTAACACGGAGACAGGGAGAGAGGGGGAGGGGGAGAGGGAGAGGGAGGGAGGTGGGGGAGGGAGAGAGACAGAGAGAGACAGAGGGAGACAGAGAGAGACAGAGAGAGAGAAAGAAACACAATGATTTGCATATTTGCACACTAAGGCATATGCACAGCATTCAGACACACCCCCAACCAGCCCAGCCCAGCCCAGCCCAGCCCAGCCCAGCCTGAAAGGTTTCCACTAGGCTAGGGCACTACGGCTCCAAGCTGTTCCCTCCACCCAGGGTTTTCAGAAAGAAGGGGCCCGCGCCAGCACAGCAAAAGATCTCTAGCTTCCCTCCCTGCTTGGCTTCCGGAGCCCCCAGTACCCCCAGGCTGGGAAGAGAAAAGAAAATTGAGCTCAGGACTTGCAAACCGCCTGAAGAAGTCCAGCCTTGGAAGGGAGCGTCTGTAAATCATTGGGCCCGGGACGAACGCAGTATTCGTTAACCCTTAACTGCCTGCTTCTTCTCCAACCCCTTTGGGCCAGTGGGATAGGCGGGGGTGGGAGAGTGGGAAGGGGGACAGGAAACAGACTTTTCAGTGGAAGGCTGAGAAGTCCAGAACTAGGCACAATAGGGGGTGGAAGGGATGTTCTTTCCTTCTTCCCTCCTCCTCCCGGATGTCTCTTCCCTCTTTCGCCGGGAGGCTGGGGCAGAGCAGAGACCCCTCAGCACCCAGCTTTGCTGGCTTTGCAGGGAAACCCTACAGGCTATCTACCGGAGCTTCGGCCCTCCCCTTCCCTCTCCCGAGGCGGGACCCGACACCAGGGCAGGAAGCCGCCCCAGGGCATCCCCCAATGCAAAAAAGGACCCCGGAATGTCCCGCCACTGGGGCTTTTGAGCTCATGTAGCCAAAGATAGGAGAAGGGAATTCCTACTAAGCCCGGCTCTCGCAGAGACCAGGGTCGAAGGGAGTGGGAGGCTCTCCACTTCTCCCTCGCCCCTTCCTCCTCTTCTTCCTCCACTGGTCAGAGTTGGGAGTTTTTACTCACCCCCTAGACGCAGCTGCTCTGACTCTGGAGACCGGGGTTGATTCCGGCTCCATCGCGGGTTCCTACTTCATTCTCTCTTTCCCGGGGGGCAAAGAAGTCTCAGCGCGATCCATGGGGAGCTGCGCGCCCTGCGCCCCGACGGCGCGCGCCCCGACGACGGCGCCGACCGCGGCCGCCCAGAACTCTGCGCGGCACCTCCCCCAGCCCGGACTCCTGGGGTTCCCTTCGTCCTCTTCGCGGCTGCTACCTCAGTCCCACCATGGAACTCTCTCACAGCGGATCTCCGCTCCCTCTGGGGCAAAGGGCAGAAAGCCCTGCAATGCACCAGCGGGCAAGAGAGCCAGGAACATGGTTGCAGGAACTCCGGGGGCTCCTCTTCCCCCCCGCACCCCGAAAAAAACTTTCCTACGGGAACTTGGTGTCTCTGCTTTTTAGTGCCAGTCCCTGATGGCAGGGAAGGCCAAGCTGGAGACAGGATATTTTACTTAGGAGGGTGATTGGATCTTGCCTATCGTGCCAAATGTTCCCTCCAGAAACTCTCCTCTGGACGTGGGGAGGAGAGGAAAAGGAAGGATTTGGGGAAATTGAAAATGATTTAAAGGCGCTCTCCTTCCCCCCGCCACCTCCTCTCTCCGAATCCCTCTCTTTGCTGCCCCCCTCTGACTAGAGAGAGGTGAGACACTCTCAGCCCTAGCCCCAGGAACCCCGGGACCCCTTCCTTCCTTCCTTCCTCCCAGTGCCTCCCCCCAGGGAGGGGATAGGAGCCAGCCTCCTTGAGAGAGCGAAGGGGTGTTCTCAGCCGGAGAGTTGTTGCTGAGGTTCCGCGCTCTAGCTTCACACCCTTATTAATCCAATCCTAAAGGAGGTTCCCTGCCGGTCCCCGTTTTCTCTCCTCCCCCGCCCCCAGCCACATATACACACCCCTTGCCCAAAGCTTCCAAGAGAATATGAGACCTAGGAGTTCAAAACTCCTTTTCCCAACGCGCACAGAGAGAGAGAAAAAAAAAATCGAGACCAGAATCTGTCAGAAACTTGTGTGACCTTAGGTATGTCACTTGGCCTTTCAGGGTCTCATTTTCCCCAAATATGAAAACGTGGGTTCTCTAAGGTCCCTTTCAGTGTTAACATTTTACGATTCTATTTTGCGTGTTTCCTCTATTTGTCCCCAAGAGTCTGGTAGACAGACTGCGGGACCGGGGTGGGGGGTGGGGGTAGGAGGAGTACTATGTTTCTGCCCCCATCCTTCTCTCATAAAGAGGTACCTGAGTCCGGTCCTCCCCGAGGGTCTCATCTTTGTCTCTGCACACAATCCCCTGCCTTCCCTGAGTGCTTCATAGAATCAGACCAAAGAGGGGCCACGAACTGGCTTTCCGAGGGGCCCTAACTTCTCTCTGCGCCACCCCCCTTCTCCGCTACCGCCACCCTGGTTACCCATCCCGCCTTCCAGCCTTGTAGTCTCTGGCCCTCTGATCCCAATCACTTGTCTGCCCCGTGCAAGGTCAGCCAGCCCTCACTGAAGACAAGACGTGGTTCAAACTAGACAAAGGAACGCTCGAGGTTTAGGACCGAAAGCACTTACACACGCGCACACCCCCAAACTCCTACACGTGCCCGGAGCTGAGAGAGTCGGCCACTTCCACACCCGGGCTCCCTCGGTTATCCCACAACCTCCCCGCCTCCCCGCCCGGCAAATCTCATCTTCACCGGGCCCCCTAATCCATTCACTTGCTACTTACTTCTTGCGAAGGCGAGAGGTTGAGGAGTCTCTCCTTCCGGCCCCTAAATTCATTTGTATTCATTGGTCCTCGCAGCTAAGGGAAAATCGGCTTGGGTTTGTTTGATGGGGAGGGGATGGGGGCGTAAAATTTCTTTTTTGAGAGGGGTTGAGTAATAATCACAACGTAATTCGGCGACCGGAGAGCTGGACAGTCGGGGGGACCTCCTGGGTCATTGGCCTAGACGGTTTTTCCAGTCGCCTAGAGAGGGAGAGACAAGGAGACCCCAAGTTCACAGGCTAATCCTTCCCTGGGATCCTGGCCCGCCGCTCTCGCTCCCGGTTGGCGGCTCATAGGTGCTGTGGGAGCCGGGAGGGGGCTTGGAGCGGGACCTGAGCCTTTTGAAGTCTCCGCTAGAGGGGGGGGTCAGGGGGGCTGGCGTGGCGAGGTGGGGGGATTGTAAAAGCTGCCCTTGTCCTTTTAAATAGCTGCTGCATGGGGACTCCACTAGACTCCACCGAGCCAGGTGTCTGGTTTCAGCAAACAGGCGAGAAAAGTCCCTAGCAAAAAAAAAAAAAAAAAAAAATCCTTCCTGCAGGGGGCAGGGTAGCCACGGCTGGGGAAAGTGCGAAGGACAAACAGACCAGGGGCTGAGAAAGATGCTTACAGGTCCTCTCGGCCTCCCTCCGCCTGGAATGAGGCCCGCCCTCGAGTTGCCAAGGCGACCTCCTGGTGTCTTCCTCTGATACCCTCCCTCCTCCGTTTTCCAGCTTGGGGGTGATTTGGTCTACTTCTCAATTTTCCTGCCTGTGTCACCCGAGAAGTCATAGTTGCCGTAAGAACGCCTACTTTTAAAAATCCTAACTTGCCTGAGATGGAAAATGCCACCTTCACAGGAAAAAAACAAAACTCCAGCTCCCTCTCCTCCAAGGACCCAGCCCCAAGGAAGAAATGCTTGGAGAAGGATGGAGTTCAGTGGGAATGAGCAAGATTGACAGAATCCCTTAAATGTCAAGCTGATGAAAGGGATAAGCGCCCAAGTCACATCAGACCCCTTAGTTTCTGATCAGGTTTGGACCAGGGGAGGGTCACATATCTTCTTCAACAACACTCACTATCTTTGCAGCTCATTTGGCATAGCAATTCAATAAACATTTATTAAATGTGTACCTAGCACTATGCTAAGCATTGGGGCAGCTTGGACAAGTCCCAGTCTCTGCGCTGATGGAACTTAAAGGCTAGTTGGGGTGGGGGTGGAGATGTAATGAAAAATCCATGGTAACTCATACAAAACGACACAACATAGATAGAGTGGGAATTTCACCTCAAGAAGACCTGAGTTTGAATACTGCCTCAGATGCATTAACTGTGTGACCCTGAAACTAGTCACAATGCAGGCGCTTTTCCTCAACCTTTCTAACGACCTTATAATAATATTTCTATAGCTTTAGGGTTTATAAATCCACTGTTCATGCTACCTTGTTTGATCCTCACAACATGCCTGTGATTCCTCAGTTTCCTCATCTATAAAATATAGATAATAATAACACTTGCTTCACAAATATATGAATGCTACCTATTATTGTTATAAGGTTGGGGAAATCTTCACCAACTTAGGGGGAACCAAAGAATTCCTATTAAAACAAAACAGAAAGGCTCTCCACAGGCAGTCAGGAGACCTGGGTTCTAATCTTGGCTCTCTCATTAACTTATTATGTGTTACTTTAGGCAAGGCTTGTTTTGTTTTGTTTTGTTTTTCATATCTCTGGACCTTGGTTTCTTCATCTATGAAATAATGAGTGTAGAGCACGGTTTAGAGTTGGTCACTCCCATGTGTAGCCTAGGTGATCACCCCAAACTCTATACCTGCTACAGAGGTATATATAAATATATTTATATTTATTTTATTTATATTTATATATATTTATTTTTATATATTTTATATTTTATTTATATTTATTTATATATTATTTATATATTTTCATTCATGTTTATATAACAAAGTAGCCACTGAGAACCAAAACTATCTTCTTCTCTAGTCAATTTCCACTCAGCTCAGGTGACTCTGAGGTACCTCACAGTGGCCTCAGGTACCCCATGTCCCCGGAAATGTTTCTATAACTTACTCTGTACCATAATTTCAGTGCTTCTTTGGAGCTATTTGTCTTTTTCATTAAAATATGTCCCACTTTCTCCATGTTTTCCATTTCCTATATACCCTGCTCCCTCATCCTGATGGTGGGCTTCCTGCATAAATTTTGAATTTAGCTCATGCTTTGAGGAATCAAATAGATGTGGAATCAGCCATCCCAGATTCCAATGCAGGCTCTTCCACTTTACCCCATGAGACCTGGGACAAGTCACCTACCCCTTCTCATCTGTAAAATGAGAAGGTTGGATTCAATGACCTTTAAGGTCCTTACCAGCTTTAAAGCTATGACTGGCTAAAGTGATTTCTCATTCCTCCAGAATGAGGGCCCTTGATGACTTGGCCATGTGTTTCTCACTTAACACAAGCTGCCTTTGCACCATGTCTTAGCTCCCCAGATAAAGAGTGAGCAGGGACCATGAGTTAAACATTTTTGGATGGCCCACAGCCTAGCAAAATATTTCACACACAGTAGATGCTTGATAAATATTTGTTACATAAATGAAAATTGGTCTGATAGTCCCACTTCTTAATCTACATGTCCTTTTGAAGTGGAGATTGACCAGCTTGGTCATGGCCAAAGAGAACCACATCATAATATCTAGATCCCATTCTTTCTGGGATATGCTGGACATAAATTTTCATGGGTCAGCTAGAAAATGACTCAGCAAAGACTATGCCAACTTGTGAAAGCCAGGTAAGTACAATTTTTCAGTAACCAAACACTGCCTTCTGGGCCTGAAGGGGAGCTTGAGAAGTTAGCTAGTTTCATAGCCCAGATCTGTCTCTTCAGTTCCAAACAGTGATAGTGGTTAAAACAATTCACATTTAACAACTTCCATTTATGCAGTCCTTTTAAGATGTACTAAGTCCTTTCCTCGCGGTGATTCAGTGAGGCAAGACACAAAAACACAGGCTATCTCCATTTTACCAGTGGGAAAATTCTAACCCCTAGAGATTAGGTGATTTATCTATGATATCATACACAGAAAATGCTGGAGCTGGGAATACAACCAGGATCGCCTGCCTCCAAGCATGGCAATCTTTCAATTGCAAGTTACTAGCTCCCCTCTGTTTGTAGAGAGATCCCACAAACTCCCTCTGTGGCAGCAGAGACTGAGGTTGGTGGTTTATCCGTAGACTCAAGAACTCAGTCAATCTCTCTCTATATATATCATCAAGAGAAAGAAGGAGGGTTCTCTGCCTTCAGGGAGCCTACACTCTAATACAGGAGACAGGACAAATGCAACTCAGGTAAACCAGATTCCATATATGTAATAGAATCTGTAAGTCAGGAATATACAAGTAAGTACAGTACCATGGCTTGAAGAGGCTGAGGGTGTCCCAGGGTGACTGGAGGCAAGTGATGTTAGGCTGAGCAGGCTTCATGAAGAAGGTGAGTTTCCAATAGGATTTTGAAGGCAGGGAGAGCAAGAGTGTGTAGAAAGACATTTAGCAGTGCCACATTGCCATGTCAACAGCTCTCAACAACTCAGACAAGCGGCGATTTCCCCAGCACTGTTCATGAATCAATTCCTAAGCAAGTCATTGCATTCCCCAAAGGGAGAGTCACTCATATTCATGCAATGTGGAAGCTCAGCTCCGGTCTAGTCACCAGCCACATCTCAGACCCAGGTTCATGGCTATGGAGTTCTCAGCCTCCACCAACACTGAGCTCAACACAGTAAGCACTTCCTGAAACCTAACTAAACATGGTTCCTGGGGGAGGGAATTCATTAATTCAGCCAATTCACTAATTCAGGAACCATTCACAGATATATTGTAGAGGTGAGTCATCTGTTTACTCTGTGAACAGTGGGGGCTTAGGAAAACCCAAAATACTGGTAACCCTGAGACAAAATCATATTTGGAGTGTTTTATAGTTCCTCCATAAAAATTTGAGTTTTTATTATTGTTATTATTCTACCAGATTTGCAGGAGACAGTAGGAGGCAGAAGTAGGATATATGCAGGGGTGTACTAGTACATGTTGAACAACCAACTCTCATGCTATCTCATTTTACAAGGCCTGGCATGTGGTAGATGTTTAATAAATGTTTATTTCCTTCCTTCTTCCTCTCTGAAAGAAATGCTCTCTTGCCTCAACGCTTGATTGTTGGAATCCCTTGCTCCACTCAAAGATTAACTCAAGTCTCAGTTTTCCCCTCAGACCTTTCCTAATCCCTACAGTAACTACCTTTCTTGCCATTTCCCAAAAGTAAAGTGTCTAACTTGTATTTATGTATCTGTGTACATGTTGTTTTGCCTCAGTAGAATGAATGTTCCTTGACGGCAATCATTTCCTTTTTACCTTTATTTTCCTAATGCCGAGCACAGTTTCATATAGTAGCCATTTGTTGAATTGAACTGAACATAAGTAAAACCTTGTCACCTAGATTGTAAGCAGTTTAGGGATTCAGAGTAGAACAGTGATGAACATTTGCTGGAGTGGTTTGAGAAGATGGAGCTTGGTAGAACTCTAACATTTACTATCTTGGGGACCCAAACAAGTTAATTAACCCCTCTAAGCTTCAGTTTCTACATCTATAAAATGGGGGAAATAACATGCTATCCATCTCATAAGGTTATTACAATAAATGGAGAGAGAGAGAGAGAGAGAGAGAGAGAGAGAGAGAGAGAGAGAGAGAGAGAGAGAGAGAGAGAGAGAGATCCAAGTGGAGGAATGATCGTGGTTGTTAAGACAACAGTGAGGAGACAAGCCTGGCCAGGATTATGAGGGCAGGATAGGGCAGGGAAGGGATAGACCTTCTACTCTTTGCTGCTTCTTTATTCTCATCCTAGGTCATGGTTCAAGGTACTCAAGAAGATTTTGTGGAAAGATTGTAAATGACCCAGGGGATAAATTCACCAGGCACCTCTCTTCTAGGGAAGAGATGAGTTATCAGCCTGTTCTAAACCTGCAGAAATTTGCCATGCTTGACAGAAAGCTATGGAATGTAAAGCATACAATCGTAGATATTCCAAATTCTGACTAGAGCTTTCAAGGATGGAGTTTACAAATAAGAAAATCAACGAATCTTAGGGAGTCATTAGGAGTAAATGAACAATGGACTTAAATTCTGATAACTTGGGTTTGAGTTCTGCTTGGTTGTTTTTTTTTTCACTACTAGCCAGGTAATCTTGGGTATACTATTTAGGCCCTTTGAGTTCAGTTTCCTCATCTATAAAATGGGAAGAAAAACATTTGCACTTCCTACCTTAGAGTCTTCATGTGAGATCAACTTAATAAATCTCAAAGTTCTAAAGAAATATACATCATTGTTTAGCTTTTACTCCTGCCTTCAAGCCAGATGGCTCCCAATCAATCAAGTCTTTATTAAACACCTGCTGTGTGTTTGCCAGGCACTGTGCTAGACACTGGGAAGGCAAAACAATCCCTAAGCAGCTTATGATCCAGTGAGGGGAGGCAATATGTACAAATACAGAAAGACCCAAAGTAAACACAAGATAATTTGGAGGCATGAAGTCCCCAGCAGCTAGGGAGATCAGAAAAAAAAATCTTCATATAGAAGGGGGTCCTTGAGCAGACCCTCAAAGGAAGGCAGAGCTTCTAGGAAGTAGAGGTGAAGGAATATGTTCTGAGCATGGAGGACAAGTTCAAAGACACAGAGACAGGGGATGGAAGAACACTATGTGAGGAAAAGTGCATGCAAAAGGAAATACATCTGCTTTAATTCTCATGGATTTGCAAGAAATCTGGTCCTATGGCTTCCCTGGCTAAGATACCTTAGAACCATCTCTGATACACCATAGAACGACCCATCCCTTAGTTCCAAGACGTCATTTCTGTTTTCTCACTAAAGTGTCCCTTCCCTTCCTTTCCCTCTCTCTCCTTGCTCACATCGCCCTCTTGCACCAAAAGGTCGTCCTGCCAAGTGATGGCTTAAGACATTTCCAGGACTTGGCCTCTTCCTACATAGCCCCCTGCATCTTTCAACACTGCAGATGATGAGGTTCTAGGGAAAACAACGAAATCACAATGGAATGAGTGGATCTAAGCCAAAAAGCATACTTCACATGTGTCCAAACAGCTGGTCAGTGGTCAAAGCAGCACATTTGTGGGCAAATAATGATCACCTGCAGATGGCCCATTTTCTCAATTTCTGAGGCAGTAGCTTGGAGATGAAGCATTCACTAGGGCAAGGCTCCAGTGGAAGGTCCACTTGTCTCCTCTTCCCCCACCCCTCCACACACAGACTGTCTTCCTTTGACTGAGTCCCTGAGGACAGGGCAATGATATAGTTGGATGATTTGGAGGACAACAGTATACTTTGAGTTGGGAAGAACCAGTTCTTACTTTCAATGGAAGAAAATATAACATATAAACCAAAACAGAGAAAGATCTCAGACTTTCTTCCAAACTCTCCTTTCCCTTGAGGAAAAAATGATCTAAACCATGCCAACCCTGGTTGTGTGACATTGAGGAGGGACAAGAGCCTGGACACCTGGGTTCTAATCCTGGCTCTGCTGCTATGTGTCTTTGAGTGAGTCACTTCCTTTCTCTAGCCTCCAGTATCTCTCCCCTCCCCCATCCACAAAATGAGAGAGTTTGGACTAGACAAACTCTAAGATTCTTTCCAACTCTAACATCTTGTGGGAAACAGGAAAACAAGAAGAAAGGGTAGATGTAGGGCAAGACAAACCAATTCTAGCTTTTGGTGAAACCAGATACAAATTCACTACGTTTGACCTAAAATTACTTGATCTATGGGAGAGGGGAATAAGAGTCTGGAATGACAAGAGAAAAAGAAGGCTAGTGAGATATTTTTGAAAGTGCTCAGAGAACAGAAAGAAGTTCAGAAGGAAGTACAGATAAGTAGGACAGTTTTGAAAGTACTATGTTACATTTCTTGTATTTGTTTTAAAGCAAGCATTATGGAAAAAGAGATTTATGGTTTTAATAGTCTTATTTCTGTATTCTACTTTGTATATAGAAATGCTCTTTTTCCATATCTGTTAAGTTCAGAGAATTAAAGGTGGGAGGGACATATGAAGGAATGTGGTGGTTAGACTCCTAATTGGCTAAAGAAGATCCTAACTTCTTCATTGCTTACCTTAGATAGAAATGTTGGGGAATTAATATCCTGTTAAAAAAAAAAGAGGAAGGGGGAAAGGGACTGACTTACTAGTTAGTGTTGCAACAAATTTGAATGGGAAAAATGATTTCTAATAGAGAAAGTCAGAGGCTAACAATTTATTAGGCAGTCTCATGAACTTGGAGGTGACTCAGGGAGATAGAGAAGATAGGGAAGTCAGCTAGTCCCTAAAAGATGAAGAAGATAAAGAGGATGCTCTGCCTATTTGATGACAAGCAAATGAGGAGTGATTATTTTCACCAGCATTGCCTATGAGTCAACTTCTAGTTATTTCCTAAGTGGAGGGCTACATCTGGGATATCCTGTAAGGAGAGATGACAGTAGGGTATTCTGGCGATCCTGGGCTGATAGGATCATGAATTTAGATCTGGAAGAGTCCTGAGAGGCCCTCGAGTCCCCCCCTCTCCTTTTATAGGTGAGGAAACAGTCCCTGAAAAATGAAGTGACCTTCCTGCAGTCAAAGCTAGGATTTGAACCCAGATCTTCTGAAGCCAGATCTAGCACTCTTTCCATTAGACTCTGCTGTCTCCTTTTCAGCTTAGGTGCCACTTTCTTTGTAAAGCCTTTTCCAATTCCACCCTCCCCTAATTGCTGATACTCTGCCTCACCTCAATTTACCATGGGTTATAATTACCTGCATACATGCTTATTTATTCCCATTGAGGGCAGGTACCATTTCATTTATGTCTATGAATCCACAGTGCCAGGAACGTAACAAGTGCTTAACGCATATTAGTTGAATTGCATCAAATCGATGCTTATTCAGAAATTCTCATTTTCATAGATGTCTTGCAACATGAGGTGGGATTTGGGTTTCTAATACTCTCTCCTCATTTACAAAAACTGAGCCATGTTAAGTAGAACAATGGGGGGGGCAAAGTTTCAGACATGTAGGCTACATGATGGCAGTGGTGATGGTCAGACTCAGTCTCCTTCCCCTCCCCCAACTGTGTCCTTTTAGGATTATCCCTTTGTGTTCCATTTCATTCGAGATTTAATCTGCTTCAGGCACCAAACAAAATATCAACTCTCTTTTTCCTGTTTTATTTTATTGGGTCTTTATTTTCCCATTTCTATCATAGCATCAAACGATGGGGGCTTCAGGGAAAAAAAAGAAAGAAAAGTATTTAACTTGACAGCTAGTGAAATCAGATTTCAGTTTTTGAGGCCTGAGTTTGAGCTGCTTTGTATCAGAGACCAGAGAAGCCTTTTGTGTATCTTGTCAGCTATTCATTCATCATCCTGGAAGGAACACTCCCTACTGTTGGGAAACCTCAGAAGTGATAGCAGACACTGACCATGTTTCTGTCCATCCGTCCCACATTGGAAACCATAGCATGTTAGCACAGTGCCCTTTCTGGGTTCTCTCTCTGACTTGCACTTGGGTTTGAGGCAAAAAAGGGGTGACTCAACCCAATCCCAGGTACCGTGAGGAGCTAAAATTAATGGGCCTAAAACCATCAGCCCCTATTAGTGGATTCACTTTTAATAGCAATCCACTTGACACAATTTGCTCAAAGCAAAGACATCCACTAAAATGGCATAGCACGAGCAGAAATAATAAAGCATCTCCTCCATAAACCTAGGACACACTCTCCCACAAATATAAATAGCATCAGTGGAATGAGTGACTGCATACATAGTGTACATTAATAGAAAAGAACATATGTAGGGAACAAATGGTCAAGACAACCCACACCTCTGGTACTGCGTGGCCCAACCTCCTTTCTCTTGGTATAGTATCCTTACCTCATTTCTTTCCCTCTGGCTCTCATTGATTGGCCAACAATAGGTCCTAGGTCAAGCCCCACTTGATCATTGTTTGGGCCCTGGTTGCCTCAGAGTAACAGTAAATAGCAATTATTTCTGTTTTGGCCAGAAACCCTGAGTGTCTTTCTCTCCCAGATTGTGAAAGAGGACATTTTTTGCCTCCTTTCTTACCTAGCCTTAATCACTGAATGGGCACTGCCTCAGTCAAACTGAGACTCGTTAAAGATCTTAGCTTAAAAAGGCCAAGGTCTCTCACTGCATGGGGGGGGGGGCCATTTCCAGTAATCCTGATCTTTATCTTGTCACTCAGCCCAGATGGATCCTGAGGAGAAAGTGAGGGTGGTAACTTTGCGCAGCCCTCTCTCACTTAAATCCAATTCACTTGCAAGTCGTGGCATCACCTCCTTGATGTCATGGGCCTCTTTGAGAATGAAGGACAAACAACAGCAACCTCTACTGACCATGTGACTCCACTGGGTCTTCACCCCTCCATAACTTGACTCCAAAGCCTGACTTTTGGGGCCTCTTCTCTGCAGGTCCAGTCTCCTACTGAATGAGTTGCTCTCCTACAAGAGATCATTGCTAATGGGTGGCAGGGAGGAGAAAGGAATCCTCTGTCTTTCTGTAGTCTGCTAGATGCAAAAGAAGAAAAGGAAAAGAATGATGCCATCTCTTTTTAACACATAAAACTTAATTTCATATAACTTTCTTTTTGCTGTTCTTGCATTCTCAATGAGACCAAGCAAGAAATGATACTCCTCCTTCCCCACCTTGCATTCAGTCCTGGAAGAGGGAGAAAAGAGAGGAAAGAGTTTGGCTAGCCCAATTCAACTCAGTCCTATAGAGGACCCTGATTCAGGACCAGACTGACAGACACCTTCCCCTCCTCCCTCTAATTCTGATGCTCTGCCTCTTAAGGCATGAAAGGGTAGAATGTGAAGAAGGGAGACTTGAGGTCAATTGGGGGTAAGAGGGAAGCTTAGGATCAGAAGTCTTTGGGTAGACAACAGGGAGGGTGAGTAAAAATAATAATAATAACAATAACAATAATAATCGTAATGGTAGCTATCACCTATATAGTGTTTACTATGTGCCAGGCACCATGCTAAATGCTTTACAATTATTTCATTTGATCCTTACAACAATTCTGGGAGGTAGGTGCTATAATTTTCCCCCATTATACAGACTAGGAAACTGAGTGTTCATAATGAGGCCCCGGCTCCCCTTGCCCCTGAACCCCACAGTCTCCTACCCCTGAGAGGCTGAAGGAAACAGAGGGACCTGAGGAGGAGTAATTGAAGACAGATATCAGTTTAAAAAACACCCATTTAGACAATTTTCAAGTCTTATAGAGATATTCCTTGACTCCCTGCTTCAGTCATGGCCCTAGCCAGGCACTTAGCAGTTCCTGCTGATGCTTGGATTGGGCACCATTCTCTTTCTGCTTTGTCTTTACCAACCTCTTCTTCTTCCTTCACTTTTTTTCCTAATCCTCCCTCCAGTGCTGATCTGAGCTGCCCTGTTGCTCCCACTTCTTCTCACCTTTCTTTTTGCCCCTCCTACCCCCATGTACACGCACACATAGGTCTCTTCACCAAACTCTTTGGCATATAATAGACTTTCTTGGTCCTTGAGTCATAGATGTCAGAGTCAAACATAATGATACGCATAAAGTCTCCATGCCTGCTGGCAGGGAACTAATATAGGCTGGCAGGGAACAGCTTCATAACCACATATAACCACCACCATAGTCAATAATCTATTCATGCTTCACAGTGAACTATGGCACTACCAATGTCCGGGCCTTGTAGCTGAAGGGCTCCAACAATGAAGACAGAGCATAGAAAACAGCATCTTGATTTATCTGTAATCTTTTGTCCTCCATAGCCCCAGCCGGAAACTACCATAATCAGTCCTATATTTGCATTCAACTTAATGTTCCTCTCAAGCATCCAAAGAACTCCTTGAAGTAGACCACAGTCCCAGCATGCTGGGTTGGGTATGAAGGCACACCCATCAGGAGACAGCAGCGCTCTGGCACAGAAGGGACAGAATGATTCCCTCTCAAGAGCTGGTTTCTTGCTCCATAGCCAGCTGGCTTACTTCTTGACTGCTAGAGATGATTCCCTTCTCAACATCTGCTCATATTTTAAGGTCACTGGGGACATGGCTGATCCTTCAGCCAATCAATGGCTAGCTGTCTTCTAATTCTGTCAGTTGGCAGAGGAGCTTCTTCATACCTCCTGAAGAAGTAAATAAGTATAAACACTTTTTCACACTGTCCCATTAAAGCCTGAAAGGGGTAAACCCTTTAAAACAAGAGAACAGGCCATCATAAACTTCACATAATCTACTAAAAGGTCACTCATAATATTAGCCAATCAAGACTTCAAGCCCTCTACAAGCTGTGAATGCAACCATTCAAAATCTAAAGGTGGCAAAACCTTAATAACTGTTTTTATCCCTACATGTACAAAAATACTTATAGTAGCTCTTTTGTGGTGGCAAAGAATTGGAAATTGAGGGGACGCCCTTTAATTGGGGAATGGCTGAACAATTTGTGGTATATGAATGTAATGGAATACTATTGTGCTATAAGAAATGATGAACAGGCAGATTTCAGGAAAACCTGGAAAGACTTAACATGAACTGATGCTGAGTGAAGTGAGCAGAACCAGGAGAACATTGTACACAGTAACAGCCACATTGTGCGATGACTAACTTTGATAGTTCTTCTCAGTAATGCAACGATCTAAGACAATTCCAAAAGACTCAGGATGCAAAATGCTATCCACATCCAGAGAAAGAACTTTGGAGTCTGAATGCAGATGGAAGCATACTATTTGCTCTCTTTTTTTGTTGTTTTATTTTGTTTCTTCTTTCTCATGGTTCCTCCCATTAGTTCTAATTCTTCTTTACCATATGACTAATGTGAAAATATGTTTAATATTTAAAAAAAACTGATTTTGTCTCTTACCTAATCTTTACCCCCTTATATCCCTCTTACCCATAAGCATATGGAGTGGGTGGGGGAAACTCACTTTGCAGATGAGGCTCCCAGAAGGCCTTTGACTTGCCCAAGGTCACACAGCAAGTTGAAGCTCAAACCCAGTCCTTCTCTCTTTGGTCTTTCCAGCTTCCTAGGGGCACTGAAATGGCAGCCATCTTCAGGGGACACCACAAGAAGGATTTATGTGGTTCTAAGTAGCCTCACTGGTTTCCAATCAGGAAGTCAGCAAATGAGGCTGCATTTACATTAAAATAAGATTCCAGAATTTGTGTAATTTCAGCTCATAAATATGATTATAGACACAAACAATATCATGGGGCATCCATCATTCTTAGTCCTTACTGCTAGCATCCAGGGTGGCCTTTCCCATCTGCTATAAGCACCTCAAGGCTTTTTCCTCACCAGACTATTGTGTTTAGTATTCAGAAATGACAAGGAATGGGCATTAATGACTCTGGGAGCACAGCTGGACTCTGAACTTCTTTCCTTCTATATCATCTATTCCTACCTTCCCCTGAGCCCTAGAAAGCAGTGAGCTCTCCTTGACTGAGGAAATCTATCAATGAACAGTTCACATAGGAGGATTTACTATTCCATGGGAGAAAGTAGATGACAGATAACAATAAGCATCACTTACATTCCTATATTCCTATATATATATTCCTATATTTGAGACTCAGAACCATAAGAGGGAATTAGAGAAAATAATAGCATCTCCGTTTTTTCAGGTAAGAAAACTGAAGCTCAGAGATGTAAAGTGATTTGTCCAGTGATTGTCCAGATGATGTACCTGATACATAGCTAGGAAGCACCAAAGCCAGGACTCAGTTTCTAGTTTTTTATTCCAGGGCCAACCCACTTTCCATTAGACCATATTACCTCCCCTAAAAGGGAATTCTTTCACAACTACAGAAGAATGGCAACTACCTTGAGGGGGACTCACATCTCCATCTTGTGGCATTAGGAATCAGTACCTTTTCTGTTGGGCCAACAATTTTTCTCCTCCAGTGCTATTCCCCACAAAACACTCAGAGTCAAAGAGTTTTAAAGCTGGAAAAAAAAAACACAAGTGAGAAAATAATTGTACAGCACTTAATTGTGGTTTGTCCTTAGTTCTCAAAGAGGACCATGACATCAGGGAGATGATGACATGACTTGCAATTTACTTTGAGTTGATTGAGGGAGAGCTGTGCAAAGTCACCAGCTTTACTTTTTCCTCCAGAGCCATCTGGGTCCAGCAGCCAGATATTGATCAGGATGATTGGAGATGGCCCAGAGAGCACTTAGCAGAGTGCCTGACATGTAGTAAGAATTATATAAATGTTAGCTATTATTATTGTTAAGGGGGTTCAGATCAGAGGCTCCTGCTCTGAAATGTCTCTCCCACCACCTATTTTAGTGTCCCAGATTTCACCAAATTTATCCCTTTTGGGTGTTAAAGGCCTTTTGGTCTCCAAGAGGCCCCTGTAGAAGCTTTCAGGTCAGCCTACCTTGGAGAGTTGTCATTGAAACTGGAAGGACCAGAGTTTTTTCTATGTTGCCCACAGAACTCTCTAGTCAATGGTCCTCTTCTTCCCACACCTGGGGTGAGAGGCAATGAGATGAATCTTAAATAATTTAGATACTTTCAAGGAGGATGGGAAGTGGGACTGAGGATATGGAACCCTCTGCTAGGTCAAGGTTTCTATTTCTTTATCTGTAAAAGGAGATGGTGGGAGCTGACCCCTGAGACTTCTTCAAGTTCTGAAATTTTGTAAGTCATAGACTAATAGATTTGGAGTTGGAAAGGACCTTAGAGGTCATAAAGTCCAACTCTCTCATTTTACAAATGTGGAAACTGAGTAAGCTACCTGGGGTGACAAGCTACTAAACTGTTTGAGGCAAGATTTGAAACCAAAGCCAGTATTCTCTCCCATGCTGCCTTTAAATCTATAGGGAGTAGAGAAGAGAGTGTATAAGACACATTCAGGAAGTAACTGAAAGGACCAACATGGCTAGAGTAAAATGCTGGCATAGAGGAGAGGGAGAAAAGGCTAGACAGGTCGATTCTGGAGAAGCCCAAATGCTAGGCTGGGAACTTAAAGTTTTTAGAACTGGGATTGCTTGTTTGTCTTGGAAAATTCTTTCATGTTAGGCAGATCTATTTGGAAAACAAAATGGCAGATCAAATGGTAGGTTGGCCAATAATAAACTGAAGAAAAGGGAGATGGCTATTATGAAGGGATATTTTGACCAAACTCCAGTCACCTGATGAATTTTCCTCCTCCACTCTACAGAAATTTCTGTCCTAAAGATTAGAATTGATCATCTAGAACCAAAACTCTCTTTCCCTTGGGTAGAGCTGGTAATTCACTGACAGACCAACTCAACAGCTCTTTTTTCCCTAAATTCTCTCTAAGACTACACTGTTCCGTGTACCACCACCCCATCTTCACTTTTTCCCTATTCTTTCATCTTTGGGGCAAAACTTAGGTTAATGTATATTACCATCCCAATGGGGCCCTGGCTAAGCATGCAGTCTTGCTGAAAATTTTTCCAGGTGACTTTTCCCCTGAATGATATTCTAGTGTATATCCTGGGCCTACTGAGGTGTTAGCATGGTCATTGTCTCCCTCCCTCCCTTCCAAGTTCACCTCAAACCCCACCTCTTCTAGGATGCCCATCCATTATTCACTATAAGAATGGTATGAATCTCTCCCACCCTCCTGGAATTAACCTATGTCATCTCATTGATACCTGTCCCTCCAGCACACCAATTCCTATGAGAGAGTACTAGGTTTTCCTTTGGACCTGGACAGCATCATGTACCATGCCTCAATTTTAGGATCAGGGCATTAAAAACAGAGCCAGTACTAGCTGTGTGACCTTGGGCAAGTCACTTAAATGAGACAATAGGATATAACTTCTGGATCTGGAAGGACCTAGGTTCAAATCCTGCCTCCACTGTTTAGTCTCTGTGTGATCTTGAACAAATCACTTTACTTCTCTAGATTATGTCTGGAAAAATAAAGAAGTTGATCTCTAAGGTCCCTTTCAACTCTAAAGCTTTGATCAAAATGATCAAGGTTTCACTTGGTCGACTACAGAACAGTGCAAGTGATAAGCACAATGAAAAGACCAATATCCTGAAAGACCTGGTCCCTAGTGCTAGATCTGCTACTTTTTATGTGACCCTTAACAAGTCACTTTCCCACTCTGGGATTCAGTTGGATTTTTTTCTAAAGTAGCTGGCACACATGGACTATGAGGTTCCGCCCTGCTCCTTAAATGTCTCATTCTTTAAATCTATAGAACACCTTGTCCAGTTCCCTATTAGGCAATCAGTCAAGTAATGTTTATTGATTTTCTACCTTGAAGAAAGTCCGGGCCTCAGGCTCATATATTCATTCATTTATTCTTTTATTTATTAATTCAACAAATCTGGGGCTGGGTGGGGTGGGATGGAATAGAGTATCTGTTTGATGCTGCAGAGAAATGAGGGAGTATATTCTGAAGGCTGTTTTTCCAGAATATTTCAGCTATACATACACACATACGTGCCCATGTGGGCATACACACACATTTTCTGACTTTCTCAAAAGCTAAATTATAGGAAACATGTTATTCACAAAAACAGTCCTGATCTCTCAGGGAAAAACCCCACTGCCAACAACAAGTGACCTAACATCAGAGGCAGAAACCCACCCTATTCCTTTGGGTAACTTTCCAGAAGTTCAAGGTAAAGCCGAAGAAGGGGGAGCTGTTTGAGAGGCAGCGTTCCTGGAGCTCTCCTGTGAACCCTGTAAACAGCTTGTGTTTGTCCCCTAACCTAACTCTCTTCATACCAAAAGGTCAGGAATAGCCAAGGAAAAAAACAGCCTTTTTCTGTGCCCAAGCTCTCTGTGGAGTGAGGAAAATTGCCCATAAATATTTTTATTCTCACGGGCAGGAGGGAAGGCTTTAATTTTTCAACCCCCACAACCACCTTCCATCCCCTGGGTACACTGGGCCAGGAGATGGTCTCGCCCACCCTCCAGGCCTCCACCCCCTAATTATAGGCTACCTCCGTGCCAGGGATTCACCCCAAAAGGCTGTAATTCCATCTGGGCTATGAAGCCCAGCCACAGCTCTGGCTTTTACCCTGCCCAAAATAACTGCCCCAAGTAGGAAGAACAGATTAAATGAGTTCACCATCAGGAAAAGGGGTCCAGCACAGAAAATGGAGCAATGGGGAAGGGGTCCCAGGGAATGACAAATAGAAGGCCATGACCACCTTCTTGAGAACCTTGAATTACTTTGTGAAAGGGGTAATACATAGGGAGAGAAAATCCTTAAACCATCCAGCAGAGAGAGAGGGCTTGGGGTAAAGCCCCCCTCACATTCAGAATTAGTGGCACAATGCTCTTTCTCCCTCCTATTGATTGATTGATCAATCAACAAGCTTTATTAAGTGCCTACTATGTGCCAGGCACTGGATTAGGTGCTGGAGATACAAAGACAAATGTAAAATTGTCCTTATTCTTTTTTTTTTTTTTTGCTTTTTGGTGAGGCAATGAGGGTTAAGTGACTTGCCCAGGGCCACACAGCTAGTAAGGGGCAAGTGTCTGAAGCTGGATTTGAACTCAGGTCTTCCTGACTGCAGGGCTGGTGCTCTGTCTACTGCACTACCTAGCTACTCAATTGTTCATATTCTTAAAGGCTTCACTATCTCTAGTCTGTTTATTTGTGTTCATAACCAAGGATTTATGAACTTGTTTTTTTTTAAATATGTTGATCACTGTATTTCAGTATAATCGGTTTTCTTTGCAATCTTATGTTCTTTATGCATTTAAAAACATTATTCTGAAAAGGGGTCTATAAACTTCATCAGACTACCAAGGAGGTCTGTGACACACAGAGTTTAAGAACTCCTTTCATTTTGTTCACAGCTGACTTTTGACTAATCTATCCATATGTATTAGCTGAGAAAGATATAACTCCTCTCCCAGAGACCTTGACACAGAAATAGTAGCAAGTTGGGTGGGAGGAAGAGGACCGCTGACTAGAATGTTCTATGGGCAACACAGAAAAACCTCTGGTCCTTCTAGTTTCAAGGTATGCTTACCTTAAATTCTGTCATTTCTACGGGGGTCTCTTAGAGCCCCAAATGCCTCTAACACCCAAAAGGGATGATTTTTTAATGGTGAAATTTTAGACACTGTATTAGGTGCAAAGGAGACATTTCAGAGCAGGAATCTCTGACCTGAACCCCTAAAATTACACCCTTCGGGTGGTCAATCATTTTTGTAGCCTGTTTAGAAGGATGACACTAACACCTAGTTATTAACCCCATTTAACCTCTGTGTAGGAAGTTCATTGGTAACATTTAATAACACCCCAATATCCTTCAGAGATACTGGAGAAGGGAATCTTGCAGTGATAAGGATGATAAACTAGACAGCCTTTAAGGTCACTTCTGACTCTAAGGTTCTCATATTTTCAGATTCTGTGATTCCTAGCCTCCAAAATTCTGTGGCCTAATTCAACACCACCTAAGTGAGTATTCATCACTCCACAGGGATTAGATGGAAAAAGATATGCTGGTGACTGAATATTCCACCTCCTGATGGGCAAAAGGCCACAGCAAACAGGCTTCCCAAATGCTACTTAACCTGATGACCTTTCTCTTGACCTCATCCTCTTAGCCTAACCCCATGGCTCTACCCTCTTCCTAAAATAGGGTGCAGTCAGGAGGGGAAATTAAGAGAACCCCATACCTGCTCACAGAAGATTCGCCAGGCTGTCTTGTGACAGCAGGTTATCTGGAAACTTTAATAAGGCTGGAAGAAAAGAGAGAGAATGGAGATTCATAACTTGAATTTGTTTTTTTCTTAATATTTTTATAACAGTATTTCAACATAATTGGTTTCCTTAGTAATCCTATGTATTATATTTTATGCACTTAAAAACATTATTCTGAGAAGGGATCCAGGGACTTCACCAAACTGCCCAAGAGGTATAAGATACGAAAAAGATTAAGAACTCCTGCAATGCGATGTACCTTTCCCAGGGATTTAGGGGAGAGGGTCAAGAACACAGAGGAGTCATAATATTTGAAACTGAAGAGAAAAAAGATTTCCTTTCCTTGATCTATTATAAGATTTCTCTCAGGCCTCTGGTCAATGTCAATATGCCCCAGGTCTAACCTTAGACAGTAATATTTGAAGTGTACGGAAAGGCCTCACCTACCCAAAATGTCCCCCACCCCCAAGTCTACCGCCATTTTGGAAATTATTCTTCCTCTG
The DNA here is from genome assembly GCF_900497805.2 of Vombatus ursinus. Taxonomy (NCBI): domain Eukaryota; kingdom Metazoa; phylum Chordata; class Mammalia; order Diprotodontia; family Vombatidae; genus Vombatus; species Vombatus ursinus. Next base: position 13,657,148 of record NW_020954571.1, on the reverse strand, counting down.
CCTCCTCCCAGATGAAGCATTGGAAATGAGAGGGAAAATGATATCACATTCCCAAATTGCTTTTTGGTTTGCCCAAAATCGATCATGAGCTATGAAGCAGACATAATGGAAACCTCTAAGAAACCTTTCACCCTCAGGTCTTCCAGATTATCCTTAGGAGAGAAAGGAAAAAGAGGAAGCTCCCTTTCTGAGGCAAGAAATAGGTTTCATAGAAAGAGTATTAGCAAACCTAAGAGAAAGTGCCCCAGGGCTATGATACATGGAAGGCATTGGCAAGACTAAGTGACATTCAAGGGAGGAAAATGGATTGAGGAAGAAAGAGGTAATAGAGGAAAGAGAGAGAAACAGAAAACAAAGTCATGCATCTGGTAGGGCAGATTGTACCATCTCTACTGTCTTCCAATGCCCTTTGGTGGTGGCCCCAATGCCACAGACTACCTCCCTTGATCCACTGTACAAGGTAACCATCTTCTCATTGTTTTATGAACAAGGAGCTATCGATAATGAAGAAAAACAGCCTTTCTTCAAGAGAAGAGAAAGATTTACTCTTGATTATTCTATAGACATCAAATGGAGTTAAAAGGTCACAATCACAGATGGCATCACTAGGGAACTTCACTGAAGCTAAAGATCCTGCTGATTATGATAAATCAATTCATTGGAGAACAGCATGAAGCAATGAAAAGAGCCTTGGGCTTGAGAGTTGGGCAGCCTCTGTACAAGGCCTTGTTCCTCGTCTGTCTGATCTTTCCCTGCTTGGGTCTCATTTTCCTCATCTGTAAAATAAGGCAGTTGGACTAAATGGTCTCTAAGGTTTTTTTCAGCACTACAGTGTATAATCATCTACATCGATGAGCAAATTCCCAGCTCAGGGAATCCAGAAAAAAGGGAATGAGAGGTAGAGAAGAAATCGTAAAGGGAGTTCCCCCCCAATTCAGTGAGCTTTTTGGGCAATGATCCTTTGTCTGGGACTTTATAAATCATCTTTTCTTAGGAAATGTCCTTAGACATCTTACTAACAATGCAGAAGATGACTCCCAATTAAGTTTCAGTGACTGGCTTGGAGATGCCCCTGAGTATCTCCTAGGGAAGGAATTTCAGTGACTGGGCCTGTCCCCAAAAGGTTTTCATTGATTTAGATGGACTCTTGGAAGGACGAGGTCTTGTTGAAAGACAAGACTTTTGCACTAACCCATAAAAGAAGTAGAACATCTTTCTTCCCAAGTGCAGCAGGTAGAATCCCCTCCTAATTTTATATCTTCTGCTTTAAACTGTGAGCTCCTTAAGAGCAGAAATTATTTTTCACTTTTCTTTGTATCCCCAGTGATTAGCACAGTACCTGATCCATAGTAGATGCTAGTTGAGTGAGTGGCATGAGATAAAGGCTTTCCTTTTCCCAATAGAATCATTACTTTGAAACCCAGACATGAGTCAGTCAGTCAACCAACATTGATTAAGCACTTACTATGGGCCAGCACTGTACTAAGTGCTGGGCATACATGAACCATATTCAGAGATTTCCCAGAGTAAACTCTGGGTGGGGCACAACCAGCCAAAAGTGAGTGATAATAGGATCACAGATTCAGAACTAAAAGAGACCTCAGGAGTCACTGAATCCTACCCCCTTGCTTTAGAGATGAGATAAAACTCAGATCTTTTAGGGTAACACCCAAAATACAACCTAGACCAGGGATAGGGAACCTGCAGCCTCAAGATTTGTTCTGTGAAGTTTGGATTCAGTCAAAGAGCTGCACTTGAGGACCTAGAGGGCCGTATGTGGCCTCAAGGCCACAGGTTCCCCACCCCTGACCTAGACCTGATGGGAGCCCTGCATCACAGATCACAGCAGAAAGACAATAATATAGAAGATACAGCAAGGAGAGAAAACTTAAGGTAGAAAAATATTTCAGATTAAGGCTTGCCATCCAAAGTTCTTACCCTGATATGTCAGAGACTCATATATTGTTAAGGAGATCCTTCCACAGAAGGTTAATTCTTTCTAATACTATGGGCATCTCAACCCTAAAGGAAATTTCATCAGCTCTTCAGGGAAATTTCTTCTAGGAACTGCTGAGTACCACACCCAAAACCCTCACCCATACCCCTCCTAGTCACCCCTGAGCCTCTGGGATTCCTGACTTTTCTTCCCATCTGGCAGCTTCTTCAACATGTGGCAGTGTGTGAAACCCAATCCTACCCCATCCCTCTACAGTCCTGACCCTGCATTTGCCTACAATGCTACAACTCACATACAACATCTGGATTGAGGATGACAGTTCCAGATTAACATATGTCATGTTTCAGGAAAATAATGACAGCTAGCATTTATATTGTACTTTAAAGTTTGCAAAGCACTTTACAAATATTATCTCATTTGATGCTTACAACCACCCTGGTCACTAGGTAGTATTATTTTTTTTCCATTTTAGAGATAAAGAAACTGAGGCAGACAGAAGTTAAATGATTTGTCCCAGCATCATATAACTAAGAAGTGATTGAGGCTGGATTTGAACTCAGGTCTTCCTGACTCCAGGCCTATCACTCCAGGTCTACTTTGCCACCTAGGAGCCAAGGTGGCCAGGCAAGCCAGGAAAACTGGAGAGGGATGCTTAAAGTGGAATTCCAGGATTAGTAAGTGTATAATACTACATCAGCAATAAGCAAGAAACCTTTAGAACTAGGGAAGCTGACCAGTCACAGCTGGATTAAGTGGGTAGCTAAGGACTGCTTCTGCATCAAAGACAGTAAAAACTCTCAGATAGTTTTTAGAGCATCTATTCCAAAGGATTTTTTTTTTCCAGCTTAGCCTCTGCTAATATTTTTGCCCCTATTTCAGACCTTGCCAGGTGAACTCCCTGAATACTTTCTTGAACTACTTGGATTTCAAACTATTATTGTGTGTGTGTGTATGTGTAATCTCCATTGACAGAATGTAAGCTCCTTGAGGGCAGGGATTATTTATATTTGTCTTTGTATCCTCAACACTGAGTAAAATGTCTGGCACATCATATGTACTTAACGAATGCTTGTTGATTGATTTGTGCACTATCTGGTTTTACTGTAACCCTGAATAAATGAGACTGCCTGACCTTGTGATTGCTCTTCCACCAATCCGTCTACTTTCTTATGATTTGGACCATCTACCCTAAGAGTTCCTGATTCCCAACCAGCACTCTTGACTGCTACATGTACTTCATGGCACTCTTTCCTTGTCATTGGGGAACTCAAATCAGATCAAGGGATTCTCATAATGTGTCTCATGGAGGGATTAGTCAATAGGGGTCTGTCCTCAGGCAATGTACAGGGAAGGAGCTTTGAGAAAATGCATATGGAATGAGATTTGCTTTCTGCCAACCCATATAGGGTGGGGGTTGTGAGCTTGTATGTAAAAACGAGTGGAGATATTCATTGGAGGGGTTTTTTGAATTTGAAATTGAACCCTTGATTCAGTGCATATCCTGGTATTCTGTGTTTCTTTTCTTCCTATTTACTTCATGATGAAGAAAAACTTTTTCATTGGTTGCTGATATGGAACTGAAAGTGTTTATACAAAAGGCTCCAATAGAGGAATTTGGTCTCTTTCTTCCTTGGCAGCAAGCAAGGCAAGAAGTGTTGTAAGCCTTTGGGTGAGTATAGAGGTAGCGTCAGTGACCTGCTCTCCCTACCTGGGCTAACATGTGGCCTTGACATCATGGTACTGTGTCTCTCTCGTCTTCATACTTTCCTGCTTCTAGATAAATAAATATATATATATATATATATATATAAAATACATGTTTATATATTATATAAAATATTATAAATGTATTCATATATATAATATATATTTATAAATATATATATATCAGAGATGGAATGGACCAAGCTTTGGCCTTGTGAGTTTCAAAGGGTTGAAAGATCCACCAGAGATCCAGCAGCCAAGGTTGTGAAGGAGCCAAGCAAGAGTGACTTGTTTAATCCAATGCAGTTCATTGGCCCAGAAATAAAGAACTGAAGCCAGTGGTGGGAGAAATGTTTGTAGTCACCATTTTAAGTTTGAGCCTAGACCTCTCCATGGACTGAGGAAAGAGAGAGGTTTGGGAAATGCACTTGTACTTCTGTATTCGCTATGTCTTCTCAGCAAATATTCCAAATATTCCTTTGTAAAAGCTAATTTATGTTATTGCCTTTCAAGGAGATATCAGCTGGCTAAATGATACCAGGGAGATACTAAACCTAATTAATGTAAACACTGAAGGACCAGAGTTGGGATAGACTCAATTAATCAATCATAGATGTGCCTGTCTTTTAGAGAGATGTTTCTGTAACCACTGTCCTTGCTATACCTGCTTACTAAATACTCTTTTAAAAGCTAATTAACTCTGGTTCATAATCAATGGGGAGCACACTGGTAGGGGTTCATGAATAAAAGTACTAGAAACTCCAGCCCCTTATGGTTCTCCTAGAACCCTAAAGGAAGAAATAGTCAGCCACCTTCTGGAGACTCCAACCCTTAAGTTCAAGTGAAAGTTAGTGAAGCAGCCCTGGAGAGAGTACTATACCAGCATGGGTAGTATGAGCAGTGGCACATGGATAGAAGAGGGCCAGGCAAGAATGAATAAATGGAGAGTTACTTAGTTTGACAAAAACATAGAACATGTAAAGAGAGGTTGTATGAGAAAAAGGTAGATTGGAATAAGATTATGGAGGGACTTGAATATTGGGGTCAGAAGTTTAAAATTTATTGAGGAGACAAGGGGTAACCTCTGAAAAGATTTTGCTTAGAGAGGGGAGAAGAGCAACCACAGCCTGCATTAGGAATACTACATGTGTATTGATGTGGAAGATGGATGATAAAGACAGTAAAGGAGGCAGGAAAATAGGATAGTAAAGAGGTTACCACATTAACTTAGGTGGAAAGGGTTGAGGACATGACTTAGGCTGGCAGAGGTGGGAACAGAGCTATTCCTGCATGTGGAATGTTCTTCCACATATGGAATCTTATACTGTTCTTCATATCTGGAGTATTCGAACTCTACCCTTACTTTTGTGTATCCATATTCTTCAGGACTTAACTTAGTCCTACTTCCTCCATGGAACCTTCTCTAAGCCCTCCAACTCCCAGGGATCTCTTCCTCTACTAAGTTCTAAAGCTATCTATATCTCTGTATATATAAAATATATGTACATACACATCAACCTTCAACCAACTCTTACCTGCAGCTACAAGAAGCTGTAGTATGTACAGTGGCCACACCATGGTAAAACTGTCTTAGTAGACAGGCTAACCCAGACTGAGGGTAACCTACAGGCCACAAACCCAACAGTGAGTTAGGGGGATGTCTTACCCCAAGTATGTGATGACTTCCTCCCCCAGAATGAGCAGATAAGAACAATTTGTTCCAGTGGCCATGATGGTGACTGAAGCAGGCATCGTGGGGAGCTTAGGGCTTGGTCAGACATCAAAGATGCTAATGTCATCCACTGCATCCCAGGCCACCACCACTCATCCTGCCTTCTATCTTGCCACTGGGCTTCCATGAGTCTGGAAGAGAGAGTGAGGCTAATGACTTTATGCAATTCTGCCTCACTTAAACCCAATTCACAGCATAAAAAATCACCCCATGATGTCATTGGTCCTCTTAGAAAACAAAGAATGAACAACAACGCACACACACACACACACACACACACACACACACACACACACATACACGTTGCATATTATGTGTAATGTTCTTGTACATGTTTACTGTAATACATGTAATATACATGTACACATATGCACATGTATATTGTATGCATGTGATTACACATATATACATTGAATGTATATGCACATGTTGCCATTGTGGTATTTATGATTATTTACAGCTATTTTATGTGTAAAAGATGGCCCTCAGTTCTACGAAATTCTTTTCTGCTTCCACAGTAGTAGTGACAATGGTAGCAAAGGATAAAAAGATACTTAGGGACTAATTTTCAGACTGTTTGAGAATATGAGCTTAAAAATTGGCACTCAAAATGTGATAGTCTCATTGAATGATTGAGTTGATAGCCTGGAGGGAAGAAGTGCATCTCATGCCCATATTGGTGTTCTGGCTACAAATGAAACCAGATTACATGCCAAGGTTGAAGCTAGATGGAAGGATGGGTCAGAGAAGGGAATCAAGGGGTTAATGGAATTGGCTTCATCCTATATCCAAGAGTAACAAGCCTCATTCTTTCCAACACTGGGTCACCTCCTTGTGGAATGCTCACTATGAGCATAGACAAGAGTACCACCATGAAGACAGTTTACCACATATGTACCAACATCTGTTTACAGAGGATAAAGAAGTGGAGACACTTTATTCTGAGCTTGATAAAATCCAGACCAAGTTATATGTAACTTGATAGTCAGTGACCACAATAAAAAAAAAATTGGCACTGAAGCAAACAGCAAAAAATTCATTGGAAAGTATGTTTCAAGATTTAGAAATGAAAGAAACCAAAGCTTTGTAGCTTATTCAGAAAAATATTTTCTTCATGAAGATAATAGGAAGATGCCAGAAATAGCAAACACTGAACAACACACACGAAAAAGAAACTGACTCTCTCTTAATAGAAAGGAAACGACCATTTACTCACACCAAAATCATTACAGAATCTGCTTTGCCTGTGAAACTTTGGTTAGAACAAAGGCACAAATTAATACCAGGTCATGAAAAAGTACAAAAGTGAGAAGATGCTTCATGAAATTAAAATGCCATCAACTCAACCTATTAGAACAAGCTTTTGAACCTGAAAAAATGAAAAAATATTAACTCCAATTTATTTCTTAGAGTTTAACTAATATGAAACAATACCTCAATGAAGAGACCAAAAGAGCAAATAAACCTTCTTAACCAACAAACACATGATCTCATTACCAAACAGAGAAAAGTGGTGGCCAAGGCCAACATCAGCTTAGAGTTCAAGCTCATCTGCAAAACATTATGGAGGAGTAGGATGGAAGATTAGAAGGAGAACTACCTCACAAAACGAAAAATAGTAAAGGTGAAACCAAGCTTGGAGAAATATTGGTGAAAGGGCCCACCAAGCTAAACCATCTATGATCTGGAAGAAAACCATTCTTGGAAAGAGGACAAACATATACATACAAGGCACAGTGCTGCTAGCAGTTGCACAATAATCAATCCTCCCTAACCACATACTCTATAACGAAGTGGAAATGGCACTCAAGAAATGGAAGTCAGAAAAATCAGCTTGATCTGAATAAATACGTATAGGACAAATCCATACTGAAAGTGACAAGATTTTTCTAAGATAAGGAGATTAATTTTCAAGATATCTCAAATGGAAGAAATTTTCATATGAATGAGAAAGAACACAGGCACTATTTACTACTCTTGCTCAAAAAGTTATCACAAAGATGCAAGATCAGAGGATCCTACATTTTGAACTGGAAGGGACATTAGATATCACAAAACACAACCTTCTCATTTTACACATAAAGTAACTTAGGTTGCTTTAGAGAGGTTAAGTGACATCCCAGCATCACACAGCTAGTAAATGTCACAGGTAGGATTTGGACCCAGGTGTTCTTGAATCTGATCCCAGCATGCTATCCATTGCAATTTCATTAACAATCACCTAAAGGTCAGCTTTCTTATCTCCATTCAATCTTTAGGTAAACAGTTTATGGACATATTGAAGGTATCCTTGATGAAAACAGGAGAAGAGAAAATACAGACTTTCCACGAAGATTCTCTCTAGCATACGACATCTTCAAAATCCCAAAACTGAGTTGTATAGAAAACATAAGACATAAGTGTTCATTGTCTGTTTATTCCAAAAAGTTATTGACCTGACAGAGAAAAATATAGGCTCTCCTCTAACAGGGTAAGGTATCTCTTATACATATGCTAAGATCATACAAGATTCTTGGTTACATGTAGCTGCAGAGAGTAAAAATAATGAAGATAAAAAACATTTATATAGTACTTATTATGTGCTGGACACAGTGCTAAATGCATTACAATTATTAATCAATCAATAAACATTTATTCAGTGCCTACTACGTGCTAGGCATGTGCTAAGTGCTGGGGATACAAAAAGAGCCAAAAGACAATCTCAAGGAACTTAAAATCTAATGGGGAAAAAACATGCAAACAAATATATGCAAAGCAAACTTTTCATTTGATCTTCATATAAACCCTGGAAGGTAGATGCTATTATTATCCTCATTTTAGAGATGGGGAAACTAAGGCAAAGAGAGGATACATGATCTGCTCAGAGTCATGACACTAGTAAGTGCCTGAGGCTGGATTTGGACTCAGGTCTCCCTGATTCTAAGCCTAGTGCTCTATTAACTGTACCATCAAGTTGCCTAGTTACAGAAATAACTTTGCTTAGCAATGTTCTGGGTTTTTTTGTTTGGTTTTTGCATGAGGCAGTTGGGGTTAAGTGATTTGCCCAGAGTCACACAGCTAGTAAGTGTTATGTGTCTGAGGACGGATTTGAACTCAGGTCCTCCTGACTCCAGGGCTGGTGCTCTATCCACTTCACCACCTAGCTGCCCCACTTAACAATCTTCTGATTATCAATATAAGCAAGACACATAAAAACCACATGTTCCCCCAGAGATGTCCACTCCTACCATGGAGAATGTCCTATGAAAATTAAAGTGGAACTGGTATTCCTTATTGATGAGGTTTTCAGAGTGCTCCTGTTCACAGATGGTGGTGTGTGAGGGCCCAAAACACTAGACAGATCTGTAAGACAGATCTAAGAACACTCCAAGGAGATCAGTCTCTCAAGTAATAGAAGCAAAACTCAGAAGATGAAGAATGCACATTCCATTCCATCGAATTCCACAAACAGTTATCAGGTATCTGCTTTTATGCTAGGCATTGTTTTAGGCTCTTGCAGTACCAGAACAAAATAAAACTGGTACCTGTCTTCAAGAAACTTATCGTCCACTAGGATATAACACATTCACAGATAAGCGGGAGGAAAAACTATCTGAAAGGGAGAGAGAGAGTGGGAGAGGGAGGGAGGGAAAGAGAGAGAGAGAGAGAGAGAGAGAAAGCACTAACAGTTTATGAAATAAAGTTGGGTGGGCAACCATTGAATTAATCCACCAGAATGTTTCATTTGGACAGGCTCTACAGATGGACAATAAGCTGGTCAATCAATCAAACAATAAGTATTTTCTAAGCACCTACTGTGTGCCAGGAACTGTGTCAGGCACTGGGGAGATAAATACAAAGAATGAAACAATGCCTACTGGCAAGGAATTTATATTCCAATGGGAGAGGCAAGTATATATAAAGACGTATGCAGCAAAAATATAAAGTTAGTAAATACAAATATACCGAGCATTGCTTCATCATTTTTCAGTCACGGCTGACTTTTTGTGACCCCAATTTGGGGTTTTATTGGCAAAGATACTGGAAAGGTTTGCCATTTCCTTCTTCAGCTAGTTTTACAGATGACGAAACTGAGGCAAACAGGGTAAAATGATTTGCCCAGAGTCACACAGCCAGTAAGTGTCTGAGGCCAGATTTGAACTCAGGAAGATGAGTCTTTGTAACTCTAGGCCCAGCACTCTATCCACTGAGCCATCAAAGTACCCATTATGCAGAGTAGTTAAATCTAAGCCAGTTTGGGAGGGGGGTGTTGTTAGCAGTTTGAGGACCTCAGAAAAAGCTTCATATAGAAAATAGTACTGAAGCTGCATCTTGAAAAAAGAGAGACCCTTTGAGGCAAAAGTAAGGAAGGGGTGGATTCCAGGTCTTCAGTGTAGCCAATACAAAGGTGCAGAGATAGGAGATAGGAGAAGACATGTCATGTGTGAAAAACAGAGAGAAGAACAGTTTGGCTCAATCATAGAGGGTCAATAATGTCCAGTGAGTCTGGAAAGATAGGTTTGGGCCAGGAAGGATTTTAAAAGCTAGACAGGGGAGCTTATATTTTGTCCTAGAGGCAATGGGAAGTCACTGGACGTGGATAAGTAGGAGAGTTATATGGTCAGATTTGTATTTAAGGAAAATAACTTTAACCACAGTTTGTAGGATGGACTAAATTAGAGAGGGACTTGAAGCCCAACATTATATAGGAGGAGGGTGAACTATATTGCATTTGAGTAATTGTTTCATACTTGCAATGGTCCCTAGTTGATCCCAGCTGCCAAGAAGGCATCTTTTTATCATCAGTCTTCTATGAGTGTTACTATGTGCCTGCAGATCATGGGTCACACCAATCTCAGAAGAATCAAAATGCCTGGCAATCCAAAGAACAATGGAATGATACATAGTAGTGAGAAGAAAGCTACAGTAGATTATCAATGATAACTTGTGTGTAAGAAATACCATGGGGGCAGGAATCATCAAGAATATGAACGACTAGAAAAGAAGGTGGTCTAGTCATTTACTATCTTTGTGACCTTGGGCAGGTCATTTACCTTTCTGAGCCTCAGTTTTCTCATTTGTAAAACAAGGGGATTCGATTAGGTGGCCTCAGAAGTCCTTCCTCATTCTAGATGCATAGTCCCTACATAATAAGAATGAGATATGATATATGGAAAGCCCAAATTACACCATACACTGAAGTTAAAAAATTAGGCAGAGATAGCATCAGGACTCAAACCCATCTCTCTTGTCCCCAGGCCAATGCCTTTCCCACAACAATATGATGTCCTATTTTCCTCTTTCCCCCATAAGAGAGAACAGTGGCTGGAGCCCCCTGGAAACTCTGGCATCCCAAGAATCAGAGCAAATAGCATCTCCCCTCCCCTCTGGCCAAGCACGACGGCTTTGGGAATAGCCCAGTAGCCCTTGACGCTCAGGAATGCCTGCAAATCCCAGCAACCAGAAGGAACTGAGCAATCCATTCAGTCTCAGTGGGAGCAGGGCCACAGAGAGCTAACGCGGCCTGAATTAAAGGCCTGGAAGCTCAGTCTCTACCTTGCCAGGGCTGAGCCCAAATGTTTACATTTTGTTTCAACCCTCGTGAAATGGGGCTAAACGGGAAGAGAAGGGGGTGGAGGGTGTCCTGAAGGGTCATTGACTCTCCTCAGAGCTTTTCAGCTGGGCCTAAAAGCCTCTTTCAAATGCCTGCTCTACACCCCACTGGTGAATTGAGACAAAAACACCAGTGTTGGTATTAGTTTTTCTATTTTCAGAAGCGTCCATTTGCTGGCCTGCTCCTTACAAGGCCTCTAGTTACTGCGTGCCAGCTGCTCGACTCTGTGAGTGCCAATACAACACCAGGCAACCCTCTCCTCCCTCTTCCCCCCAGAAAAGATGTGCTCCTAAGGATTGTCCCCACTTCATTCTCAGTTACCCAATAAAGACGGTCTTTAGAAATATTCCTGGAGTTTTAAACATACTGGCAGTTTGGCTTTTCTGCAGAGAGAGACCACACACACAAAAAAAACCCCTTTTTTTAAAAATCATTTTTCCATCAAGGAAGCAATTTGGGGTTTGTGTGTGAGAGGAAGGGAAGAGAATTCACAATGGAGCTGAGGCACCGGCGCTGTTTCCAGAGGGTTCTTAAACAGTGAGTCAAAAATGGCCTGATGTAGGAGAGAGAACATAGGAAGACTCTCTTGGAAACATTGATTCTTTACAACAAAAGGCTCCTTAGAAATATGTGACAAAAATGATCAGAGCCAGACAGTTGTGGACCATTGAATTTCATTTTACAAGCAGAGAAACTAAGGCTCACAGAGGGGCTGTGACTTACCCAAGACGAGGGGTAGGGAACCTGCAGCCTCAAGGCCACATGTCTAGGTCCTCTAGTGCAGAAAGGCTCTGAGGCTGTAGGTTCCTCACCCCTGCCCAAGACCATACAGAAAATCAGTGTCAGAGCCACAACTAGAACCCGCATCTCTCGATTCCTAGTTTGTCCTTCTCTCTGCAACGCCACACAGATGCCGCAGCTAACATTCCCTGTAGTGGAAAGAATGTTGGATATGGAATTAGGGAAGTTGGGTCACGATCGTGGAGGACTTGGAGCAAGTCATTTAACTTCTCTTCTGAAAAACGAGGAGGTTCAGGGATCTAGAACTAGAAGGGTTAGAAGGTTATTTAGTCCAATCGCTCCCCCATCTAAAAAAAGTGGAAACTGAGGCACGAAGTGCTACATGACTGCCAAAGGTCATGCTAGCAGTATCAGACTTTGCGCACAGGTCCTCTGACTCCAAGGCCAGAACTTTTTCCACTGCCTAAGCCTATCCCACTCCTAGCTCTCAGTCTGTGATCTCATGATCCTTGTGAAAGGACAATCCAAGCATCAGCTTTCTAGGATCACTATCTTCTGGCCTACGATAGACTACTTTAGGGCAGCTGGGAGCGGAACAAGGGTAGGTGAACTTTAGTCAATCAATCAACCAGCATTTATTAAACCCCTACTGTGCATACCAGGCACTGAGATAAAAGCTAGGGATACAAAGACCAAAAAAAAAAAATTAAAAGACTTTCCACCCTCAGAGAGCTTACATTCCCAGATTCTAGTCAGAAGACAAGTATGGAAAAAACACTGGTAAAGCCAACACCCTCAAACAGGCTGCCATCTCTACGGTATTTCCTATACGTAAGCTTTGGTTCCTCAATTAGACTCTATTTACTTCACTGTCTCCTACATGGCAGTGGGTGCCAATTTCATGCCTGAGTATGAGGACTATAGGTGCCAACAACTAGGGTCGTCTAACAGTGAGCAGGCTGTCTTTGGAAATGGTAGGTTCCCCATCAGTGGTGGTCTCCAAGTAGAAGTTGGACTGATCATTTACAGGTGATGCTGTAGAGAGAGTTTTTATATGAGGTAAGGAGCTAGTCTAGATCGTTACACTCTGTATTCCAAGATTCTTTGTTTTAAGTTCCCCTAAGATTCTTTCATTCTCTAATCTTGTCCATAAGGAGGAGTCTGTGTATCTGTTTTAAGCTCCTTGAAGGCAGGAACTGTTTCATTTTTATCATTGTATCCACAGCTCCTGGCACATTTCTTGGCACAAAGAAAAGGTATAATAAATGCTGGTTGATCGAAACTTAGAAGAGATAAAATCTCTGGATTTAAGGTGTTTTTTGAAGAAAAAAAAGGCCATGGGACTGGTTGACAGTCAGGTTTCATGCTCGCATACGCCATTTGTCACAGATCTAAGAATTTCTCAACCCATTCTATGATTTAAGAGGCTTTAGTAATAGCCTGGGTTATCCGGGGTTTGTATTATCTTTTTTTTCTCCCTTTGCTGAGTTCTCTTACAAACACAGTAGACCTTTCACTTAGTTTCAATAGACATATCTTTACCTAATTAATTGAGTTCTCAACAAGTGTACTTTCTAATTAAGGTAAATAAGGTCCTGGGGGTAGAACACTGAGCTCCAGTGTTCCCTGAGGTTCCTTCCTCAGGAACCGGATGCTGCTGGGCTCCACCTCTCAGGTGCCAAATGAAAGCATTCTCCCCATGGCCAAATACAGTGAAGCCTCTGACAGACTTTGGGGAGTGGGAGAAGTATTCCCTGCCCCCTCTTGAAAACTAGGAGAACCGTGAGCCTTGGCCTTCCCATGATGAGTAGCCAAAAATGGAGGCATCTTTTCTAAAAAGGCTTCCCTGCTAATCTGTTAGGGGTGTGGTTGACAGTGATCTACCCTGGCAACACTGAACACCCTCCAAGGAATCATCTCAATGCCTGCAGACTGTGTTGACTGTAACAGCCAGCATTTAGGAGACCCCAGTAGAAAGTGGTGATATTTTCTTATCAAGAAAGCTGTATTTGTAGTTCACCCACGGAATCCTGAGATCACAGATCTTGAGGTGAAAGAGATGTCAGAGGCCATGTGGTCCAAACCTCTCATTTTATAGAAGGGAAAGTGAGGTCCAAGTGGGCTGTGACTCACCCAAAGTCACAAAGCTAGTTAGCGAGGGAGGTAGGATTTTAACTCAGACCCTTTGAATCCTGAGCCAGTGCTTGGTCTACTATGCCCCGCTGCCCCAATCAGAGGAACTTTATCTTAGAGCTGGGCTTAGGAGAACCCTTCCGACCGGGAACTATTACCACTCTTAAGAGATAGGCCTTGAGTTTCCTTTTGTCTCCTAGCCAGATCCAGACAAAGTCCAAGTTACAACCTTGGTCTTCAAACACTTGTCCTATAGAATTACAGGCTCTCAGACTTGAGGTTTTCTGAACCCTTTTCAGAGGTCAGGGACCTCTACGGCAGTCTGGTGAAACCTGTGGATCCCTTCTGAGAATGTTTTTAAAAGTATAACATAAGATGCATAGAATTACAAAGGAAGCCAATTATAGTGAAATACAGTGTATGTGCATAAAATGTATATACATGCATACACACAGATATATATATATATGTATGTATAGGTATAGATGTATAGATATATGCATGTATATATGTATATTCATGGATATGTAGGTACATGTATATATATATGTGTATACACACACACACACACACATATACACACACACACACACGGGTATGTGTGTGTGTGTATGTGTGTATAGTAATGGACCCTAGGCTAAGAAACCCTGAACTAAATAGGAAGGCTTAATCTCACTCAATAAAAATGCTAAATAAACTTCCAGAGGGTAGCAAGCAACCCTCCTTTATGAGGAACCCTACTTTCTCTTAGGACATAATAGAGCCCATGTAAAAAACTGGGCCATCAGCTGGGATGGGAAACAATGGCCACTCCCAATTGCTTCTCCAAGCATGCGGCCCACCACTTTGCCCTTTGGGGTTGCAGAGCTGTAGCACTGTGTTCGGAGCTATTGGAAATACAGAGGTGAATTTTTGTGGCCTCTGCCTTCCCCTGGAGTAGAAAGAACACAGGTTCTGGTGTAATCACTAATTATATTTAGCCCTAGAAAGGAATTTAAACATCTTATCCAACTCCCTCATCTTAAAGATGAGGAAACTGAGAGACGGGAAAGGGAAGGACCTTGTCCAAGGTCATAGAGGTTCAAGGATCCTAGATTAAGAGCTGAAAGGGTCCTGAGAAGGGATCTAATCCAACTCTCTCATTTTAAATATGGCTGGAAAAATTCAGTGACTTCCTCAGTGCTCCAGATCCTGTCCAAAATCCAAAATTCTCCAAACTCCAAATCCAACACACTTTCCTCTGTAATTTGCTGACTTTCTGCAACAAGTAGCAGATGTAGAATTTGAATCTAGGTCTTCAAATTCTAAAATCCAGTGTTCTTTCTTTCTTTTTTTTTTTTAAGGCAATTAGAGTTAAATGATTTGCCCAAGGTCACACAGCAGTAAATATCAAGCATTTGATCTGAGGCCGAATTTGAACTCAGGTCCTTCTGACTTCAAGGTTAGTGTTCTATCCACTGCACCACCTAGCTGCCCCCAGTGTTCTTTCTATATTACTAAAACTTGGAATCTGAACATATGGACTTGAATCCTACCTCTGCCATGGACGAGTTATATGACATTGGACAAGTCACTTCGTTTCGCTAAGCCTTAGTTCCCTCATTTGTAAAATGGGGATTATTTACTTCGCAATATTATTGGACATAATGAATATAAAAGGAGATAATGTATATAAAATGCTTTGTAAACTTTAAAGTACTTTATGAATAATAAACTATTATTATTATGTAATTAGGGAGATAAGATAAAAATAGATGAAAAATTGAAAATTATACTGCCTCTCTTCTCTTTCTTAGAGGAGGAGTTCTTAACTTTGAGTTTGTGATTTCAAAAAATATATTTTGATAACTTCATTTCAATGTAACTGATTTACTTTGTAATCCTCTTAAATATTTAAAGGCAATATTCTAGGAAAAAATAAAATATTATTAAGTGAAACAGAAAGAAAAATAAAAGCATTATTCTATTTTCTTGGCTAGGCAATGGGTTTAAGTGACTTGCCCAGGGTCACACAGCTAGCAAGTGTTATGTGTCTGAGGCCGTATTTGAACTCAGGCCCTTCTGAATCCAGGGCTGTTGCTCTATCCACTGTTGCACCTAGCTGCCCCAAAAGCATTATTCTAAGAAGGGAATCATAGGCTTCACCAGAGTGCCAAAGGGGGTCTGTAACACACAAAAAGGTTAATTACTGATATAGAGACATCTTTAGACCCATCTTACAGAAAAGAGAGACAAAGCCAACAGAGTGACTAGTAGTGAACCCGTATCCTGGACCACAGTCGTACTCCCTAATGAAATGGTAAGAGGTCTTGCCTAGCCTTTCCCAGCTTTCTTTCTTCCCGATGCCCACAGGGCAGCACTTAAGGGAAGTTGTTACCGATATTGAAATAAGATATAAGCAGAATGCTAGGCTAAAGGGTAGCAGTAACAGGATCTTCCAAAAGCCCGACTTATTAAATTTCTCTTTGGAAAAAATGATCTGTTATGTGAGTTCCCCAGAGTGATCCATAAAGGTTAGGTGATTTGCCCAAGAGCCCAGGGGTAATTAGCAGTAGACCGGTCTGGATGCCCTCTCAGGTACCTTCCAACACCAATGTTCTCTGATTCCATGTTTCTCTGACCCCATGGCCAAGGGCCCCTCCCAGAGGAGGTAGTGAGAGTGATGGGTGCCAGCCTCTAGACCAGGCCTTGCTAAATAGTTGGAGGGGCTGGCTCCATTGATGAGAAGTGGGGCTTGGAAGCTTCAGAGGGGAGCATATCAATTGTCAGCTTCCTTTTCTGCCCAGCAAAGCATACTTAGGGCCTCTTTGGGCATATTGGTTGCTTTAAAGAGGACAGAGAAGGGCAGATTGAACCCTTAAGATGTTAATAAGCTATAAAAAGAAGTTGCTTACAAGTCACCTGTTTTAGGTTCTTCCCATCTCCACCTCCCCCTGCCCCCATCTCTACACTCTCATTCTGGTAGATGGAAGGATCTTACTTACCGTGCCGGATTTTCAATTCTTACTCCTCTGCCTCCTCCCTCCACAACAACTCATTGACTCCATCCAGCTTTCCAACTTCACTCACTACTTGGCTGTTTCAAGCACACCCTTCCTATCTCTCCCAAACCAACATGTGAAAGCTTGAGGAATTTCCTCCTGCCCATAAGTAACGGAGAGCATTGGTACCATGATGAGTCTTTTAATTGAGAGAGGAAACAGATCTGAGAGTTTCCACAAAAGGTTCAAGCAGATTATCTATGCCTGTCTTCCCTGGCAGCTTTGAAATACTTAGGGATTCCACAAAGGGAGAAAAAGACACCTAGAACCAGGTATCTGGAGCAATAGAGCAACCTTTCCACCACTGGTGCTTTGTGTCTCACCACCTTTCTGCTTTAAGTGCGTTCCCATTCTACCCTGGGACTGGTTGTGTGTTAGGGGAAGGTGAGGATCCCAGACTGGGGTGAAGCCTTTGTCGCTTTTGTCCTCCTTGTAGCTTCTCCATAAATATGCCTTTGTAGAAATCAATTGATGTCAAGTGATTGCTCAATATTGAGAGGAACATACCAGATGGGGACTCTTGTATGATAGTAATAGAAACCTCAGTGGCCTCTTAGGAACCCTGATGGCAGTAGATCTGGGCCACCAAACTAGCAGTGTGAGGATGAGTTGGGAGAGTGAGCCCAGAGGGGGAGCTTCAAAATTCTTTGGAAATTAGAGTGTTCCATGACTCAAAGTCATGCAGTACAATTGGTGGGTTATAGAGAATAACAAACTTCAGCCTCTGTTTCTCAGAGAAATTCAGAGTCATTAAAGTATCTTTGAAATTTCCCAAAGGCAATACAGCCTACTCTCCTTTTCCTATTTAACGATAGACTCAGCTGAACTTGCACTGTCTTCCTAAGGTCTACAGTTTATTCGGATGGACAGGGTTCATAAGTTTGGAGTTTTTTAAATATAAGCATTTATTAAGTGTCTACTATGTTCCAGGCATAATATTTATGACTATAATCTTATTTGAGCCTCATATCAACACTGAAAGGTAGGTGATATTATTATTATCTCCATTGTATGGTTGAGGAAACTGAGGCAGACAGATGGTAAGTGGTTTACCCAGGGTCACACAGCTAGTAAGTGTCTAAGGCGGGATCTGATCTTAGGTCTTCCTGACTCCAAGGTGGTTGCTCTTTCCACTTTGCTACATGTTGCTGTTCAGTCATTTCAGTTGTGTCCAACTCTTGATGCCCCTCTCCCAATTTGGAGTTTTCATGGCAGAGATCCTGGAGTGGTTTGCCATTTCCTTCTCCAACTTATTTTTATGGAAATTGAGGCAAACAGGGTTAAGGGACTTGCCCAGCGTCATAGAGCCAGTAATTTTCTGAGACTATATTTGAACTCATGAAGATGAGCCTTCCTGACCCCAGGCCCAGCACTCTATCCACTGCACCACTTAGCTGCCCTTCTTTGCTATATGACCAGTAGGCATTTTTCATCTAGTTCATCCAAGTTTTTCCTGGGGAAATAGGGGATTAGAGGAGAGAGTAGTTAGGTCAAAATCTTTTGCATGCTTATGAATCTTTTCCAGGAAATTCTGCAATATTATAAGGTTTAGTTCTTCAAAGGAAAGGAGAAATAAGGCTCTCTTCTCCCAAGGCTTCCTCCCTGGGGAATGGAGGTGGGGGTGGAGAGAAGGCATCTATAGCTAATAGCCTAGAATTTGGTACTTTTAGGTCTTTATGCTTTATGCAAAATGTCTCATCAAAGTAGAAAAGGAGAAAGAAAGAAACAATCATTTATATATTAGGCACTGTATTAAGTGCCTTAAAATATTATCCCATTTGATCTTCACAACAATCTTGGGAGCTGGGTGCTATTATTAACCCCATTTTGCACTTGAGAAAACTGAGGCAGACAGATTTAAATGACTTGCCCAAAGTCATACAGCTACTAAGTGTTTGAGGTCAAATTTGAACTCGGGCCTTCCTGACTCCAATTCCAGTGTTCTATCCACTGTGCATCCTAGCTGTATAGACACAGTTATGTAGAGAGAGGGACAGATGTTGCCTCCCCTCAATTGGGGGATTATGGGAAAATGGCACAAGACTGAGGGATCTGGCACCCATTTTCCTCTCTCTTCCCCTTTCCTCAAGGGGTGGGACTCAGGTTAGTTTGTGGAAGAGGTAGATGAAAGGGAGGGGGGCTTCTGTACTTTGGCCCCAGGTTGAGGGGCAGAGCATGGTGTCCCTTTTCCCCCTCTCCCTGCTTTCCCACCAAGTTCTACTGTCTAAGACCAGATAATTTTCCTTTCCCACTCACACCCCTGGAACAATACACGTTAATCGTGTGTAATATTTCTTACTGTGCTGAGAAGCTGCAAAGACAAAGATTAAAGCTATTGTAACAAAACAAAACAAAATTCCAGGGATTAATGAAACCAGCATGATGCCATCTACAAATAGGGGTATCTGGAAAACCCCTCTTTAACTTGGACTCTGTCCTGGATCTCCTCTGTGACAGTGAGTGACATCTTTGGCAAGCACAGATCTCTCTGTTTTAAGCCTTGCTTCATATTAATGATCAAAGGGTTGTGAAAGAAGGTTATCTCTGTCATTATGTCTTTCAAAGAATCTTGAATTCTTTGAATGGATAGATAGATGGATGAATGAATGAGTGAATGGACAGGTGGGCAGATGGATGGATGGATGGATGGATGGATGGATGGATGGATAGAAAAGATCTTGTTCTAAGGGAGCTTTTCAGGTGGTGTTTTTCTTTAAAATGCTTTTTTTTATAATCAACACTAAGCACAGCAGACTCTCATAATCTCTATATCTTTCATTCAATGGTATGTTAGTAAAGATTTGGTTCACTGAGAAATATCTCTTGTGAATGTCTGTCTGTTCCCTACTAGTAACCATAACCTCACTGAGGATACCTTCAATGTGTATCTTGATTATTCTTATGAGAATTTAATGTAGTTGGGAAAGTATCTATACTTCTCACCCAAATTCACACTACTTTCTGACTTTCCAATTCCTATTGTGGCTCCTCTATTGTCCCAGTTACTGGATTACTCAGAGTCAGAAAGACCTGAGTTTGAATCCTGCCTTAGACACCTACTAGCTATATGATCCTGGGCTTACCTTTAATCTCTGCCTCAGTTTCTTCATCTGTTAAATGGGAATTAGGTCTTCTTTTCTACCTACAGATGTAAAATAGCATCTGCCAGTTGTTGTGAGGAAAATAAAATACTTGTGAAATTCTTTGTAAACCACATAGCACCGTATAAATACTAGCTACTACTACTACTATTACTACTACTACTACTACTACTACTACTACTACTACTACTTACTACTACCACCACCACCACCCAGGTTCAAAAACTCAGAGTTATCTTCAACCCTTCCTTTTCTATCACCCTTATAAAAATAAATTGCCACATCTTGTCAACTCCACCTCCACAACTCTTGGCATCTCTTCCTTTCTTGCTGTTCATATGGCTGCCATTTTAGTTCAAGCCCCTTGCCCATATCAATGACCCCCCCCAAACTTTTTGGATAGAGTGCCCCATCAGTGAAACATTTGAGTGAGAACCCCCAACATATGTATATTTATTCATAAATTACATACATGTGCTACTAAATCATACATATATTATGAAACACACTCAAAACGGACATTTAAAGGAGATAAGATAAAGATGAAATAGAGAATATTTTAATGCTTTTATTTATTAACAGTACAAAAAACTTATTCATCTCTCTAAAAATATTATTTTGTGATTGAGAGCAATGTGATTGAATAAGGTCCATTAATTTTTAAAATCCTAGTTTAACATTTTTGAAATAATAATTCAAAAGTCTGGTTCTAAATTCAGGTTATTCTGATATTTGGTTAAAATGGCTGTCACAGCTGAAAAGGAAACTTTAATCAAGACATGTATAACCACAGGGAAGAAGGGCATTGTTAATTAAACCATAAGATTCATTTTTCCACCAATCGTCCAAAAGGCAGAAGTCTCTAGATTGATCTTCATGCCTCAAGTCTTTCCATTCTCAATCCATCCTCCCCACAGTTGCCAAAGGAATATCCTAGAGCCCATGTCCCTCTCCTGCTCAGGAAGCTTCAGAGCTCTTCTGTTTGGCCTTTAAACCCTTCACAATCTGTCTCCAACCTCCCTTACCAGGGTTATCACACAGAACTCCCCTTTGCTCACTGGATTGTCCATCCCAATGAACCCACTTGTCATTCTACATACACAACGTTCCCTTCTCTGTGCCTTACACAGGTTGCACTCCCTGCCAGGAATGCACTCCAAACTTACCTCTGCCTTTTAGAATCCCCAGCTCCCTTTGAAGCTCAGGCCAAGAGGTACCTTGCATGCAGCCTTTCTGATTCCCCCAGCTGCTTGTGCACTCTTGCTGAAATTATGTACATACATTTTACCTTGTGCACATTTTATACTTATATGTATATAGGTGATTCCCTAAGAGAATATAAGCCTCTTAAGGAACTGTTTCATTTTTGTCTTTGTATCTTTGGCATTTAGCACAGTGCTTGGCACATAGTAGGTATTAATAGATGCTTACTGAAAGATTGATTGACGGATTAAAAGTAGATTTGTAGTTCAGAAGGGGTTGCTCTTCCAATGGACTTTTTTCATAATTAATGAGACCTAGGATTTTTTTCTATGCCTTTGGTATGTTCCCCTCCTGGGTTCTCTGGAAGCAAACAAAGGCCAATCCTTTCACTTTTCTCATCTATTAAGTGAGAGGGTTGGATTACCCTCCTAGGTGGATGTTAAGTAAATTGTTCAAGATCACTCTCATTGTATGTGGCAGAGTTGCCCCCACCCTCGAGGGAAAAACAAAGATTAGTGGGAGGAAATTCCAGAGATAGGTTTAGGAAAAGCATCATAACCATAAAAGCTACACCAAGGTGGATTGTGCTGTCTCAGGGGTTATCATTCCCCCTTACTGGAGCTCTTCAAACAAAGGCCAAATGACCGCTTGTTGGAAATATGATAGATAAGATTTTTTGTTCAGGTCGGGGTTGGGAATTATTCCAGACTCATTTAATATCTGGGTTAAAAATTCCTTTCACCTCCCATCATGTCCCTAAAAACTAGCTCCAAGGCTATGTAAATCATGGCCATGTAAACTACTCCTGGGTTATAACAAGCCTCATGGAGTCACTTAATGGCATTGGAGCTGTTATTGTTCATTCGTGGCTGACTCTCTGACACCATCTGAGGTTTTCTTGGAGTGGTTTGTCATCTCCTTCTCCAGCTCATGTTACAGGTGAGGAAACTGAGGCAAACAGGGTTAAGTGACTTGTCCAGGGTCATACAGCTAGTAAGTAAGTGTCTGAGGCCAGATTTGAACTCAGGAAGATGAGTCTTCCTGGTTCCCAGCCCACTGCACACATGCATTGGAGCTAGCAACTTTTATTCTGAATTCCTTCAATGACCTTCAGAAAGGTTACTATCCTCCTCAGGTAGTCAAGCCTCACCTGACATCACTCAAGTAGGCCCGTATGAAAAACAACTACTCAACACCTTCATAATTATGTTACTGTTACCTCCAGCACGGATCCTCCCTCCATGGACTTTGTCTAATCCAGTTGCTCTCCCCATCTTTGTTCCCTTTATTGGCATTCTTCTAAAGAAACACTTCTGGGATTATGAAAGTCCAAGTGTGGTAGTTATACTCTCCTTGAAGGGAAAAAACATTTGTTACAAAAATCTTTGCAGAAATTTTACCTTTTCATTCTATCTGTTCTTATTTCATTTTTATCCTTAGGCGAACTCTGAATGACTTGGCTTAGCTGACTTTCCCAGCTTTCTTTAAACTGGTTATAACCTTCACTGTTTCTATGTTTTATGAGGCATTGCTACTCAGAATCTTCTATCATGCTTCAGCGTAGGATTAAACCAGCCTTGCTCTTGGCTGCTGTATATCTTTACTTGGCAAATAAGTCAAGCGTTTGCTAATAAAAAGGCTTTTTAGGTTATTTTGGCCTCCTTGTTATGGCAGCTGATTTACATTGGTTAAACTTCCATTTAAGCTCCTAACGGTCCAGGTCCGTGTCTTATCTTCTTCCTATATTCCACTTTTTAAAAAATTATCAATATTTGTCAGGATGGAGTTGTTTTAATTGTATGCCATATCTTTTTCTCATTTCTATTCTTCTAGCTTTGCAGTAACTTTTTTTTTATTTTTACTCTAACAGGTCATTGGTCTGACTATACATAGATGACTACTGTTCAGGGTTGACTCCTCCCATCAGTAATAAGTAATTTGCTGTCAGTTAAAAAAAATCAGTTTCACTTTTTAGGATATTATTGTCCAATGCTTGCCATGTCCAGCAATTACTGATTTTTTTCTCACAGAAAGTGTTCACATATAGACCTAAGGCTTCCATGGAGCACGTCTTCAGCCTCTCATTGCTTACCCACATTTTCCAATGTACTTCTCACCATCTTTACTCACTATATACTCCTAGTTTCACATCAAAGTCACTGAGTATCAAAGTATGTGCTGATTTAATCTGGAAAGTCCTTCATAGAGTTTATCTATCTCTTCATCTTCCGTAGGCTAGATTATTTCCATAGTGGTCTTTTCCAAAAAAAAAATCATGAGCTCTGAATGAAATAGGCATAGCAATGCCAATACTGCCTAGCACACAGGATTGTTGGGAGGAAAGTGCTTTATAAGCCTTGAGCTGTTATATAAATATGACTTATTATTACAACCACTGGCATAATTGCACCCTTGACAAACATTTACTGAGCTCCCACTATATGCAAGGTCACATCTTCAAAGCTATAGATACAGATATTAATAAGGCATAGACTTTGTCTTGAGAGGGGCAGCTAGGTGGCACAGTGGAGAGAGTGCCAAGCCTGTGGTCAGAAAGATCTGAATTCAAATCTGGCCTTACTAGCTGTTGTGACCCTGGACAAGTCACTTAACCCTATTTGCCTCAATTTCCTCATGTATAAAATGAGCCAAAGAAGGAAATGGCAAACTACTCCAATAACTTTGCCAAGAAAACCCCAAATGGGGTCATGGAGAGTCAGACATGACTGAAAGGATTCAGCACAACTGTCATCAGGGAGATTCTTATCTACTTGAGAGGGAGATAAGGATTAAGCAGGTAAAAAGTTAAACAGGAATAGCATGTAACTCTGGCACATCTCCCAGCTCCTGCTTGTACTGGCAAGTCAAGTGACCAGAGGGAGAAAATTCCATCCCTCTTCAGGGTTCTAGGAGTAACTCCTGAGGGGTTAAACTATAGTTTTCTAATGTTGTGGCTCTTGAGCCCCTACTAGTGTGTTCCCCCCAAGTCAAACATAATTAGATTTAGAAATGGATATTTGCTAAGATGGCATAGTAAGAAACACAGATACAAACATTTCTGCCAAAGCAGATGCACACTTTCTCACAAATTCATATATGTTGGTCTCAATCTTAGAGATTAGGGGGTATCCTACAGTTCCTAAAAACTCTTTTGCCAGAAGTCCTTTTCTCCCCTTTGTGAAGCTCTCATGAAGTTCTCTTTAGGTATAGTATGACTTTCTGCCAAGCACCTTGTAGTCCTGAAGTCTTTCCTCAGTGTGCCTAGTTTATCTTGGAACCATCACCAATCATTGCTATTACAGGAACATTGCCAAGATGCTGATGAGAAGTCCACATCCTCTGACCCTCTGAAGTTCCCAAGGTCTTCCTTCAATCAAAGTGAGGATGCGGAGACAAGCTCTCTTTCTTCTCTCTTCCATCTTCCTGACAACCAAGCAGTTCCTTCTCAGGGGCTTGGCTGGGACTTTTTTCTCCTCTAAGTTGCCAGACACTCAAACACCCAGGTGCTGGGCTAGTTTGTTATTTTATAGAAAACCCAAAGGGTATGCATTAATTTAATGCCTTTAATTGATTCAGTAGAGATGTTCTCACCTGGTAAAGGTATCAGAGCTAGAGTATTTTGTAAGTTACTTTAAATGGGGTGGGGAGATTGATGTAATCAAAATGATCTCCCATTCTTACAGAAGTACAAT
Organism: Vombatus ursinus; assembly: GCF_900497805.2. Taxonomy (NCBI): domain Eukaryota; kingdom Metazoa; phylum Chordata; class Mammalia; order Diprotodontia; family Vombatidae; genus Vombatus; species Vombatus ursinus. The sequence continues at coordinate 13,632,251 of NW_020954571.1, read as the reverse complement.
ACTATAAACAAACAAACAAAAAAATCTATATATAATTAAAAACCATTGGACACTTAATGAGTAATACAGACATAAGAGCTGCAGGAATTCAGAGAAGGGAAAGATTACTGTTGATGGGATGGTCTGGGAAGGCTTCATAGAGGAGGAAATTATGTGAACTAGATCTTATTTTTTTTAAAAATAAATTTGTTTATGTATCTTTTGTTTTTTTCTGTTACCTGCTTTTTCTCATGAATCCCATAGCCTTCACCCACCCAGAGAATAATAAATTAAATTAGAATAATAATAAATAAAAATAAAATAAATTAAAATAATCAATTAAAAAGAGGGAAAAAACAGTTCTGCAAAACCAACCAAGATATCATAAAATTCTGACATCACCCACAGTGTTTATACCACAAAGTCCCCATCTTTGCAAAGGATAAGATGCCTTCTCATATCTCTTCTTTGGGGTCAAACTTAGTCATCGTAGTTTCACAACGTTCAGGTTCTATTGTTGTCATTGGTCTTTCCATTTACATTGTTGTGGTCATAGTGTATATTATTTTTCTGGTTCTTGTTACTTCACTTCGAGTCAATTTGTATAAGTTGTCCCATGCTTCCCTGAATTTGATCTTAAAAGACGAGTAGAAATTTGAGAAGAGAAAGGGCATGCCATGCAGGTATGGCCAGTTCATTTCAATTCAATCTATTTCAACAAACATTCCATAACTGGCTACTACATGTATGCTCTGCTACTTGCTGGGCAAATGAGAAAAGGATGATAAGACATGTACAAAAATAACTACAATAAAAATTGGAATGGATAAGTGTGGAGGATCAGTCCAGAGATCCAAAAAGGGAGAAGTTACTTCAGCCTAAGGGGATGAGGTATAGCAGGCAGGCAACCATAAGAGTCAGGCTAATCCCTTTCCCCTCTTCTATCTCCTAAGTAGGGTTAAAATTCTCTGGGCAAGGCACCAATTCTCAATATTCTTCCTTATGGCCTGACCGATATATCCTTTGGTCAGGAAACAGCTGTGATGTTCACCAAGCTGACACTATATTAATAATAGATTCTAGACAGCCTGGCTTTTAGGAGGAAACAAAGACAGAAGAGAGGGCCAGAGGAAGATGCAGGAAAGAGACATAGGCACACCCAAGAGGTAAACACAAAAACTTAGAAGGACAGATACAAATTCAGTGGATTGTATAGCCTACAGAGGTCTACGGGCCAATGCTATTTCTATAGGGAATCATATACACCTTGGGCAGAAATGAAGCCTTGATAAGAGAGAAAGGAAAGAGATTTGGAGCCTTGATGAAACAAGGTAAGAAAAGAGACAAAGATACTCGTCTCACATAAACCTAGAAAGAGGCTCTCTTTCTGTATTATCTATCCACTCCAAAGAGAAAAAAAAAGATCAGTACAGCCGGAAACCATTTGCCCTCAAAAGCAACTTGAACTAAAAATTTTTTAGCTAGGACAAGATGCCACATAAACTCTGGGCCCAGAAGGAAAATGGGACCCATCAGAGGGAAGAACATTTGATACTCTCAAGAAAGGGAAGGAGAATTTTACTAATTTTTGGAGGGCCAAGGTTTTGGGGCCTGAGTTTTTGTCAGGTTAAATGAAACACATCCTCTATCCAGTGTCCTGTTAGCCTAAATATTTACAGGGGAGCTAAGGGCCCTTGGACAGATATGAGACCAGTTTTAATGTTTCCAGGTGGAACTTTGGAAAAGTTCATAAGTCCAGTGTTCCCAGGTGTACATTAGCCTGGGGCAAAATTAACCGTGGAAATTATTACTGAGAGGCCCCCAAGGTAAACCTCATCCATCTTTTCAGGGTCCAGGGCCCAAATTGGCACATGGCTAAAACAGGTAAAGCTCCATGAAAGAAGTGGTGGCTGAGCTGATCCCCAAAGGATGGGGAGAATAAAATAACAAAAGCAAAGAAGTAGGAAAACACAAGGTAGTGCAGAGAAAGAGGGGGCAATGAGGACACCAGATCAGTGAACATAAAGGATGCATGTTTTCAGAGAAGCAGCCTGAGGTAAAGCTGGAGCTTTGTAATCCCTTTAAGGTCAATAAAGCAGCAAAGCAGAATTGAAGTAGCTCAAAAGAAATGTGAGATATGCAAATTTAGAAAATCCACCTCAAATGTTCACTTGGACCAAGGGTGGGGAACCTGCAGCCTCAAGGCCACATGTGCCTCTCTAGATCCTCCAAAGGGCCGCACTCCAGGACCTACAGAGCCACATGTGGCCTCGAGGTTGCAGGTTCCCCACCCCTGACTTGGACTATTTATGCCCAACCTGTGGTAGAGCATTCGGAGCTCGTATTGGTCTAATCAGCCACAGTAAGACACATGGTAACTTGACTCTAATAACGTAGCAATGTCATTTTGGTTTTCTTTGAGAATGAAGGCCAACAACTCACCAACCTACCAAAGCCAACAAAACACTTTGCTCACAACACCTCTTTGAGGCATGTTGTATCACTCTTCAAATGTGAGACTGAGGAGTTTGGACTATATTTGGTAAGTAATGGGGAACCATAGAAAGTTTTTGAGGCAGGGAGGGACCTCATCAGTGTTGTGTTTTAAGAAGATGAGTCTGACAGCCTGGGCAGATTGAGCCAGGGTGGATCTGATGACGGGGAAACCAAACAGGAAGTTGTCTCACACTATAGCTGGCAGTTCTTAAGCTGAGCAAGTCCCCTATTTCTACTTAATAGAGTAGGTTCCTCTAGAATGTCTCTAGCTTTCCTGATCATACTGGGTTGCCCACTATTAAATAAAGAGTAGTCACCCCAGGTTCTAGGTCAAGGTGCTTGTGAGACAAAGGCATTTTCCTGCTTGCTGTGCTACAACCCTGTGTGACTACGAATTCAAGTTATAGGACTGTTACTCCTGATTTCAATAACACAGACAATGCTGCTATCTTCTCTCTGGGAGTTGGTGGGTTTCTGTCCCCTAGATGTTTTTGGCCTTGTTGGTGGTCACACATCACCTTGCCACCACAGCTGGGACCCACCCACCTTTCCCCAGCCACAGCCATGCCCCCACCCTCCACTCCCCACCAGCTCACTGGCCGTCCACCCACTTACCTTCCCAGCCTGACTGCCCCCTTTGTTTCCTTCCCACAGGACTCCGTGCCTCCCTCCCTGCCTCTCCCTCCACCTTAAATGCCTTCGACGACATAGGTCAGGCCACTGATCTCAATCAAGACCCACTTGGGGGGCACTGCTGTAGTTCTCTCCATCTGTGCCCTGTGGCACATCAGTCCCTATGCCACCAGATGGGATCTGGATGGTCTCCTTTCCCCCGAGTCCCATGCAGTTTCTTATTTTCTCTTCCCCTTTGGAGGAAGCAAAGCATAGAGAGTGAAAGACTAGAATTACAGCTCAGGCTTCACCATTTACTAGCTGTGTGTGTGTGTCTGTGTGACTATGAACAAGTCATGTCCCTTCTCTGGGCCTCAGCTTCCACATCTGTAAAATAAGGGCACTTGGCAAAGTGACTCCTACCTTCCCTTCCAGCTCCAACATTTTGTGGTTTTATGGTTCTAGGTAAGAATAGGAATTAGCCCCATTGCTCTGATGGAAAAGTTGATGCTCTGATGCTCTTTCTACGGCTCTTCCTCTCCAAAGGGTTTGCCTCCCACTCTTGTACTCTGCCCCGATTCTGCAGCACACCACAGCCCAGTGAACCCAAGAGCTGCCAGGACAATTCTAGTGGCCAGTGAGTCAGAGAGGCTTCCCCCCCAGGCTCAGATCCCCATAACCCAATCCAAGGACAGTTATGTAGGTACTTCATTTTTCCTGCCTCCACTTTGAGAAAAAGGGAACTAAATTTCCTATCCCCTGGGTATTGTTGGGGGTTGGGTCACTGGAGTAGTCGTTGAAGAGTACCTGCTTGGGCACCTCACCCTGAGCCCAGGAGACCAGCCAGGGGTCAAATCCAGAAGCCAAGGAAGGACTTGGCTATTCAGTCCTGCCTCTGTGCCCATCAGGGCATTTTGCTAGTCTCCTTGCCAACCATGGGGGCTTGGCATCCCTTGTTAGCTTCACTGTTTCTGGATTAACATCTTCCACACACTAGCCCCACACAGAGGCCACTGAGGGAGGTGGCCAGCTATTAAAAGCCCCGGTGAGTCACCCTGAAGTTTGTAAAATAAGGGCAGGGAGAGAGAAGCCACTGTGGCTGTTGGGATGGGTCTGTCACCTGAGGGCCAAAGTACCCACACTGGGCCAGGGTGTGTTTCAGCCACCAGGGCTTCCATAAAACATAGGCACCCAACAAGGTGAGCCTGTTGGAACGATCCCCTTCATCTCCTGAAGACAGTATTTCATCTGTGTGTCCCTCCTGGGCAACTCTTATTTTCAGGGGGTGTTAATTATCACCCCATCTGGTGCCATCCTCAACCACTGGCTGATGCAGCATTTAGTGAGAGAATGAGTGTGTGTATGTGTGTGTGTGTGTGTGTGTGCTCGAGCGTGCGCACTGAAGCCAGCAAAGACTAACTCTGCTCAGATTTTCCAAGCTGGAAAAATCAGTTTAAAAGAAGGGAATATTGAGAATCAAGGGTTAGAAAAAGCCTGACTCACTCTCCCACCCAAGGTGGGAGGGCGTGGGACAGACTCTGACTTTGTAAAACTCAGTCAAGGGGAGCCCTGCCCTCCAGCTCTAAGGAAGATGAGCCCTAAGCCTTTTGTAACCAAACAGGGCTGCAATTTTGTCATATGTATTTGTCATTCTAGAAACCAGGAACCCACAAGATTTATTAACCACCAACTGTGAACCCAATGCTTTGGGGCAACACAGGGAAGACAACAGTTCCCAACCTCAAATAACTGTCAGTCTAGTTATAGAGGCACAAAAGAGTTTTAGAACAAGACAATACATTATTTTCACATGTGTTTGACATACATACTTTTGTATATATCTTACCTTTGTATATATCTTAGAGTCTCTAATCAAAACTCAGCTCATTTGCCACCTTCTACATAAATAAAGCTTTATCTGATTCCTTTTGCTCCCACACCAATTACCTGGTATTTATTTTGAATATTCATATTCACATATTTGTTTCCCCTCTCCACCCCCACATCTCAACAGAAATACAATGTAATTTCGTTTTTTCCTTTGCATCCCTAGCACAGTGTTTGGCAATAACAATAGTATAATATACTAATAAACTTACTATGTAATGGCAAAATAAAATGAATGAAACAAAATAAAAAATAAAAATTTAAAGTATATTATGTTATAATAAGATAAAATCATAGATAATAACTTTAATATGTAATAAATGACTTACTGATATTGACTGATTGGTTAATTGGCTGATTGGTTGGTTGGTTACTTAATTGATCAATCAATTATGGCAGATGGGTAATTGGTTGGGAGTTGACTTGGTTTTAGTCTTAGCTCTGTCAAGTACCCACAGTGCTCACACTCATCTCACTTACAGGATGAACCATGCAATCTAGAACTTTAGAAAAATAAGACATCAGTGCTAGAAGGAACCTTAAAGATCATCTCACTCTTAGAGAAGGGCATGGTCAGAGAAGGCTTCAAAGAGGATATGGGCTTCAAGCTGAGTCTTGAAGTTCATAGGGTTTGGATAGGTAGAGAGGGGAGGAAAGTTGGTGTGTCAGGTCAGGGGATGTTACAGAAGTAGAAAGGAACATAAGGGCATAAATGAAAGGAACTGAAGATCTCTACCCCTTCAAGAGGAAAAGGGGGAAAGAAGATATATTTCATCACTCTTTCAGATCCATAGCTAGTCAGGGCAATGCAAGAAGAGAAATGGCAGAGAAGTATCCTGTTTCATTTGAGGTCCTTATAGGTTGATGGAAACCTTATGGTCTACAGCTGATGGAAGGAGTCTAGATGATGGGATGTCTAGGTCAACTATGGGGATAGGGGAGGAAATTGAAGATAAATTTAAGAATTTCTCTAATGTGGCATGGAATCCTCTAATTCAACTTGTCTGATGACTATGGAAAAGTCAGACTTGATCATGCCCGGTGAGAATAGGTTACAAGGTGTACTTTACTCCAGCTTAGACAGTCATTTTACCCATTTTGCCGGTAGATAAACTGAAAAACCTTGTAGACAATTGTAGGCAATAGAATGACCAGTTACAAGATGGGACTCAAAATGACCACTTTAACCTCACTTCCTACCACCACCCAGCTTGGTATTCAGAGAATGATGGTGAGGGAAAACTTGTATGTATATGTGTCTGTCTCTTGGCTCTCTGGTGATAGTGGAAAACACCTGCGATTTTCTCCTGGCCAGTAATCAGGTATTACGACAGAGGAAAAGTAGGTAGACAGCACAGTGGATAGAGCACTGAACCAGGATTAAGGATGACCTGACTCCTTCAAATCTGGCTTCAGACTTACTAGCTGTGTGATCCTGAGCAAGTCATTTAACCTCCCTCTGCCTCAGTTTCCTCATCTGTAAACTGAGGATAATAATAGCATCTATATCCCAGAAGTATTGTAAAGAACACGAGATAATATTTACAAAGAGCTTTGCAATTTTTGAAGCACTCTATAAATGCTAACTGTTATTGTTTCATTCATCCTTTGGAGTGTTAGGGCAGGCCCACAGCCCTGACCTATGACTTCTTAGAGATTCATACTGTAGCCCCTTTAAAGCAGAACTTTTTCTGCTACATTTCTGTTTACATTGACCAAGGGTCTCCAGTAAACCTGGGTCATCACCTTTGGAAGGTCAAAAAGGAAAGGGGTCTATTTCTCTCCTTCTCCATCCAAAAATAGACTCTGAGGGGTCATGTTCTCAGACTCACATGAAAATTAGCGAATAGCTGTAAGCTCTGGTCTCCTGTAGTTCAGGTCTCCTAGCACAGCCTTGTGGTGCTGGACCCTGGCCTCCAAATTTGCCAGGTTCCTGTGACCTGCAACTACAATCTCTGCCTGGTATAAGCTTACCCCAGCAACACTAGGGCTTTTCAGATGCCATGCAGGAAGCCCATTGGCTGCAAGATAACAAATGTCCCAGTTCCTTTTCCAATCTATTTATTAAGTCTTCATGAACAGCTTACTGGAAGCTAAGAACACTGCTAAGCCCAGGTCTGGGCATCAGAATCCTTGAAGGATAGGTGAAGGGTAGGGAACCACAGTTGTTCCAGTGAAGGGACACCCCACAGAAAAACCTTATCCTGTCAGGTCTGTAGTCAAGCCTCCTGGGTATCAAGTCCACTTAACCCTCTCTGTGGTCTACAACCAAAGCCAATCAGATTCCTTTTACACTGTCATCTCCCAGAAGAGCAGTGCGCCAGGAGACAGCCTCCCCCCCACCCCACCCTCCAACACACATACTGCGACACCATACTATCAAGTTGCTCTAAGCTGGAAGAACAGAGCAGGACACAGAGCACCTTCCCCTTTGTCCTAATGTTCCTCTTTCTCTCCCTCTCAGAGGACGAGGACAAGTTTAAGCCTTAGCATTTCTTCCCAACCATCAGCAAAATCTTGTCCTCTCTAGCTGGTATTCCAGTGCGTGTGCTTGGCTTTATGTTAGATAACTAGACCATTTAACTCACCACCTTAGCTCTTTAAATTCTGTTTTTTAAATACAATTCCATCCACATTCTTGAACTTGGCAGATAACTGGCCAGTCCGACAAGAGCCCTATTTATTTTGAAAGACTTGAATGGAGCCTTTATAACAAGCTTCATTAATATTTCTACCTATACGCCAGTTCCCCATTTCCTGCTCCTATCCAAACAGATTCTCCACACAGAAAGACTTTTCAAATGCTCTTACTGACTTTTGCCAAATAGCGAGTGGGTGACTGAGCTCTGTGTGTGTGTGTGTGTGTGTGTGTGTGTGTGTGTGTGTGTGTGCGCGCGTGTGTTGGGGGTGGGAATCAAGGGCCATGAGCCATGCGGCCTGATCATAGGAGCAAAATAGTTCCTTTATTCACAGGAGAGGGCCTCGGCAGGCATGGAGGGATGGCAGCAGAGGAGGCTGATCTGAGTGATTTCAGGCATGTTGGGGAGAAGCTACATATCTGGGAAGTACAGGCAGAATACATCACAGAGCACTGGACTCAGAAGACTTGCTCTGCTGTCATTCCCTGGGCAAGTCAGTGGGCCTCATTCTCCCACTATATCCAATGAGGAGGTTGGACTGGATAACTCCTAAGATAACATGTTTCTCTTAGGGCCTAAAGCAATTCATCTGTCCAATGGTGACCATTCTGCCTGCTCCATCTACTTTCCAGGACTGGGTGAGGAGCAAAGGAGATGCTTCCAATCCTGCTATTTATTTTCTCCATGACCTTGGGCAAAATCCCTTCATTTCTATTGGCCTCAGTTTCTTCATTTGTAAAATGAGGTGGTTGGACTAGTTGATCCCCAAGATCACTTACAGCTCTAAAGCCTATGAGGACAAATATAAGGGATGTTTTTCACACTTAGGAAATGTGAAGGCTGCCCTTTGGCACAATTAAATTTACTCCCCTGGGTTGGAATCTGGACCTCCTACCCCAGTCTCCCACCCAACACTCAGATTCAGACCTTTGGTCTCCCCACTCCATCCAGCACACAGGGCTTATTGTGGCCAGGACCTGCTAAGATAAGGCCACCTCTTATCAGCATCACTGTTTTCTTTCCTTCAGGAGAGGAAGGTGCTGTGTGTCCCCTAAGGGAGGGGATGGGCGTTAAGGCAAACAGAGGGCCAGAGCAGACTGAATGGTGAAGCTGTACTACAGCACTGACTGTGAAAGCCTGCCTTTTCTGTGTTATTTTCTTGGGTGAGGGAGGAAAAGAGGCCTGACCTCCCAGTGGTGCTCCTGGGGTCGTGGCCGGAAGAGGAGGCCAAAGCCAAATTGGCATCGATGTCAGGGTGGGGCAGCCTCTCAAGTCACTTTGCAACAACAAAGGACTGATAGATCTCACAAGTAAACACCAGGGACCTCCAATAGCTGCCCCCTTGGCCCACCCATCCTTGAGTACCTGACTAGAAATAGTCCCTGTTTCTCTGCCTCCTGAAGCCCACAATTCCCACTAGACACTTCCCCTCCCTCTTATCCCACCCCCCTTTTACCAACACATTCATAGAAGGAGACCTTCAAGCTGGACTGGACAGGCAGGAGGAGGAAACAGGAGGCCAGAAAAAAAGGTTGCTGGAAACCTAGAACCCTCCACACATAAGCCCTAGCCCCCGCCTCCATGCTAGGCAAAGTCCAATACCAACTGAGACAGTTGGCCATCTATTCTTTCTGTATCTCTCTGGGGTCTTTGCAACGCTATTCCTCTCCCCTTCTTACCAGGGTCAGGAAGCCCTAAAGTTCATTTCATTCAGCTGCTTGGTCCAAGTAGAACTTCACCATCCAGATGCTATTGATTATTAACATAAGCACTAATGTACATGCCCAGAGTCATAAAGACATCAATCAGTAGGTTGATTTCCTTTTCTCCGTATTGAGTTTCAGATATTAGATATTTCAGATATTAGACACAGAAAGAACTTTATGATGACCCAATATTATCACCCCCCATTTTACAGAGAAGAGAATTTTATTTATAAGAGTTTTTCTTCATTTTCCTTCCTTTTTTCTTTCTTTCTTCTTCCTTTCTTTTCTTCCATTCTTTTCTTTTTCTCTTTTTTCCTTGTTTTCTTTCCCTTTCTTCCTTCTTTTCTCTCTCTCTTTCTTTTTTTTCTTTCTTTCTTTTTCCTTCCTTCCTTTCCTCCTTCCTCCCTCCTTCTCTCCCTTCCTCCCTTTCTTTATTTTAGGTCTCATCTGTGTGTCTTTAAAGTAAATTCAATTTCTTTTCAGGGTATATGATTTGGTGGTCTGAGTCTATTTTTTTTAATTGCCCAGACTTCCACAGTAACTTCGTGGCAGAGCTCAGATTCCAGCCCAGGTCTTCTGCCTCTCAGGCCAGCTTCTCTTCCCACCACAGCACAATGAATGCCCCTAGAATTAGTGAGAGTCTGAGGTTATTAACTCCAGGCTTGGGTTCTGAGCCTAGTAAGAGAGGGGCTGCAGGGTGAGTGCTATCATCAACAAGAAATCTGCTCTAAGTTGTATCTCAAGTGGTGGGACTGAGTTGCACTGAGGTAACCTCGCTTTTAGTTAAAATCCCACCTTCTACAGGAAGCCCTTCCCAATCCTCCTTAATTCCAGTGCCTTGCCTCTACTGATCATCTTCTCTTTATACTGCATGTAGCTTGTTTGGTCATAGATGTTTGTATGCTGTCTTCCCATTAGATTGGGATATCCTTGAGGGCAGAGAATATCTTTTGCCTTTCTTTGCATCCCTGATACTTAGCACCATGCCCAGCATATAGTAGGCACTTAATAAATATTTATTGACTGACTAACTTAGTCAGACCTTCTTGTAACTAAAAGTGGCATATCTATGGTAGATAGCTGGGGCTAGAGGAGCATTCAGCAAAGCCAGCTGGAACAGCAGCAGGATGTAGAGGAAAGAGCCCTGAACCTGGCATTGGAGGATCTGGGTTCAAATCTCAACTTTGCTGCTTAGTATGACCTTTGCTGTTTGTGTGACCTTGGCCAAGTCACTTCCCTTCTCTGGGATTCTGTTTTTTCTTCTGTCAAATGAAGAGGTAAGACTAGATGCAAGTTCCCTGAGGGAAAGGATTGTTTTATCTTTGTATCTCTGGCACTTTAAACATAGTAGGTACTTAATAAATGGTTGTTGTTGACTTGCTAAGGTCATTTGTAGCCTTAAATCCTATGAACCAGTCTCCCCAGGGAATCAAAGTAGTTCTTCCAAAAGTGCTGGGCTTTAATCTATTGTGCTAACTTCCTATAGCCTCTTCACACATCAAGGGCCCTCAGGAACTATCAATCAAACAAATAAGCAAATATTTATTAGACACCTATTATGTGCTAGGCATTGGGAATACCAATATAAAGTGTAATGGGTGTCATGTGTAGATCCCATCAGCTTGGCTGACTGATGCAACCTCTCCATCTGGAGGAGGCTGGGGAGCTTGATTCTGGGAGAATCAGGACAATGTGTAAGGGATGCACCTTAGAGGGACTTTGGAGTATGTGTAGACATTCCATGACAGGTTCTGGTTGGCTAATGACGTGATCCTCTGATTGGCCTCAAAGGCATTCAAAAAGGCCTTTTAGTTTCAGCTCCTTCATTTCTCAGCTTCCTTTGCTTGTTTGGTTTCATTTGATGACTCCACCCATAGCATCCAGTGAGATACTGAGGCTGAACCCCTGAAAAATGGGCCTCAGCCTTTGGCCTTTTTATTTTCTGTTCTAAAGGAGTAGAGTCTCTAGCCTTGAGAGTATCAAAGGTCAGAAGAGTGAGCCACAGGAACCTGGGAGTCAAGACCCAGGCTGGGCTTTGCAGCCAATGCAGCATAGATGGGGCAGCTAAGGGGCTCAGTGGATAGAGCACTGGGCCTGGAGTCACGCAGACCCAAGTTCAAATCCAGCCTTGTTGCTTGCTAGCTGTGTGACCCTGGGCAAGTCACTTAACCTCTGTTTGCCTTCATCTACTAAAGAAGGAAATGTCAAACTACTCCAGTATCTTTGCCAAGAAAGCCCCATGGAAGGTATTGGCATGACATGACTAAATGACTCAACAGCAGAAGCAGCAGTAGCAGCAGCATAGATGCCTTGAGAAACAAGGAACAATCTTTGGGAGTGACCAGAAGGACCCCAGCCCAGTGGAAGGACTCACCTGGCAGTCCTGCCACATCTGCATATGAAGTTTGTGGGACCAAGCTAAATCATGAGCTTCATCTCTACCCCATCCCCCATCCCCTAGACTGTGGTCACGTAGAGCAGTGTTTCAAACTCAAACAGAAACTTATCGTTGTGGGCTGCATGTTGACTTAGAAAACCACCAATTCACATTATCTATGTTGTATTGTATTTTTATGTATTTTGTTAAATATTTCCTAATTACATTTTCATCTGGCCCAGGCCCCACTCTGAAGTTTTGCTGGTTCTGGGATGTGAGATTGACACCTTTGGTATAGGGGATATTATGCCCCTAACATGTAGGGGAAAGTTTGTATGTTTGTTCTTGCTGTGTCTTTGAATTGAATGTCCTCTACTAGAGGAGGAGAAGAGGTGAAGGAAGAAAAGGACAGGACAGGGAAGAGAGAAGAGAAGGAGGAGAAGTGAAGGAAGAAAAAGACAGGATGGAGAGAAGAGAAAGGGGAAGGGATGAGGGAAGGAAAGGACAGGGAGGAGAGAAGAGGAGGAGGAGGAGAAGAAAAAGAAGACAAGGACAGGAAGAGAAGAAGAGAAAGGAGAAGGGTGAGGGAAGAAAAGGACAGGACAGGGAGGAGAGAAGAGAAAGGAGAAGGGGAAGGGTAGGGGGAAAAAGAAAGAGAAGGGAGAGAAGGGAAAACAGCATGGTTTCCTGAAACTGTGCCTATCTTAACAAATGGAGTCCAGAAATGCCCATCTCTCTATGCTTTATAAACATGAACGCCCTCCAGATTTCTGTCAGGCACCATATCTGAACTTTAAAGCAGAATTCGTTCTCTGCTTCTATGCCCAGATTTGATAGAAAGGCACTAGCACCAGCTTACTCTCTTTACTTCTGCTTTAAACTTGCCATTTCGGTGAGCAGCTAGGGACCCTGACCATATCCCTGATCCCTCTTACTTATCTATTGACCTTCTAGCAGAGTCCCAGCCCCTTTACTCTGTCCCTCAGAGGGTTATTTGAGAACTGCCCTGACCTGACCACAGGTCTAGTCACACTGAGGACCCTCTGTTGGGTAAAAATTTCCTAGCTCTGGCCTCTCAAGTTGGAGACTGTGGCACCCTTCACATACTCACCCCTGGGGTCACAGTTTTGAGGTTGTAGTGACCATTTCTTGGTGCTTTGGGTATCTCCCTTCCCTTTTATCCCTAAGGTGGCTTAAAAAGTTGTCCTTTAGACAGAGAGGACCAAAAGTCAAAAGAAAATTAGATTCCCTCTGTCCTCAACATCACCACAAGAGGGGAGATGCTGGGTCCTAAGAAATGGGCACTAGGACCTCAAAACTGTAGGAGGACAGTTGCTCTGGGGAGTAGGAGGGCAGTAATGTGACCTTTGATGGTCACTTCTAGCCACCAGTTTAGAAAGTTGGAATTCCTAAAATTCCAGAACATAGGCTGATAGGTTTAGAGCTAGGAGGGACCTCAAAGGACTACAATCCAATCCCTTCATTTTGTAGATGAAGAAAACTGAGTCTTGGAGAGATGAAAGTCGTTTTCCCAAAGTCATACAGTTCGTTAGTAGCACACCTAGTCTAGAAGAACCCATCTCTTCACTCCCAGTCAATTTCTCTTCTCAATGCATTTCACTGCCCCTCATCTCTAATTGGCTAACCTTAAATGTCTTCCAGAAACGCTTGGCTAGTGCCTAACACACTGTCTGGCACATAGTAGGTGCTAAATGAATGCTAGTGGAATTGAATTGAAATGATAGGAAATCAAAACTACCCATAGTCACAGGAAAAAAATCCTCTAAATCACTATTTATTGGAGAAATGCAAATCAAAACAATCCTGAGGTACTATCTTACTCCCATCAGATTGGTTAACATGAAAGAAAAGGAAAATGACAAATGCTGGAGGGGGTGTGAGAAAATAAGAGACACTGTTGGTGGAGTTGTGAACTGGTCCAATAATTCTGGAGAACAATTTGGAACTATGCCCAAAAGGCTATAAAACTGTGCTTACCCTTTGATCCAGCAATACCACTAGTGGATCTGTACTCTAAAGAGATCAAAAGAAAAAGGGAAAAGAACTATGTGTAAAGAAATATTTATAGAGGCTCTTGTTGTGGTGGCAAAGAATTAGAAACTGAGAGGATGCCCATCAACTTGAGAATGGCTGAATAAGTTGTGGTATTTAATTGTAACGGAATACTATTGTGCTATAAGAAATGATGAGCATGCTGATTTCAGAAAAAAAAAACCTGGAAAGACTTACATAAACTGATGCAGAGTGAAGTGAGCAGACCCAGGAGAACATTGTACACAGTAATAGCAATATAGTACAATGATCAACCATGAATGACCTAGCTATTCTTAACAATACAATGATCTAAGACTCCTTTGTGATGAAAAATGCTATTCACATCCAGAGGAAGAACTGATGGAGTCTGAATACAGATCAAAGCATACTATTTTTCACTTTATTTGTTTCATTTTTTTTTCTTTTGGTCTGTCTTCTTTCACAACATGACTAATATAGAAATATATTTTGTATGATTGCACATGTATAACCTATATCAAATTATTTGCCCTTTCAGGGACAGGGCAGGGGAAGGAATGAGGGAGAAAATTTGGAATTGAAAATTTTTTAAATTAATGTTAAAAATTGTCTCTACATGTTAAAAATTAGGAAATAAATAAAATATTATTTTTTAAAAAGACAATAATCCAAGACAATTCCAAAGGATCCCATGATGAAAAATGTTATCCACTCCAGAGAGAGACTTGATGAGCTCTGGGTGCAGATTGAAGTATATTTTTTTTACTCTATTTTTCTTGGGTTTTGCGTGTGTGTGTGTGTGTGTGTGTGTGTGTGTGTGTGTGTGTTTGCAACATGACTATTATGGAAATGTTTTGCATGACTTCACATGTTTGATTGATATATTGCTTGCCTTCTCAAGGAGTGGGGAGGGGTGAGGAGAGAGAGAATTTGAAACTCAAAATCTTTTAAAAGAATATTAAAATTTTTTATATGTAATAGGGAAATATTTAATGAAATAAATAAAATATATTTTTAAAAAGAAAGACTTAGCTACTCTGGTCAATACAATTACCCAAGACAATTCCAAAGGACTCATGATTTTTAAAAAAAATGCTATCCACCTCCAGAGAGAACAAGTGAATTCTGAGAGCAAATTAAAGCATAATTTTTTCACTTTCTTTATTTTTCTTGCTTTTTTTGTAACATGGCTAATATGGAAATACGTTTCACGTGATTTTACATGTATAATTGATATATTGCTTGCCTTCTCAATGAGTGAGGCAGGGGCTAGAGGGAAGGAGAGAATTTGGAACTCAAAATTTTAAAAAAGAATGTTAAAAATAAGTAAACTAATACAATTTAAAAAAAAATAAAGTGACAGACCCACCAGATGAAGAAATTCATTGTGGCGGAAAGAGATATTGTCTGAGTCAGGCCTACTAGAACCCATTTCTACTGATTCCTAGGTTGGAACCCTCTCCACTAGAGTAGATGGTCCAGCAAGAGAAGTCCGATGGGAAGGCTGCAGTTGGAGGCCAGAACATCCAAATGGACTGACTTCATGGTCTGAAACTGCCAGGCTAATTGCTTTGCTGTTGGCTTGGATTTGGTGCTATTTAGATGGCCAAAGTCAACAGTCAAGTTGGGAACCAACCAGGGTGTTCAAAACTTGGTGTCCTCAGTCCTCAGCACACAGCAGTTATTTCTGCTCATCACATGCATAATAGTAATCAGAAGCCAGAGAGAGTCTCCCTCAGGGCTTTATCTCTTCCAGATGCATAATTGAACAAATGTCACCAGACAATCTGAGTAATGGGAGTTCTACCTTGTTCCAAGTCCTTCGAAATGGCCTGGTGTAATTGAAAGAACATGGGATTTGGAGGCAGAAGGCCTGGGCTTGAGAAACCTAAGCTTTGCCACTTGCTACATGTGTGATCTTGCAAAATCACTTTTTCCTTCTGGGGTTCAGTTTCCTTGTTTATAAAATGAGAAGGTTGAACTAGGGGTTCTCTACCAGCTCTATATCTCATGGAAAGTTTGAAGTGCCACACAAGAGGAAGATGAAATGGTAATACTTCATTCACCTGGATTCCACTTCCAGTCACTCATCTATCCTGTGTATAACAAAAAGTTTAAGAAAAAAAAAGTCCAAAAGAGCATGACAATAAGTCATGAAGGCTCCACACTAAAGCTTATGAACTTAATTCATTAGAGAACTTCTCAGGCCTTTAATTCGAACCTATTGACTCTTGTTTTACACACAATTCTAATAAACGTTATGATCTGGATTCCAGAAGATTAAAAGCAAAAAAAAAAAAAAAACAGAAAACAAAGGAGAAAGGATACCATAGGTATGCCAGTTAGCAGTGAAGGAGGGAGCAGATCTTCTTTTTAAGTGAGGCACAGGGACTCAAAAAATACAGCCATTTGGGACCATTTAGTATAGGGACAACTAATCTTATATACTGCAATAGGTCTTGATTAAACCAGTTTGATTGAAGGAGAGTTTTCGCAGGGTAATGGTGGTAAAATAATAATAATAATAATAATAATTGAGAAATTGATAAGAACCAAATTGTGAAGAACCTTGAATGCCAGGTTAAGGATCTGGGACTTTATCCTATAGGTAATGAGAAATCACTGAAGGTTATTAAACAGGGAAATAATATGATTAAAGGGTGTGCCCATAAAATGTGCCTAGACCAATGCACTGTGCTAGGTCACCTAGGCTAGCCATCTTCTTAGTGCCCCAAGCTCAAGACTTTCCCTTCATCTTGTTCCAGGCCAAGCCCCATTTGGTCATTGTTTGGGCCACGATTGGCTCAGAATGACTGTAAATAACAATTGTTTCTGTATTGGTCAGAAATTCTGAGGGTCTTCCCCTCCCAGATCAATTTTTTTTGACTAGGTAAAGAGGCCTTTCTCTGCCTCTTTTCTTATTAAAATTTAATCACTAAATGAGTATTGCCTCAGTCAAACTGAGACCCATCAAAGACCTTAACTTGAAAAGGCCAAGGCTCCCCACTGCATCCTGGGTCATCTCCAGTTGCCCTGATCCCTATCTGGCCACTGAACCCAGATGGGTCCAGAGGAGAAAGTGAGGCTGGTGACTTTGCACAGACCTTCCTCACTTAAATCCAATTCACCTGCATGTCATGGCATCACCTTCCTGACATCATGGTCCTCTTTGAGAATGAAAGACAAACAACAACAACAACTCTTCAAAAATAAAAATGTAACCATCTGAAACTCTATTCCTTCAAGACCCAAAAAATTCAGTAAATTCATGTGAAAATCTAATCTACGGTGAAGTGTTGTTGGGCGTTATTGGATTCATCTGTTATACCTTTCCTCTCCTATCCCACTTCCACTGTAGATAACACACATATATCCTAGGAGAGGCCTTTAATGCCTTCTTGAAAAGAAATGGTTCTACTGGTGAAATTTCAAGGCCCTCAGAAAATTGGTGAGGGAGAAACTTTGAAATGGTGTTCTAAGGTGACTCGTGATGACTCTCAAATTATGCCGTATGAGTAGCTTCGTCTTCTGTTTCCTCTTCAGGCCCACCCTGCTCCCCTCCTTGGTTTTCCCAGGAAGGTCTCTAAGGTCCAATTCATTTCTAAGTTTCTGGGAGCCTATGATTCTATCATTTTCCGTTGCACCCTGAGGACTGTGGGGCCTTGCCATCTGCCCTAAAATGGAGCCCTTCAGCCTTTGGAGGCCTTCTGCCTCCATATCCCATCCCTGTAATATATGTATTTTCTCCTCTAATTAGAATGTGAGCTCTTTGAGAGCAAGGACTGTCTCAGTTTTCTGTTTGCACCTCTTGCACATCTTAGCACCAGACTTAGTAGATAGTGAATACTTAATAAATGTTTTTTCATTCATCAAATGCATTGACATATTTATCATTTTAATCAGATAACATCTAAGCTCACTTCTGTTTGGTGAATTTCTTTTTTCAAAACTTCAGAACACCCTTGATTTATTTAAAAGCAAATAAGAAAAGCAAGAGGATTGCAAAGTTAGGATTGGATTACAGGATTATAGATTTAGCTTTGGAAGGGAACTTACCTAGTTTCATCTCTTTATTTTGTGGAAGAGGACACAGAGCCCCAAGAGGTTAAGAAACTTTCCCAATATCACACAGGAGCCAAGATTCAAATGTAGGTCCTCTGACTCCAAATGCAGCATTCTTTGGAAATCCCTTTGGGTGCCTCTCTAAAGGACCTCCTCTCTCCATCCCCATTCCCCTTCATTTATATGCCACCATAACTTAAAAGAGACAGCATGAGAAAAACACCAGGCTTGGAGTCAGGCAACTTGGATTTGAGACCTGGATGCTGCTTACTCACACTTTAACATTAGACAAATCATTTCCCCCTCTATCAGCCTCAGTTTCCTCCCCTGTAAAATGAAGCAGTTGGAATAGACAGTCTCTAAAGTCCCTTACAACTCTGACTTCCTAGAATACTTTCAAAAACAGTTGTGGAAAGACTTATTTCCACAACCACTGGGAAGTGTTGGTTAAGTGTTCCTCTGCAGTGTGGAACTCAACAGAGCGAGGTGGGCAGACACAAGTGGTCCAAGTCCTTTTCTGCCTAGAAAATTTCAGAAGAGTTAGAAGCAGGTAAGCCCTGGTTGGGAATGTACTTAAAGAGACGTAACATTTGCCCATTATTGTTGGACACATTGACTGAGAAGCAGTTTGAGGGCAGGAGCTGCTATTTCCCAAGATAAAAATGTCCCTAAATTAAAATTAATTTTTCTGTCACAGATATGCTGAATATTTGTGGTTAAGCAAGCTGGTATTAGTCTGCAAACAGGAGGGCAGTGAAAATTTGAGCTATCCTATCAACTGGTTATGAAGGACTTAATTTGAACTATCGAGATTCAGACAAAGGACAAAAATCACACCCATACCCAGGTCCATCATGGGCTTTGTCATTCTTTTTGTTTTTTGGTTTGGTTTTCTTTTTGGCTAAGCAATGGGGTTACACCCAGGGTCACACAGCTAGTAAGTGTTATATGTCTGTTCTCAGATTTGAACTCAGGTCCTCCTGAATCCAGGGCCAGTGCTCTATCCACTGCGCCACCTAGCTGCCCCAGCTTTGTCATTCTTGATAAGGAAAACCCAACGTGTGTCTCTCCCCTGCACCAGTCATGGCAGAGATAGTTCTGTTGTTTTCTTCAGCCCTTCAGAGAAGACCATTCTCTTAGTTCTTAGGACTCTGTTCCCTTGGTTACTTCCCACTCCCCTAACCCCCATTCTCTCTGGAAGAAAGGTGAGGCAGAGATCAGTATGAACCAAGGGCTCTGGCGCTGCAGTTAGAAGACCTGAATCCAAGTCCTGAAATGAGGAAGTTAGACTATGGCCTCTGAGGCCCCTTCTAACTCTAAATCTCTGACCTTATGATCCCATTTTCCAGATGAGGAAATAGGCCTATGGATGTGAGGTGACTCCCCAGGTCATTCTGCTGATTAGCTAGTGGCAGAGCCAGAACTGGAATTTGGATTTCTTGATTCTCAATCCAGTACTATTCCCATTATTCTACACTCCCCTTCAGGCACTGATGGACTGAATAACCTGTCTGGGACATTCCATTTGTAAGGACTGCATTACTACTTCCCACCCAACCCCTCAAGGTTGGTAGGCTACAATGAAAATATTCCATGAAATGAATGAGAGTTGCCCTTTCAGTCAATATTAATTCAGCCGATATTTCTCATACACTTACTATGTGCAGGGCATAGGACTCCTACCAGGTACTTTTCTCATTACTCCATCCTACCACAGACTCAGAAGTACTATCCCCACCGCCCTCTGGTGGGAAAGTCCTCCAAAGGTTTATCTTCCCCTAGCTGGACGGAGCCAGGAGAGGAGAGATCTTTCCAAGTCTTCACAAAGCTTCCTTGTGCCTTGTTGCAGAACAAGCCTCTACTGCCCCCCAGTGACATATGGAGAATCACCCACATCCTTTATGGGCAATTATTCAAATCATCTGCATCTAAAATTGGATTCAGTAGAGATTCCCTCAAGAACACAGTAGCATTATTCTCTCATCTCCACCCTATGGACAGTGCTTCTCCTGTTTCATCAAAGGGGCAGGAGAGACTCCTACAGGCTGATAACCCACTCACCAAGCAGCTTTCATAAGCCAGCTCTTCACCCTCCTCACTTCGCAGTGGGAATGTGCCTCACAGTAAAAAATTAGGGTTAAGTCTGGGAGCAGGGATGGGTAGAGAGAGGAGTTAAGAGAGGAGGGAGACCAGTAAGGTTCAGTTGCAAAATCTTTGGAGGAGAAGCCATCTTCTATATCTTTTGCACAATGTCTTGTATATAATAGGCACAAATCAAATACTTTCTGAAGATGCAATTAGAATTATAATTGTAAAAACCGTGACCATTGTGGCCACGTTCAAAGAAACAGATTTCTATTGGTGATGGTAAGAAAAGTGACTGTGGTGGTCATGGTCATGATCAGTAATATTATATTTTGAGTTATGTCTCAGCTTCTAGAAACTATTTTGTATTTTATATGTATATTTTGTATTGTTTCTCTATGTGTATAACAGAGATTCTTAATATGAACTATTTTTAAAAATCTTTTGATACTTGCATTTCAATATAATTGGTTTCCTTTGTAAGCCTATGTTTTATTTTATTCACTTAAAAACATTATTTTGTGGAGTCCATACATAGGCTTCACCAGACTCCAAAAGGGTCTATGACACAAAAATGTAAAAAACTTTTGGTGTACATGTGGCTTTCCTCCCCATCCCTACCAGAATGCAACCTCTTTGAGGGCAGAAACTGTATCATTTTGTTTTGTACTTTCTCTAACTAACACAATGTATGATAATGACTGAAGCTCCCTCCCGGTATTGATATAAATTGTTTTTTTAATCAACCATCCCCTTCAGAGTATTATTTTTTACATTTTCTATATTCAATTGAATAAACATTTCACAACAAATAACGCAACCTACTATGTTCAAGGCACTGCAAAGGAAAAAAAGAAACAGTCTCTGCCTTCAAGTTTGCTTCTGTTCTACTGGGGTAGGTGAGGAAGATGGTGATTTAGTATAAGGATGGTAAGGACAGTAAGTTTATATTGATATTACTAAACTGTAAGCTCCTTTTGTGTCTTTTTTATCTGTATCTCCCTCGAATGGCACATGGCACATGGGAAGCATGGTTGCCAAATGGATGGATGGATGGATGGTTTTGATAATATTGAGAATAAAGGTGATGGTGACAATAGCAAAGATGATCATGATGATGAAGAGGATAGTGGTGTAATAGTGACACTGGTGAGGCTGATAACATGATGGTGATGAGAGGTGATCATGGGACAGTAGAAAGAACGTTGAATTATGATTCAAAGGACCTGAGCTCAAGTCCCAGTTCTACCACTCACTAGCTATTTCACTTTTGGCAGATTATTTAGACTCTAAGAGACTCAGTTTTCTCAGTTTGATAATATGATAACTACTTCATATCATGTTGTAAAAAAATATTCCAATGAATGTAGAATCTCATCAATGTGGACATTTTTCACAATGAAGTAGATTACAACCTATCCACACCTACTTATGCCTTTCAAATCTCATCTACATCTTCTTAAGAAGAGTAAGTCAGTCAACTTGTGAGCCTTAATCATGTTCTCTCATGAAGACACTACTTTTTAAACCTTAAAGCACTCTACAACTGTGAATTACTATTATGTAATGGAAGTGATTAGAAAAAGCTGTGTTTTAGACAAAAGAGCACCAGATTTAGCATTAGAAAACCTAGGTTTGGGTCCTGGCTCTGCTCCTTCCTAGCTAGGTAACTTTAGATAAATCACTTGACCTCTGTGATCCTCACTTTCCCCATTGGAAAAATGGAGAAATATTTGCATTACCTTCCTCAAAGTGTTTTGTGGGGAATAAATTAGTATATATATTTCAGAGTTTATATACATTTGAATTTCTGTTATTAAAGAAAGCTAATGAATGAGAGTGACAGTGATGACTAAAAAAGATTTTCCTATGAACAGCCTAGTGTAATGGAAATAATGCTGGATTTGGAATCAGAATACTCGGGCTCTTCCCCAATTGATAAGTGGTCAAAGGATGTGAATAAACAATGTTTGCTTGAAGGAATCTAAGCTATCAATAGGCACAGAAAAATACCTAAATCACTAATAATGAGAGAAATGCAAATTATAACCACTCCAAGATACCACCTCACACAGAAAAAAAAATTAAATGCTGAAGGGGCTCTTAGAATCCAGGTACATTAATGCACCATTGGTAAAGCTGTGAACTGGTCCATCCATTCTAGAAAGCAGTTTGGAATTATGCCCACACAGCTATTAAATTGTGCATACCCTTTGATCCGCAATACCAATATTATACTTCCTATACTTCCAGGGATCAAAGAAAGAGGAAAAAGACTCATATATACAAAACTACTTATAGGAGCTCTTTTTGTGGTGGAAAAGAATTGGAAAGTGAGGGAATATATACCCTTCAATTGGGGAATGGCTAAACAAGTTTTGATGTATGAATGCAATCAAATACTACTGTGATGTAAGAAATAATGAAAAATATGAGAGGACTTGTATGAACTAATGCAAAGTGAAGAAAGCAGAACCAGGAGGAATATTCATACAGTCATAGCAATATTGTAAAGATAATCAACTTTGAAACACTTAGTAAGTCTGATCAGCATAATGACCAACCACAATTCCCGAGGACTCCTGATGGAACATGCTATTTTCCCCTAAGCAGAGGATTAATGGACTTGGAGTACAGATTGAAGCATATTTTCTTTTCTTGCTTTTTTTCCTGGATCATGGATAATAGGAAAATTTGTTTTGCATGACTGTACATGGCTTTTGCTTTTCATACCTTCTCTATGTATGGGAGAGGTGGAAGTGGAAGGAAAGAATTCGGAATGGAAAATAAAATAAAATTACATTAAAAAAATAGGAAGACCTGGGTTCAAATCTCAGTTCTGTCTCTTACTACCTATATGAACATGGACAAATCATGTCATCTCTCTGGTCCTCAGGAGTCTCCTCTGTAAAATAATGAGACTGAGAAAGATGATCTCTTCCAAGACCAGAGTATCCATTACAGTTCTGAATCCTATGATCATATGTAAAATAAGCCTGGAATGTCCTGCATGAACCATACGCCATCAGCATCTATTCTTAGAGTCCAATTATACCAGGGGCTTTGACTTACAAGTCAGATAGTCTGGTAGATCTTTCCCACATTTTATTCTGCCTGCAAGGAGGAACCCACTGGCCTTACTTTCAATTTTGTTTCTCATTTCAGTGTTTTTGTGGACACTTTCTGTTGTTTTCTAAGTTGTTTTCTCCCAGATCTGGGAGATTTTTGCATTTATCCCTGACCCTGGCACTTCCTCTAAATAGGAGGGTCTCAAAGAAGTCCTATTCCAGAACTTGAACTTTCTACATGAAGCCTTTCCTGTTCCCTTCCCCAATAGTACTTAATTACCTTGTGTTTGTTTCATATATACATTTATACGTATATGCTGTCTCCCCTGTGGAACATAAGCTCCTTGAGGCCAGGGATTGTTTCATTTTTGTCTTTTTATACCCAGCACCTAGCACAGTACCTGGGTTGTAGTAATTGCTTAATAAATGCTTATTGTTTGTCCGGCACATATGGGTCCTCAATAAGGTTCATTGAATTGTTTATTTTAAGTCTAGGGATTTGAGGATAGAACGCTGCAAAGCTAAAGGGGATGATCAGATATGCTAGGACTTGTGCCTTCCAACTGCTTTGGAACTATCCGTGGTGCTGAACGCACCTCTGACCTAGGGGAGACTGACAGCTCAGCCCTGAGTGCCCTTTACCCTCCACTCAGGCCAACCTCTTCTCAAGGCATCACTATCTCTCCTATTCCATGCAGTCTTGAAGGGAGAACTGATGGTGGAAAATCATGTTCTAGTATTTAACCCTCATCCCCTGACAATTAATGTACTTAGGTTTGCTGGGAGGTAGGGAATGGGAAAGAAGAAGGGAGAAAGTTCCCAGGGCCTCAGTTCACCATTTCTGTTGAATGGGAACAATCTGAATTCTCTTACCAAAATGAATTTGATTGACGATTTCAGGGCATACACAAAATTTTAAATTATCTGCTTTTTAAAATGGGAGGAAATATCAGGTATCAACTCCAGGCTCATTTCCAGAAGAATAAAATAAATGCTTCAGGAATAACCAGCCATGGAAAGATGACTAGCATATGAGTAAATGATGGTATGTTAATACAAAATACAAAGGATCAATGCTTAGAAAATATCGGAAGCATGTGTGGGAGGGATGGGGAGGTTTGTCTCTCATCACTTTCCATTTCCCTTTCTGTACTCCATCCCTACTCCAGGAACCTTCTTCCACCTGTCCCCTCAGTATCCAGTAATTTCATGTTTTTCTGAGCTTCCCGGACTCTGTCTTCTTTCTTCCCTGACATTCTGATATCATTGACATTAATATCTAGAATTTATATAGCACTTTAAAGTTTGCAAAATGCTTTACAGTTATCCCATTTTATCCTCACAACAACCGTGGGAAGTAGGTGCTATTATTATCTCCATTTTACAGATAAGGAAACTGAGGCAAGAAGAGGTGGACTGATTTCCCCAGGATCACACAACAAGTAAGTGTCTAAGGCTGGATTTGAACTCTAGTCTTCCTGATTCCAAATCTAGCACTCTACACATTTGTCCTTCCCATACCTATACCCATTCTGTCATCAAGTCTGGTGCTTAACTCAGAGGTTAGGCAGCTAGGTAGTGGAGTGGATAAAGCACTAGGCTTGGAGTTAGGAAGACCTGAATTCAAATCCGGCCTCAGACACTTACTATCTGTGTGACCCAGGGCAAGTCATTTAATTTCTGTCTGACTCAGTTTCCTCAACTTTAAAATAGAGATAATAATAGTACCTACCTTAAAGGGTTGTTGTGAGGATCAAATAACATATTTGTAAAATGCTTAGCACAATGCCTAGCATATCATAGGCACCAAATAAATACTTATTCCCTCCATCCTTTCTCCCCTTCCCAATGGTAGAAAAAGAGCCACCCAATTCAACTAATTCACTCTAAGAGGTATGCGCCTCATAAAAGAAGTTTGTTAACCCAAATGATTTTCTAAGTGAAGTTCAGTCCATTGAGATCCAGAGAAGCAAATCCTTTCAGACAGGGTGGGGTCAGTGAGGCTCCATCCATGGGGAAGTCTTTCCTTGAAGAAATTTCCACGGTGAGCATGGAGCAGGATAAGTGACTATGACTTCATGTAGGATTGGAAGCACATAAGTTGTCCCATATTTTCCCAGTGTGCCCAACTTACTCAGAGCCAGACTTCAAGGAGTTAAAGAGGCCAGCTCTTCTGTAAACCAGTCTTGGTATTTGGACATTTTTCCCCAGACAATCTTACAATGTTTAACCAGATCTCCACTACGCTGCCTCCCCCCGCCACACACACACTCCTCCTGGGGCAGTGGGGAGGAGGAGAGGAGAGTCTTCTCTGCCAAGTTCAGCCCTGGCTTCAGAAGAGAATAAAACTGGCAGCTAGGGAAATGACATCTTCCTTTTAGCTAGGACCTTAGACCTGAGGCAGATCCTAGCCCTCTCAGCTTAGTAGCTAGAGGGGAGCAGAATCTTGGGGATAACTCAAGTAAGAAGCAAAAGGACTCAAGTCCCTTTCTGGCAGGGGATGTCAGGGTCAGGGTCAGGACATCTGAGTTCTAGTCATACTTCCTCCACTGTCTGACTTTGAGAAAATCACTTCCCTTATTGAGATCTCCCTTTCCCCAGCTGCAAAACAAGAGAATTGGACTAGATGGTCTTTAGGGTATTTCTGAGATCAAATGTTCTACAATCCTTATTATAAGAAGAGAAAGGGCAATTGTCTTGGAAAAACATTCCATCTCATTTTTATTCTAAAATGCATCGTAAGCAAAACTTCTTATTGAATGGGGCCCCTTGTGAACGCTACCCTGAGGCTCCACCTTGCTCTTAACCCACCCATGTGGTAAACCTGCTCCAGACATTCTGTGGGGGTAAATCTTTAACTACCCACATGGTTTACAGCCTTGGGCAGATTCCCAATGGCTTCCTGGATGGGGAGTGAGTTTTTAACCTTACAGGGGTTGAGGGAGGAGGTGGGGTTCTGCGTGGCATCAAGGAGGAGGGGTTATTGTAGAAGCTGTGGCAGGGTCTACTCCCCTCCAGGTGTGAGAGTTTAGAGTGCTTCATCTCTTCCACATGCACTGGCCTTCACCAGACAAAGGCCCAGCTATGGTCATAGCAGGCACATGATCCAGCATGGAAGTCAGAAATGAAGAGCCCTTCCAGTGTCCCACTGGGTGAGTCTCAGGGCACCCTGTGCCCACAGACTTCATGGTAGCAGATGGAGCTGGTGGGATGGACAGGGATGAGCAGAAGGGTAGGGTAGGTGGGGGTAGTTGTGAGGAGGTGGTGACTTCGGTGACTTTCTTCAGGAACCAGCCCCAAGCCCCGGGAGAGAGGGCAGAAGGAATGGAAACACCTATCCAGGTGGTGCTTAGGTGAGGAATTGTGGGAGCATGATCCTGTTTGAATCTGAGGGAAGGGTAGATAACGGGAGATGAACTAAAGAAAGGAGTGGAAGGGAAGGGATGCAAGTGCCGAGTGAAGTGTGGAGCAGGGACCAGAGAGTGAGATTGTGCCCCTGCAGAGTCCGCCCCATGAACCAGGCTGAGCTGCGTAGGGGCGAGCAGAGTGTTCTTCACTGTTCTGGCCCCAGGACTCTGCGGGTAAGACTTTCCCCATCTACCCCCTCCCACATGGATTTCTTCCTTCCCTGCGTATACAACTTCTTTTGTTCGGAGCCCAGTCTTAACCTGAATCCCCTGTTTCTTTAGTTCAGAGGGATCTCTGTCCTCCCAGTGCCCCAAACTCCTCACCTAAACTCCCTCAGGATGGAGATTTCCTCTCCTGTCCAGTCCCCCAGAGCTAGAAGTAAAGGAATCAACCAGAGTCACCTCAGCTGTGTCTTAAGTCTCTATCTGGATTCCTCAGACCTCTTGCCCTCGAACCACTGTCCCACCTACCTCCCCTTCAATCTCTTTTGTTCTCACTCTCTCTCTCTCTCTCTCTCTCTCTCTCTCTCTCTCTCTCTCACACACACACACACACACACACACACACACACACACCCCTCTGGTTGGACCCTGAGCTTCCACACATCCCCAGGTGAGTCCTCTAGGTGGTGGCCGGGATATAGCCTTTCACTTCAGCGTAGTGATGGATGGAGCCCGCACTCAGGACGAGGTGTTCCAGGGCAGTGGAATCCAGCGTCTAGTGGAGCTTGCTCTCCGTGGGTAAGGTTCCTGTCTATTTCATCCACTCTCAGCCTCCCACTACCCTTACCCTCTCCTGGACCCCAACCCTTTTTCCCTTAGTTTCCCAACCAGTACAACTTTCTCTCCTGCACAAGTGAGTACTTCCTAGGGCTAATGCTGGAGTAGAAAAGCCCAAGATCAGGAGTGCGGAACCTGCCCAAGACCTTCTCTTCCAGCTCCTAAGTCCCTCCAGTCCCACCACTTTTCCCTGACTTATTCCCTTTCTCTCATTCAGTCCCAACCACTCATGATCTAGCCCTTCTCTCCCATTCCCTCTATACAATCCCCAGTCTCTGGGTCCCATCTACCCCTGGCTCTTTATCTCAGTATCTATGTTCCAGCCTCTCCTATTTTCAGTTTCTCCTGCACAGCCTTCACCTTTGGTCAGACAGGCTCCGGGAAGACCTATACTCTGACAGGGCCTTCTCCCCAGGTAAGTATCACTCCATTCCTATCTATGGAACCAACCTGAGACTTAGAGATCATCAAGGTGACTGATCAATAATAACAGTCATTGGTGATCTCAGTGCTCCAACAACAACAACCAAAAATACTAGCTGAAGGAACAAATAACCTTGAGTCATAGCATAAGAGATTTAGGTTAGACTTTTGGAAATTAAGTTTGTGTAGAAACATTTAGACTAAACAATCCCAGGTCCATGCTAGTAAAGGTGGCTTAGGCCCAATACTGTAGGCATCAATAGCAATTGTGTTCCATGCAGTTTTTAAAGTTGTTTCACATCTTAGTTGATCCTCATAATAGTCCTGTGAGGTAGGCAGGGAAAGAGATGCCATCTCTATTTTACAAATAAAGAAGAGAATGAAACTCAAAGTTTAAAAAAAAAGGTTCGTCACTTGAGTTACACAGAGTAAGTTAGTGACAGAGCCAGTCTCGTGAAGGATCCAGGTCTCACGGAGCTCAACGTACTGTTCTTTCTACCACTCTGTATCATTACTGGGTTCTAGACTTATCTCCACCCTTAGCCTTCCCTTTCCTTGTAGGGAGAAGGGGAAACTGTGCCCCCCAGCCTAACGGGGCTCATGCAGAGGTCCTTTGCCTGTCTCTTGGATAAAGTCCAGAATGTTGGGACCCCCATCACTCTCAGTGCCTCTTACTTAGAAATCTACAATGAACAGGTGGGGCCAAATAGGGTAGAGAAAATAGGAAAGAAGATCTTGCTCAAGAAGTCTTGTATTTGGGCCTTGGGGAGGGAGTATCAGATTAAGAGGGGCACGGGAATTAAGATGAAAACATGGATGAGGGGTTTGTTGTCATGGAGGTGGATTCAGGACTGGAGTCAGGGGCTTATGCCTACCTAGGAGTACTAGGAGAGGGTGATCCATGGGCAGAGGGCATGTGGCTCTTCCCTCTTCATTTGCCCCTCCAGGTTAGAGACCTGTTGAGTCAAGGGCCCCACCATCACCTCCCTGTTCGCTGGAACAAGACCCGGGGCTTCTATGTGGAGAAGCTGAAAGCAGTCAAATTTGGCACATTCGAGAAAGTGATGGAGCTCCTGCTGGAAGGTACAGAGCCCAGGGGTCCCTGGGATTAGGAGCATCACTCAAGAAACTTTTTGAGCAATCCTGTACCCAATGATGACTTAGCTCCTAGGAATCAGCTAGGGAAAGGAGTACAGACAAGTATGTGACACAGTCTCTGTTCTCAAGGACCCTCTAGTTCATTTGGAAATATAAGATAGGGATACTGAGGACAATTCAAAGCAGAATATGATACTGTATTTGAATTCAAAGGAGGGTTCTTGGCGGGAGTGGGAGAGAGAGCACTGTCTTTTTGAAAAAGGTGATATTTGAGTTGGATCTTTAAAGGATGGATAGGCTTTCAATGGGCACAGCTGGGGTGGAGGAAGGCACTGTAGGGAGAGAGAATTGTGTGGAGAAAGGCATAGAGAAAGTCAATCACAAGTTCACAAAACTATAGAGTGGGAAAGGACCTTGGAAGTCAGGTAGTTTAAATCCCTCATTTTACAAATGTGGAAACTGGTGGTCATAAAGGCAAAGTGACTTACCCAAGGCCACACAAATGGTACAAAGCAGAGCCTGGATGTAAATCCAAGTCCTCAGACCCCAAATCTAGCATTCAATTATCTAGTAATATAGTAGAAAACGCACTGGACCAGAATTAGGAGACCCAGGTTTGAGTCTTAGCTTTCTGTGACATTGGGTGAGTCATTTAAATTCTCATCTTCAGTTTCCCCATCCTTAAAATTGGGATTTAGTGGGGGTTTAGGTATGAACTACCCTTACGTGTAGCCTAAGAGGAATTATCAACTTTTTGACCCACTAGTAGTTCATTTTTCTTATTCTCATACTGGAGTTTTAAGGCAATATTTTGATATTTCCTTATTAGTTACTAGTTATTAGTATAATATCTCTCTCATTAATCAATTAACATTGAACTCCCATTCTAGTTAATTAATTTTTATTTAATTATCTGGAGAAATTTATTTTCCCATGTTCTCATAGGCTTTTGAGCATCTCTCTACATCAAATTCCCTGACAGCCTAGACTTAAATAAACATCAGAGTTAATGACTATACTATTTATTAATAGTATAATCAACAATAAAAAACCATTCACAAACAATTGTTTAAGATATACTAGCTATGAGAAAACCATATTATGTTTAACCAAAATTCCAATTATTAACTTTTCTTCAGTTCTGTAAACGTAGCCCCACCATTTAGTTTTCTCAGGAGGCCAATTACAGACTTTTCTAAGGAATTCTTTTCTTGTTTCTTTCAAAGACAAAAGTTGGACCCAATTCTCTAAGGAAACAAATTTTCTTAAGCCTTTTTTTCTCTCCTGTCTTCAGATATCACAATTAATAGTCCCTTTAGAACAAATGTTAAGCTCTCTTTCTCCTCACGGATTCCTCAAAGAATAACAGTTAAATTGTAATGACAAAATTTCATTGCCTCTTAAACATACAGTAATAGAATCTATAGTTTCTGTGGGAGAGACTATTGAAGTTGATATTCCAGGGATAATAATCTCCACCCTGCCTATTTCTCAGGGATGTTGTAAGGATAAAATGAAGACTTAAATTTGAATACATTTCATAAACCCAAAATAAAATATAAATGTAATGTAGCTTGTTAAAATCAAAAGCCATGGTGTGTAGGCAATATGGAGATACTTTGCTAGATAGAAATGAGTAAACAGATTTTTTAGGCCTACAGATAGGTACCTTAGCTGACTCACTCACCCAAGGGACCCAGCCTGGGGATAAGGATATGTCTACTTCTTCTGCACATCCCCAGTCACAGGATTGAATCTTTGCCCATACCACTGTCCTCTCCAGGTCTGAGGAGACGTCGGAGTTCAGCTCACAGTCTGAATGAGGTCTCCAGCCGTAGCCATGCCCTATTCACCATCCATATTCAGTGCCCTGTTGTGAGTTGGCCTCACAAAGAAAGGAGTGTGTGTGTGTTGGGGGGGAGGGGAGAGGAGGATATTTAGTGTGTGTCTGGGGGAAGGGAGGTGGCAGGAGACAATGTCCAAGATGTTTATCTTAGAAAAGAAGCTCCCAGAGGAAAAGTGCAAGACACTGCCTGACTTTCAGCCTCAAATAAATTTGTCTTTCAATTATCCACCAGTGAATTATCTCCCATTTGTTTCTTACCTTTCAGGATAATTTTAATTTAATAATGTTAATTTCAGGATAATTCCCCACCTGACTCATCTCTCCAGCTAACACAGACTGGGCTGTACATAGCTTGAAAATTAATTCTGCTAAGATGGGGGCAGGTATAGGGAACAGAAAAGAGGAGGAAGAATATGGACTAAAGAGGAGGGATTGATAAAGCCCAATAGAAATAAGTGAGGCAGCTAGGTGGCGCCATGGATAGTGCAGGGCCTGTAGTTGGGAAGACTCATCTTCCTGAGTTCAAATCTAGCCTCAGACACTTACTAGCTGTGTGACCCTGGGCAAGTCACTTCACCCTGTTTGCCTCAGTTCCCTCATCTATAAAATGAGCTGGAGAAGTAAATGGGCAAACTATTCCAGTATGTCTGCCAAGAAAATGAGGTCATAAAAAGTTGGACATAACTGAAAAAAAAATGAGTGAACAACAAACAGAAATAACTAAGCATTTATTAGTTATTTTGGCCTATTGGTAATGACCGCTTCCCTTTCCATTGGTGCAGATAATTCAATTCTATACCAAATGACAGATTGGTCATACCAAGGTAACTGGGAACTCTTCAAAGGGTCCTCAGTGTCTCCCTTCAAAAAGAAAATGAGGATTGTCTTCTAGTATTTAAAGGGCTATTATGTGGAAAAGAGATGATAATGCTCGTCCTGCTTAAGCCTCAGAGGACACAGCTAGGATCAATGGATAGAAGTGGCAGAAAAACAAATTTTGGTTCCACAAAAGGAAGACTTCCTAAAGATTAAAGCTGCCTCTTGGTGGAATGAGTTGTTTTGTCAGGTAGTGAGTCCCCCATCACTGGAGGGACTTCAAACAGAAGCTGGAGCCCAAATAGGGCTGGATTGGGGACCAGAAGACCTGGGTTTAAATCCTGACTCCATTATCTATATAACCTTGTGCAAGTCACTAATCTCTCTGGGTCTCAGTTTCCTCATCTATAAAATGGTTAGACCAGATGACTTTTCAGGTCCCTTTCAACTTTAAATCCCCAACTTTGGATGAGAGGAGGGCAGTACCTCCCAAGTAGGCTCCTGACTCTTCCTTCAACAGGGGTCCCCCAGCAGGCCAAAAGAGCAGACATTTGGAAAGCTGTGCTTTGTAGATCTGGCGGGCAGTGAGAAAGTAGCAGCCACATGTTCTCGAGGAGAGCTGATGCTGGAGGCCAGCAATATCAACCGCAGCTTGCTAGCCCTAGGTAAGCAGAGAGGGTTGGGTTGGGATGTTTTCTCCACACCTGGACTCTCCTTTTCCATCTTCCATTAAGCAATACACTTAAATTTTTTTTAATTAAGAACCCATTTTGTTTTAGCTCTCTCCATCCAATGAGGGGGAGCAGGTGAAGACCTGGTCCCCATTAGATTTGGCTTATAGTCTTGTGGTGATACCATAGAATCATAGGATGTCAGAGCTCAATGACCCATTAGAATATGGAAAGGTAGAAATGAAAGCCTTAGAAACCACCTAGTTTGACCCCCTTCATTTAATAAATGAGGGAATTGAGGCTCAAAAAGGGTAAAAGCCTTGTATGTGGTCAGACAGCTAAACTCTAACCTTCTTGAGGATAGGGCCCACGTGTTATATTTAGTTATATCTCCAAAATGGCATCTAACATGTAATAGGTTGTTGTTTGGTTTGGTTTGGTTACTGGACTAGATCTGAGATGTCATTCCATAGGAAACTGCCAGTAAAGAAACTTCCTCTGTCAATGCATGTCAGCCTCTGATCTGCAATTTATGGTCTTAAACAATTGTTTGGGGTACCAAGAGGTTAAGTGACTCACCCAAGATCACACAGACAGTATGTGTTGGAGGAAGGATTTGAACCTAGGTGTTCAAGATTGTGAGGTTGGCTCTCTATCCATTATGCTACACTTTTTCTCATGTAATGCGAAATATTCAGTAAATTTGAACAGAAACAATCCATATCTCCTGAGTGCCTAGTGTTCTTTCCTCTAAACTCTGTGTTCTCCCAGAAAACTATTATTATTCCTCAACATCAAGAGCAATGAGTAGATTTAAGTCATGTATTCTATTATACCCCCTTAAGTACAATAAGAATTTGGAGGAGGAAGTAGTGAGATAATCAATGAAG
Organism: Vombatus ursinus; assembly: GCF_900497805.2. Taxonomy (NCBI): domain Eukaryota; kingdom Metazoa; phylum Chordata; class Mammalia; order Diprotodontia; family Vombatidae; genus Vombatus; species Vombatus ursinus. The sequence continues at coordinate 13,599,375 of NW_020954571.1, read as the reverse complement.
AATTCCCATAGGAGGTAGAGTTCTGGGCTGGCCTTGAAGGATGGGGAAGGCTTGGATATTCAGAGTATAGACTGAGCAGAAGCACATATTTGGAGAAAAAGAATTAGAATCACAAGACCAAAGTTTGAATTCAAGCTCTTTTAATTCCTACCTGTATGACATTGTCTAAGTCATGTAAACTTTCTGGGTCTCAGTCTTCTTCATCATTTAAATTATGGAGTTGTACCAGATGATTTCCAAGGTTCCTCCTCGTCTATGATCTTATCCCTTGCCTTCTTAGCCCCCATGGAAGAGCCTTGGGGAATATGGCGGCCCCATGGATTTCCATGGAGCTCACCATGCTAACCACCCACAGGCCACTGCATCTCTCTGCTACTAGAACCACAACAGAAGAAGAACCACATCCCCTACAGGGACAGCAAGCTCACCCAATTGCTGGCAGATTCTCTGGGTGGCAGTGGAATCACCCTCATGGTATGGGGTGGGGCACAAGGAAGGAATACTAGAGTTAGGAGTCACTAGGTCCTCTCAACTTTTCAATCCTGTACTCTTCTCTGGCCCCCATGGGAAAAGTCCAAGGGAGAAGGGACTAGGCAGGCTTACAGACTCGTGAGGGTGGAAAGCAGAGATTCAGGAAAAAGGGCCTTCTTACTCCTCTTTTTTCCCTCTCCCAACTAAGCTCTGACCTTCACACAGGTGGCCTGTGTGTCCCCTTCAGCCCAATCCCTCCCAGAAACACTCAATACACTACGTTATGCTAGTCGAGCTCAGAGGGTCACCACCCGGCCCATGCCTAAGGTAAGAACAATTTAGTTGGGACAGTATTGAGGAGATTTGGGTCAAGTAGGGAGTGGAGGGGAAGACTAGGGCCAAGGTTGTTACTAGGGACCATTACAGCTGGGGTTAGGGGGACAAATTGTGGTTTAGTGGCTGGAGTGATAGATTTAGAATGACGGCCTGGGTTTGAATTCTAGGGCTGATATCTATTGCCTGTGTAACCTTAGGGCAAATAGCTTTACCTCTCTGGGCCTCTGGTTCTTTCTCTCCAAAATGTTGGGGTTGGATTTAGATGGTCTCTAAGACCACTTTCAGTTCTAAATCCTATCCTCTAACTGGATAGGTTAGTGTTAGGGCAAGGCTGGGGTCAGAACAGACATTAGCCATCTCTCCTATTAATCCTCCTAAGCTTTGCTTTATAGGATCCCCTGGGTCCACAGTGTCTTGGCCTTGAGGAGGAGATCCAGCAGCTCCGTCAGGAGAATTTGATGCTGAAACAGAGGCTGGAGCAGCCTCTGGGTCACAGGGGTATGATGGTTGGGAAGGAGACCTATGACAAGAAATTCATGAACCTGAGACAAAGGGGTGGTAAAAATAAGACTGAGTAGGACCAAACCATGAAGGAGTTCATCCAGTGTATGGCCATCAGGGAAAAGAAGCATGCCCTGGATCTGCTGTTAATGCCTTCTGAATTTCAGCTCCCTGGGATGAAGCCTGAGTCATGCCACCTTAGTTATGGATCTGATAGGGAATAGAGAAAGTGCAGAGACTCAACCTCCCTCCCATCATTACCCTATCCTCACCCCCAGCCCAGCAGGAAGCTGAGAGGGGATCTCCAAGCTTCCCACAGGGCTTCTGGGTAGCTCTACAGATCTCCCTTCTCCTCCATTCCTTCTGTAGCCTCCAGGAGCAAGGGGTCCCGGTCTGGCTGGGCTGAGAGAAGCCTCTATGGGATGCTACAGGAGTTCATGCTAGAGAACCAAGAGCTGAGGTAAGGCCTCTATCTTTGCCCCAGCCCCCATCCATTTGAGAACAACCTTCTCCCTCACACCTCATAGAGCATTTGTTTTTGTTTTTTTGGGGGATTTTGTTTTTTTTTTTTGGTGAGGCAATCAGTGTTAAGTGACTTGCCCAGGGTCACACAGTTAGTAAGTGTTATGTGTCTGAGACCAAATTTGAACTCAGGTCCTCCTGACTCCAAGGCCGGAGCTCTATCCACTGCACTACTTAGCTGCCCCTGAGCATTTATTTTAAACAACTCTCAGATATACTCAGATGATAATCTCTGTCTGCTTCAGTTTCTTTATCTGTAAAATGGGAATAAGAATAGCACCTGCCTCCCAGGGTTATTGTGAAGATAAAATGAGATAGTATTTCCAAAGTGTTTCATAAACCTTAAAGTACTATATAAATGCTAGTTATCACCATCATCGTCATCATCATCATCATCATCATCATCATCATCATCATTATTACATTGTCCTATTCCTCTACTAGACTATAAACTCTGTGCGGATAGGATTGTGCCATATCTAAAGCTTTTATCTTCCCAAAGCATTTAGCAAAACCCTCTCCATACATGTTTGTTGTTAGCACTTCTATCCTGACTGACCCAAATCTAGCTTTCCTAACCTGGGTATTACCCTTCCACATTCCCTCTCCACATCCTCCCCCAACCAATCTGTGTTGTACTAGAAAGAACCATGGCCTTGAGAGCCAAGATCAGGTCTCTATTCACTCAACGGATATTCATTGAGGACCCACTATGTGCTAGACATTGCAGGGGGTACGAGGAAATATAAATATAAAACACAAGACACAGTCTCTGTCCTTGAGGAGCTCACACTCTGAGAATTCTGATTTTGGAAGTCATTTCTCCTCTCTGGGCCTTCTTTATCTCTGTCAAATGAGAGGATTGAATTAAATTATCTCGCAAGTCCCTTCCCAGTTTAACATTGTGCATTTGTGTGTGTGTGTGTGTGTGTGTACGCGTGTGTGTTCATCAATAGATTTAGATTCTAGTCACAGTTCTATCACTAACCAAATTTGTGACCTTGGGCAAGTCACTTCCCTATTTGAGATTCAGTTTTCTCATCTATAAAATAGAATAATCTCTGGAGTTCGGTGAGGATCCAGTCAGAGAAGTTGTACAGAGTATGATATGAATATGAGGGCTTATTAGAACACGTAGCCATCCAGATCCGCTGCTACCCTCGTCTCTCCCAGGACCATTAGTCCTACTTTCCATAGGCAGTGGGTCAGACTGTCCCCAGTGATGCCTCGTGACCTTGGAAACCTGATAGAGCGATTCTCTGCATAAGGAGCAGAAGAGGGGATAGGAGGAGAGGAAGAAGGGGTTTCTCTTCTTGTCATGCTCTTTCCCCAGAGAGGAAAAAAATCAGCTTCGGAGCAGCAGGGACTGTGCCTGGAAAGAGAAGCAAGCCTTGGTTCAACAGCTTAACGAACTCAACAGGTGAGGGGTTGGGATGGGGCTGAGGACGGGACCTCAGCTCGGTGGAAGTCCTGGGAAGCCTCGAAATCAAGGCCATGCTGTATGGAGACTGTGCCTCCTCTCCCCAGGAGCCCAGAAGGTGCTGTGGTTCCAGGAGGGAGAGCTGATGCCCAGTAACACCCAGATCTCTTCCTTCTTCCTGAAGATACTCCCCTAACATCTCTTACAGGCGCCTCCTCTGCTCTGCCGGACGCAGTATCCGATGCCCTCCTCAGCATTTCTGCAGTCCCTCCCTGCTTTGCCCCTGCTCGGTGTCTCCAGGGCACTGCCAAACTCTGGCCTGCCATGTGAGTCTAGCTCCCTGGACTCGGTAGAGACAGGAAAGCAGAAGGACCCATCTCAGCCTGGGGGGCATGTGTGGACAGAGGTCCTCAGGACTAGTAGGTGTCTTCACGAGGCTCTCCTATGTGTAACAGGTGCTGCCTCCCCTCTGTTCTTGTCACTGCAACCAACTCTGTTTCCTGTGCTACACCCCTCTGCCTGCATGTGCTGGTTCTCGGCTCCGTCAGGCCCAGGTAGGACAAGCCATGGCAGCAAAGTGGAATAGGGATGGGTTGGAAAAGAATATGATTGGTTTCTACTAGAAGTAACCCTGGACTCAGCAATAGGACACCTGAGCTCTGTATGGAACCTTGGATGAGTCACTTCCTATCCATGGGTCTCAATTTTTTCATGTGTAGAACAATATTACTTTATATTTACTTTGTACAATACTTGGATGTTTTCATATTGTTTTCCCCAATAGAATATAAGATTCTTGAGGACAGAAACAGGTTCATTTTGGCTTTCATCGTATCAGTGTTTAGCATAGTGCCTGATACCTAGTAGGCACTTAACAAATGCTTACTGAATGATTATAGAATCTTAGAGCTAGGTGAAGCCTCAGTTTACCTAGTCTCAATCCTATTTGAAGCAATTTCCCTAACAAATGATTCTATAGACTCTAGGCTCAATTCTTACCTAGCCTGTAATCACTGAATGGGTGTTGCCTCAAACAAACTGAGACCTGGGAAAGACCTTAGCTTAAAAAGGCCACAGGGTCTCCCACTGCATCTGGGATCATTGCCAATCATTCTGATACATGTCTTCCCACTGGACTCAGAAGACCTGGAGGAGAGAGTGAGGCTGATGACTTTGCACATCTCTAGTCATTTCAATCCAATTTTTTTCTAAGTCAAGATATCACTCTCCTGATGTCATTGGTCCTCTTTGAGAATAAAGGACTAACAAAAATCTGTGAGAGCAATCAGTTCTAAATCTATCTGCACAATGTCTATTGAGGCAGTCTGTTCCATTGTTTAGTGGGAGCCATCTCCAGTTGTCATGATCTACATCTTGCCACTGGCCCCAGATGGCTGTGGAAGAGATAATGAGGCTGGTGACTTTGCACAGCCCTCCCTCACTTAAATCCAATTCACTTGCAAATGATGGCATCACCTTCCTGATGTCATGGTCCTCTTTGAGAATGAAGGACAAACAATAACAATAGATTCATTATTGAGTAACTAATTGTTAGCAAGCTCTTCCTTCCATTGAGACAAAATCTGCTTCTGTACCTTCGGTTCTATGTGGCCAGGCAGAGTGTGTCTAAACCTTCTTCCATGTGAAAGCCTTTATTATCTTTAAAAGAAAGGGGATGGTCTGGATAGCCACTAAGCTCCCTCCCAGTGCCATGTGCTCCTTGTCTCGGTCATTTCCAGGCTAAACATTCTTAGGATGATAGCATTAGATTAGAGCTGGAAGGCTGACTTAGAAGGATGATTTAGAGGTCATCCAAGCCAACTCATTCATTTTACAGATGAGGAACCTGAATCCCAGAGAGAAGTAATTTGTCCCAAGTCTCATAGGTAGTGAGCAGCAGTGCCAGGATCAAACTAGAGCTCTCCACATCCAAATCTTGTGTTCTTCCCATTAGAAAATCTACCTCATATTTCATGATTTTGAATCCTTTTACCATCCTAGCTGCCTTTCTGTAGATGTACTCCAGCTAATGTCCTTCCTAGGGTGTGCTGTCCAGAAATGAATACCATTCTCCTGATGGGATCTGATCAGAGTATAAGGGATGCTTTGCTCTGATTAATGTAGCCTGAGATGGGCCACATCACATTCTTAACTCATGCAGAGTTTGCTAGTAGTTAAAATCCCCAAAGTCCTCATTTTCTTAGAAGCAGCTAATAGCACAGCAGATAGATCAGTGGACCTGGAGTCAGGAAAACCTGAGGTCAGATTTAACCAGTTACTTACTAGCTGTTTGACCCTAGGCAAGTCATTTAACTTCTGTCTGACTCAGTTTCCTCAACTATAAAATGGGGATAATAATGACACCTATTTCCTAGGACTGTTGTAAGATTTAAATGAGCTAAATTTTCAAAGTGCTTAGCTGTGTCTGACACATAGCAGGCACTTAATAAGTGCATGTTTCCTTTCTTCTTTCCACATCCAGCCATATTTATACAATTAATTTTTGTGTGTGTGTGAGGCAATGGGGTTAAGTGACTTGCCCAGGGTCACACAGCTAGTGAGTGTTATGTGTCTGAGGTCAAATTTGAACTCAAGTCCTCCTGACTCCAGGGCAGGTGCTCTATTCACTTCACCATCTAGCTGCTCCTACAATTGATTTTTTAACCCAAATATTGGACTTAATATTTATTCCTATTAAATTTCATCTTTTTATTCTCAGTCCACCATTCAAGCCTATCTTTTTTTGAATATTGATCCCCCAAGTTGTTAGTCCCTCCCAGCTGCATGATGTACACACATTTAATGAGTACATCTTCACCTAGATCAGCATTTTATCAATAAATTTTGGAACAGCACAAGACAAAGCACATGCCCTGTGATATGTCTCTAGAAACCTCCCTCCAGGCTGACCTTTCTCTCAACATTCTTGGTGTCTCATCTAACCAGCTCTAAATCTACCAAGCTGAACCCTCATCCAATCCATATCTCTCTGTCTTGTCCATAAGGTATTGTAAGAACCTTTATTAACTGCAAGATTGCTGAAATCCAGGTATACAATTCTAGGGTGTTTCCTTAATATGTCCAGTGTACAAATTCTGTTTAAAAGAAAGAGTTGGAATGACATGCTTGTGTATTTTAAAATTCTTATCAAGAACTTAACAAAAAACTCAATATAAATATATTCAATACCTCCCCCTCAAAAAATACCTTAAGTTGATCAGTCATATCTGACTCTTTGGAACCCCATTTGGGGTTTTCTTGGCAAAGATATTGGAATGGTTTGCAATTTCCCTTTCCAGCTCATGTTACAGATGAGGAAACTGAAACAAAGAGAGGTAAAGTGACTTGCCCAAGGTCACACAATTAATAAGTGTTTGAGGCCAGACTTGAACTCAGGTCTTCCTGACTCCAGACCCAGCGCTCTATCCACTGAACTACAAAAGTTGGTAGCATTAACAAATTATCTGCTATTCCCTCTATGTTCCTTTCTGATCTCTGCCCATTCATATTTCTACCAAATATTCTTATATTATGTGCAAATATTTTAGTTCTTCATCTTGCATTGTTTCATATGACTTTCTGTATTTGCAGATTTCTCATACATCACTCTTAATGTTATGTTCAATTATTGCACAATTTGTTAAACCATTCTTTAACCATTGATCACTCAGATTCTTTCCAATTTTGTTTTTGTTACAAATAACACTGCTATGGATTTTTTGCCCTTTACTTCTCATGTTATGTAATTTTTATCCATGTCTCCCCAGAAATCCTCTGTATAAGATTTGATGCAAAACACCCAAAACCTTCCTTAGTTTCTTTTATAGTTACATGAGTTATATGTGTGTGCATACATATTCTTTTTTATTACACCCTTAGACCATATTTCAAGTCATTTAATTTCTGGGTCAAAGGGTATAATCATTTGTGTAACTCTTATTGTGTGTGGTCAGGTTGTCCTTCAAAAAGGCTACATCCTTTCACAATGCCACCAGTAATGTAACAGTGTACCAGTTGCCCCCTCACCTTTACTAAAGCTAAATTCTATAATTCAATTTTTTCCCCAATTTAAGGCACATAAAATGGTCATTCTAAATTGTTTGCTAAAAAAAAAACCTTACAAATTTGAGGTTGAACATTTTTGTCTTTGTGATTATTTTAATAAGTTTTTGTTGGTATTTTCTGTTCTTTATATCACCATACTATTGCATGTATTCCTCTCCCTTCCCCTCACAGAGAGCCATCTGATATGACAAATAATATTTTTAGAGAGTAGGAAAAAAAGTCAGCACAACTGATCAATATATTGAAAAAGTATGAAAACATGTGCAATGTGTACCACCCATGAAATTCCTACCTCCATGAAGGGTTAGGTTATAAGTGTCTTCTCATATCTCTTCATTTGAGTCCTTCTTGATCTTTATAATTTTGTTATGTTTATTTTTGATGGGGAGGTTATTCTTTTCATTTACATTATTGTAGTTATTGTGTAGGTTGTTTTCTTGGCTGTGCTTACTTTATTCTGCATTGGTTCATATGGGTCTTAACATACTTCTCTGTATTAATCATATACATCATTTATATAGTCAGTTTTGTAAAAGTTATCCACGGTTCAAAGAAACACACACATATATAAAATGTATGTATTTTTGTGTGTATGTAATGTGTATGTAATGTAATGTTGTGTGTGTAAATATATGCACACATATGTATGTATGTATAAATATAAATGTGTATACATACATATATATATAATTTTGCTGTCCCATCTAGAAGATGCCATAAGTCTTTTAACTCCAATTTATCCAGAAATTTGTTTAGTTTCATATTTTCTCTTTTGTTTATCTTTCTGTTTGACTTATCCATAACTGATAGCAGGACATTGAAGTGTTCTTCCATTATTGTGTTACCATCTATGTCTTTTTGAAGCTCAGATAAGCTTTCCTTTATGAATTTGGATACTAGGTCATTTGGAACATGTAAGTTTACTACTGATATTGGTTTTTTGTCTATAGTTCCTTTCATCATAATATAGTATTGTTGTTCATACTTTTTCATTTTTTGAATATTTGTTTTTGCTTGTCTGGTAGCATGATGGCAACTTCTGCTTTTGTGGATTAACTTAATGCATTGTAAATTTTTTCCATCTTCTCAGTTTTACTATGCGTACGTCTTTGTTTTTTAAATTTAGAATTTTGTTTTCTTATCTAATCTGTCACACTTTTTCATTTTATTGGATTGTTTAATCCATTTATATTTAAAGTTGTAAGAATTAGCTTTATATTTTCCTCCAACTGTCTCTAAAATTGGGGGGGGGATGCTGAGTTATGATTTTTTCCCTCCTGCTATAAACACAGTATTTTGCTCCTTTAGTTACTTTTTAAATGGTGGTCCTGTTCCTACTGGCTCTGTTTACCTCATTCCTAATCCTCTCTTCTCATTTGTTATCCTCTTTCCATTTAGGATCTTGTTTATTTGTTCCTCTTTCTTGCTTTTACATACTTAAGTATTTCTTTCCCCTCTTCTTTCCTCTTGGTCAGATAGACTCCCCCTTCCTCTCTTCCCCTTCAACTGGTCCTGTTCATTAGTTGCTTTTTTTTTTAAATTTAATTTCTTCCTTTTTAAAGGAAAAATCTTTTTATTATTAGACTTAATGTAGAATAGGCTGATTTAGACAGTAGTGGGCTTCCCTGAAATAGAGGTTTCTTTTTTCTTTTTTTTAAAAAAAGCTATTTATTTATTTTTAACATTCTTTTCTTTTTATATTTTGAGTTCCAAATTCTCTCATCAGTTCTCTCTCTTGGGAGGTGGATGGCATTTTTTCATCTTGAGTTCTTCTTTACAACATTGCTGTTACTGTGCACAATGATCTCCCAGTTCTTCTCCCTTCACTTTGCATCAGTTCATATAGGTCTTACCATGTTTTTTGGAAACTACCCCCTCATCATTTCTTATAGAATAATAGTTCAGCATTCTTCAACTGATGAGCATCCGCTCAATTTCCAATTCTTTGACACTACAACAAGAACTGATGTAAATATTTTTTACATAGAGGTCCTTTTCCTTTTTCTTTGATCATTTTGGGATACAGACTTAATCATGGTATTGTTGGGTCAAAGGTTATGTGCAGTTTTATAGCTGTTTGGGCCTAGTTCCAAATTGTTCTCCAGAATGGTTTGACTAGTTCACCAGTAGTTCATTAGTTTGCCTATTTTCCCTCATCCCCTCCAGCATTCGTCATTTCTGATAGTTGTGAGGTGGTACCTCAGAGTTGCTTTAATTTTCATTTCTATAATCAATAGTGATTTAGAACATTTTTTCATAGGACTATAACTTTGATTTCTTCTTCATATTAAATTCTGCTTCAGGCTTTTATTTTAATTCTGTTTGTGTCTTTCTGTTTCAAGTGTGTCTCTTGTAAACAACATATTTTTGAATTTCAGTTTCTAATCCATTCTGCTCTCCACTTCATTTTATGAGTGAGCTCAACCCATTCCATCCCATTTTCCTTTGTTTCTTCATCTTTCTCTGTTTTTATCCTGTCCCTCCTCAGAAGTCTGTTTTGCTTCTGACCATTGCCTCCCCCAATCTGACCTCCCTTTTATCATTTCTCCCTTCCTCTCATTTCCTTCCCCTCCTACTTCCCTATTGGTTAAGTTAGATTTCTATACATAACTGAGTGTGTTTGTGTGTGTGTGTTTGCATATGTGTGTGTGTGTTTATTTTCCTCTTTGAACCAATTCTAATGAGAGTGAGGTTCAAGCATTGCCTACCACCACCCCTCACTTTTCTCTCTACTCTAAAAGTTTTTCCTTGCATTCCTCTCTTATGTAAGCAAATTTCCCCATTTTACTCTCCTTTCCCCCTTTTCTCAGTGTGTCCTTCTTTCTCACCCTTACATTCTTTTTTTGGAGATTATTCCAATATAAAAAACTCATATCCATCCCTTCTATCTATGTAAACTCCTTTTAACTGCCCTAACAATGGTAGGAGTTCTTAGGAGTTACATGAATTATCTTCCCATGTAGGAATGTAAACAGTTTAACCTTATTGAGTACCTTATGATTTCTCTGTCATGTTTACTTTTTCATCCTCTTGAGTCTTGTTTTTGAATGTCAAATTTTCTATTTAGCTCTGGTCTTTTCATCTAGAATACTTGAAAGTCCTCTATTTCATTAAATATCCATTTTCCCCCTGAAGGGATTATACAGTTTTTTTGGATAGGTGATTCTTGGTTGTAATCCTAGCTCCTTTGCCTTCCAGAATATCATATTCTAAGCCCTATGATCATTTAACATGGAAGCCACTAAATCTTGAGCAATGTTGACTGTAGCTCCATGATATTTGAATTATTTCTTTCTGGCTGATTGTAGTATTTTCTTCTTGACCTGGAAGCTCTGCAATTTAGCTATAATATTTCTGGGAGTTTTCATTTTGGGATCTCTTGCAGGAGGTGATCAGTGGATTCTTTCAATTTCTATTTTACCCTCTGGAGCTAAGAGGTCAGGGCAGTTTTCCTGGATAATTTCTCGAAATAAGACATCAAGTTCTTTTTTTGATCATGTCTTTCTGGTAGTCCACTGATTCTTAAATCATCTCTCCTCAATACATTTTCCAGGTCAGTTGTTTTCCAATGAGATAGTTCACCTTTTTTCTATTTTTTCATTTTTTTATTTTATTTTATTGTTTCTTAATGTCCCATGAAGTTGTTAGCTTCCACTTGCTCAATTCTAATTTTTAAGGAATTATTTTCTTCAGTGAGTTTTTGTACCTCTCTTTTCATTTAGTCAATTCTGCTTTTTAAGGAATTCTTTTCTTTAGTGAATTTTTGTATCTCCTTTTCTATTTGGCCTATTCTTTTTTAAGCAATTATTTTCTTCAATGAATTTTTCTGCCTCTTTTACCATTATGACAATTCTATTTAAGGTGTTGTTTTCTTCAGTTTTTTAGTGCCTCTTTTACTAAGCTGTTGATTTTCTTTTCATAATTTTCTTGTATCACTCTCATTTCTTTTTCCAATTTTTCCTTTACCACTCATCTCTTTCTTTCACTCTTCCAGCATTCTTTAGGCTTGTGTCCAATTAGCATTTTTGTGGCTTTGGTTGTAGCTGTTTTTATGTTATTATCTTCTTCTGAGTTTGTGTCTTGGTCTTTCCTGCCACCATACTGGTTTTTTATGATCAACTTATTTTGTTGTTGCTGTTGTTGTTTGCTCACTTCTCCAGGCGATTTCTTGAATCTGAACTTTATGCTAAAGCTAGCTTCTGCTCACCTAGGGGTGGAGAGGCACTGTGCCAAGCTTCAGGCTTTTTGTGCTGCTATTTTCAGAACTAGTTGTGGGGGTCTGCAAGTTTTGAGTGCTTCCAAGGTGGTATGATCTGAGGAGAGACGTGGTCACTGCTCTCCTGGTCTGCTACCCTACTGCTGCAGGCACTAGCATTCTTCTCAGTGCTGGAAATGTGACCAGGGCCCCTGCTCCCTTGTCACTGACCACAAGTATTCCTCTCCATCCTAGAACTGTGACCCATAACTGTATGGGCAATAGAGTTGCCAATCAGTGTCAGCTGTACCCAGTGCCAGCAAAGGAACCCTGTAATCTCTTTCTGACCTGTTCTCCAATCCCCTTACCATCTCTGGGTTGAGAGCTCTAGAAGCTGCTGCTGCTGCTGCTGCTGTTGCTGCCACTGCATGTGTATGCTCTGAACAAGCTTCCTACCTGTGTCATAGACCTCTCTTGCAGGCCTCCTAAGTGTTCTCAGGCCAGAAAAATCTCATCCCAAACTTTTCTTGAATCTGCTACTCCGAAATTTGATTTTAGGTGTTATTTTAAAGTTATCTGAAGAGGAATATTGAGAGAGTTCAGTTGGGTTGCTGCCTCTGTTAAATTTCATTTCTTGTGGCCCTTTCTAAATTCACTCTCTTCATTGTCATCTTCTCTTTCTGTTTACTCTGGATCCTCATTATCTGATTCATGACCCCTATAATCACCTAGTCTCTCTCTTTTCTCTGTATTCCTCGTACAATCAAAGCTTCCAAGATATCCATTCTAATCACCACCCTCTAGGTTCTTTCTGCTACTGCTTTGTAGGGCTTGCTCCATGGATTCCCCTTTTCCATTGTGCCTCACTCTCAGAACAATGCCACTTATTACAGGTGTCAGAGAGGACACGGCCACATGGCAGGACGCTTCCCTGACCACTAATCTATACTCTCTCTTGTTGACCTGTTTTTTCTCTATATTTTTTTCTGGAAATCTCTCATGTCCATTCCCTGAGAGTTTCCAACACCTCCCCTCCCAAGACAAGTAAATTTTTCAAGCACCAAATCCCCCAAGCCTCATTCAGTACAAGGTCCTTGTCTCCTTCATGCGCCATAGAACCACCTTCAATGTAAGCATTCCTGATTCCTTCTCCCCTGCCCCCACCCATTTTCATTCTTTCTCTCCTCCTGCTCACCCACTTCCCTATAGGCTCTTTTCTTTCTGAGATCACAAAGGTCACCTCTCCCTCATTGCTCACTCTTGATTTAGCCCCAGCACATCACTCACTCCTTTCTATTCCATTGTACTGCCCTCTTTTGTAACCTCCCATGATGTAATGTAGTAGCATGAAAGAAGCATTGATTCACCCAAAGACAGGATGTCATCAGGTTCTGTCCATAATGCCCCCTGCCTACCTCTTCATTGTTATTCTATAAGATTTCTACTTGGCCCCGGTCTCTTTGGGTACGTTTAGAAAGACGTTGCTTACTGGTTTTTCTGTAGTTACTCTGTTGTTGCTGCTGTCCTTGTCTGCTACTTTTATTTGCTTTTCCTGAATTTCTGTTGTTTGGGGTATTAAAAAGGCAAATAATCTCTTTGGTTCTGGTTTTCTTCTGAAAAATGTTTCAAATTCATATTAGTAAATATCTGTCTTTTGTCCTGTATAGTCAAGTCCAGATTTGCCAGATAAATAACCCTGGGCAGTATGTGCTTCAAAAGACATTATTCCATTCCCTCCTTTTTTTTTCTTGTGGGTAAAGAATAATTGTGCACTGTTCAAATGTCCTTTCCTTTGTATTTGAAGGTATTTCTCCTGATGGCTTGCAGAACTTGTTGTTTCTGAGTTGAATTGTTACATCTAACTATTTAGTGTCCTAGAGTTTGCATCCTTGGGTTTTTTTTTCTGGAGACAATCTGTGAATTCTTTTCATTGGAATTTCATTATCTATGTACAAAAGTTCTAGATAGTTTTCTTCTATTGTTTCCTCCATTATGGTGTTAAAATTTTTTGTCCTGTCATGTTCTTCTGGGAGACCTGTGACCCTTAAGCTGTTTCTACTCAACCTATCTTCAAGATCAGTATGTATTGCTTGCATAGTGAACAATATTTTCTTTTTATGTTGTTGTTTTTGCTTCTCTTCTTCTAGGTTGCTCTTCATTTATAATGTCTTTGCATTCCCAATCTATTGTTCTCCTTTTGTTTCTTTGGTGAAGATTGCAGATTAAAGTTTTTCTATTATTTTTCCTGTTCAGCAAACAAATTCTGCTCTCATAACTCTAACTTATTTTTAAACCACTCAGGTACAACATGTTGTGGTTCCATGTTTTCATCAAACTCCAAAGGGTCCTCTGTCTCATCAGATGTTGGATCATTTTCCTTTATTTTTCAGTATTACTTTGTAGATGCCTGGACTGGTTTACTACATCTGGAGGCCATATTCCTTTCTGTTGCTAGTGTTTTTCCTGTTGGTTTATGTTTTTATGTTAGAGGTCTCTGAGTTTTCTTCTTCCTGAAATTTTTGGCACTTTCAGCCTTCCCCATCCCCCATTATTTTCATTATCACTCACTTCCTGACTCCCTCCCCTCTGATTGTGGTTTTCTTAAGAGTCATATCTCAAAGCACCTCAGGCTTCTCACACACTGGGCTCTTCTCAGTTCACTAGTGTAGGTCTTTGTCCCCACTAACTTTTGAGAGGTCGGAATGGGACCTAGCTGGGTGCTATTCTCTTTTCTTCAGTTTTGGTGGAGTGCTTCACAGGCCTCTGTATGCACAATGTCCTGCCCTAGTGATCTGCCCACTCCCTCTATTCTCCAGTTCTTTGGCCCAGCACCTCCAGTTCAGAGGTTGTTTTCCCTGTTCACTGGCAGTTCAATGCTTCTGAGTTATAGCCCCAGAAGGCTTTGTTCCTGAAGGGCTGTGGCCAAACTGACTGTCAAGGATAAAACAGTACCCTGCAGTCTAGATTCAGGGTCTCCACTGCACTCGAAATAAGGAAGGGGGACATGGGTTTTTATGTTTCGTTTCACACCCTCGGATCTGCTCATGTAGCCTTGCTGCCAGTAGTGTGGGAGGGGTGCTGAGTGAGCTCAGGGTCAGTTCCTAGGTTGTTGTTGTTGTTGTTATTGTTGTTTGTTGTTGTTGTTAACCTTCTTCTGGATTTTGGGTGTCCTAGAAGACCATGGAAAGGGCTGAAGGTACTTAATCTTTGGTATATAATTTCTGTTTTGGAGAGGTTTGACAGGTTGTGGGTATCAAATAAAATGCCTAGTCCACCATCTTGTTGTTTCTGTGACCTGGAAGCTGTCCTTGTGATTATTTAATATTTATGTGTTCCTTTTTGGTAAATTCATATTCATTGAGGACTGAATGTTTAACTTTTATTTTTATTTCTTTTTAGCTACTAGATATCAGGTCTTCATCTGATATTTACCACAAAGATTTCCAGTCCTGCCCACCATGTTTCCTAAATACTTGTTCTACTTAAATATTTCTTTATTACAAAATTTTTACTTTTATACAAGTAAATAACAAATCTTATTGTTAATCTCTTTCATTTGCTAACCAAATATATGTTTATCTGTCTTTACCGATTTATGGAAATGTCACATTCCTTTTTCTTTTTTTCTGCAGTTTTTCTTTTACTTTTCAATTCAATGATTCTGTTTTATTGCTCCATGATTTGAGTATCAGGATCATATTTGTCTCATAGAAGTTTGATCAGGTCCCTGCTTTCTCAATTTTTGTTGAGTTTCTGTATCACAGAATTAATTTTTTTTCTTTGTATCTATGATTGAATTCATTTGTAAATATATCTATGCCATTTCCCTCTTCCCTTTAGGAATTTAATTACAGCTTATTAAATTTCTTTTTCTGAGATCAGGTTGTTCAAGGTTCTCTGTTTTCTATTTTGTTAATCTGGCTTGGGTTGTTTTTTCCTCAAATGATACTCCATCTCCTATACCATGCCTTGAAGCAGTCCCACCTCATCCCTATCTTTTAGAATCCCTTATTCCCTTCAACTCAAGTTATATAAAACTACATGAAACTTTTTCTGGTTTAGGCCAACTCTTAGTTCTTTCTCCAGAAATTTCCCTTATAATTTATTTTGTGTGTCTTTTTTTTAATACTTATTTATGAACATGTTGTTTTCCCTGATACAACATAAGTTCCTTGAGGGTAGGGACTGTTTTGTCTTTGTATTTCCAATGACTAACAATGTCCAGCACAGAGCAGGCACTTAATAGGATTGATTGTTTCATTTCTTGGGCTTTTGGTTCCTAATGCATTAGTTTTTCCTCCCTTCTTTCCCTTTTTCTCTTTCTCAATATGAAGCAGCAGTCAAAACTAAATTAAAAAAAAAGATTTTACATTATTTTTTTCCTTTTTTCCTTTTCCAGCCCCTTCTGCTCCATTTGTTGATTTCTATATTTGAACTGTGTTTATGTGTGTATAGCCTTTCCAGCTTTGCTTTCTTCTCTTAGCAAGATATATGGATCTGGGGCATATTTCCAATTTGCTTTCCAGAGCAGCTGCTCCAACTCACAGCTTCACCGATAGTGCATCAATGTCCTTGTTTTTTTGGAGGGCCTTCAATATTTATAATTTTCTTTTTTTTTTTTGGCTAATTCTGTTAATCTGATAGGTGTGAGGTAAGATCTCAGAGTTGGATTTTGGCTTTTTTTTCATTTCTATAATTACTAGTGATTCATAGGGTTTTTTATATGTCCATAGATATTTTGGATTTCTTCCTTTGAGAATTAACCATTCATCTCCTTTTATCATTAAATGGCTCTTATTCTTATAAATTTGAATCCTTTCCATACACACACAAATATTGTATGTGCTAATTGGCGGAAATATTGGTAGCGTATTTCTCTGATAAAGATTTCATATCCATGACATATCCACATAAATATTATATGAATATGTGTGGATATGTTATGGATATGAAATCTTTATCAGAGAAACATGCTGCAAATATTTTTCCACCGTTAACTGCTTTCCTTTCTCATCTAGATTCGTTAGCTTTGTTTGTACAAAAACGTTTTGATTTTATGTAATCAAAACTATCTTTTGTGATCCTCTCCTTCTATTATTTGTTCATGAACTCTTCCATTGGCCATAGATCCAAAAAGTAATTTCTTCCTTGTTCCTCTAATTTGTTTATAGTGTAACTTTTTATATTTAAGTTATCTATCTATTTGGAGCTTTGTATGTGGTGTGAGATGTGAATCTAAATTTAATTTCTACCAAATAAATTCCCAGTTTTCCAGCAGTTTTTGTCAAATTGTGAGTCATTACCCTAGTAGATGGGGTCTTAGGGTTTATCAAACACCAGGCTACTAGGTTCATTCACTTACATATGTTGTATTCCTAATCTATTCCACTGGTCAACTTCTCTATTTCTTAACCAGTACCATGTTGATTTGATGACTATTGTTTTGAAGTATAGTTTGAGATAAGGCACTACTATGCCTCCTTACTTTCAATTTTTTTCCTTTTTTTCCTTTGAGATTCTTGACTTTTTGCTCCTCTAGATGAATTTAGTTGTCATTTTGATATCTCTCTAAAATAATCCTTTGGTACTTTAGTATGGCACTGAATAAGTAAATTAATTTAGGCAATATTCTTATTTTCATTATGTTAGTTCAGTCTATCCATAAACAATTAAGATTTCTCCAATTATTTAGGTCTGTGAAATGATCTTCCTAAAACTCAGGTCTGACCCTGTCATTCCCCTTTTCAATAAACTCCAGTGGCTCCTTAATGCCTCCAAGATCAATCATAAAATCCTCCATTAGGTGTTTAAAGTCCTTCATAATCTATCCCTTTCCTACCTTTCTGATCTTGTTATACCTTACTCAAGTCCACGTACTCTGCAATCAGTGACTCTGGTCTCCTTACTGTCACTCACGTAAGACTCTCCATTTCCCATTCCATGCATTTTCACTTGTCCCTCATACCTGGAATTCTCTTTTTTCTCACCTCCACCTTCTGGCTTCCTTCAAGTCTCAGCTAATAGCTCACCTTCTGTAAGAAGCCTTTCAGGTATGATGTTATCAAAACCAGTCACTTTTTATAATTTTATTTTTTGTTGTATAGATTTTTTTTATTTTTATGTAATCAAATCTATTTATTTGGACCCCAGTAATTTCATTTGTTCCAGGGACTAAAATTTTTCTGCTCATCATATTTGTCACAAATGTTATTCCGTTGTCTCCTAACTTTTTTTTTCATCTTTTTTCCAGTTTCTCATTACTCCATTTGTAGGTGATTGTTGTATGAGATGTAAAGCATTCAATTCAATAAGCATTAATTAAACCACCCAAAATGTATGAGGCAATGTGTTTGAAGGATCCAAGGATAAAATATGACATGGCCCTGGCCTCAAAAAGCTTACAATTAAATCAGGAGTATATTACACACATACAAATGAGAATGAGATAAAGTTGAAAGTGATAAAGGAAAAGAAGAAATCCAGGTGATTAACTCATAGGTTTAGAGATAGAAGATACCCAGAAGCAATCCAATCTAACCTGTTTATTTTACACAGGAAGGACTTAATCTGCCTTGGGAGATTGACTTACCCAGGGTCACACAGCTAAGAAGCAGGTATCTGTGGCAGAGAGAGCACTGCCAACTGAGGGAGAAGTAAGGAAGTCTCATGGAGAAGATAGCATTTGAGATGATCCTTGAAGGCAGACAATTTCAACTTGTGTAGTTTTGAAGGGAGTTCATTTCAGGCATACCAGGAAGTCTAGGTAAGTACATAGTAACAGAAGAGGGAAGGATGTGATCAGAGAAAACCTTAGAGTGAATAAAGGCAAGTAGTGTGAAATAAGATTGGAAAGGTCATTTGGATTCAGATTGTAGAGAGTTTAATTCCTATGCCTAAGGGTTTTGTACTTTACCCTTTGGCAATAAGGTACCACAGAAGGTTCTTAAGGAGGGAAATTACCTGGTCAGATCTGAGCATCAGTGAGATTTTAGTAATTGTGTGAAGGATGGATTGGAGAAGGGAAGATATTGGAGGCAGGATGACCAGGAAGGAGACAATTACGACATCCAGGTAGGAGATGATGAGGCCCTGGACCAGGCTACTAGCAAATATAAGTGTAAAAGAGGCCATGGTTATTAGAGTGCATACATAGAATCAAAAAAACTTGGCAACTGATTTGCATGCAAAGATTTGGGGCAGAAAGGGAAGGTTCAAAGATGACGCCAAAGTTTTAAACCTTGGTAACTGGGACAACACATCAGAATCAACAGAAAGAACAAAGCTTCACAGAGAGATTTGGGCAAGGGGAAGACAAATTCCATGTGGAACATATCAACTTTGTGAGGTTATTGATGATGTCCAGCCAATAGCTGAAGGTATGGACCAGAGCTCCAAGGAGAAATCAAGGGTGGGGAGATAAATTTGGAATCCCTTCTGCATAGATGTGTAATGAAACCTTAGGAGGTCATGAAATTGCCAAAGGAAAATATATAGAGAGGAAAAAAGGGCCAAAGACTTGTGAGGAAATGAAGTGTCATATTGTAATCTAGTTTTCCCCAAAGCATATATTAGAATGTTCTTTTCCTGTTTTGTTTATAGGTTTATCATACACTAACTTTTGGTATATATTCAATTCTATTTCTAGGATCCTTCCGTTCCACTGATTCTCTGTCTTTCTAACTCTGCCTCTCTTTCTCCATGTGTCTTCCTCTCTCCCTCTCTTTTTCTTGGTCTTTTTATCTCTCTCTGTCTCTGTCTGTCTCTCTGTCTCTCTGTCTCTGTCTCTGTCTCTGTCTCTCTCTCTCTCTCTCACACACACACACACACACACACTTTTCTACCAATAGAAGAAAGACTGGTAATTACTGTCTAGTCGAATTTAGAGGGGATGAAAAGCTGCTGAAGAGGGGATGAAAAGTCTTTCCAAAGACTCTTCAAATTCTTGACCATCTGTTTATCCAAATACACTTTGATTTTTTCCAGTTCTATAAAAAGATACATTAATACTAAACTTAAACTGTAGATTAATTTGGGAAGGATTAATATGTTTATTAGTCATTTATCCTTATATCAATGCAGGAAAAATGCTTCTGCTTGTTACATTCTCTCATTTCTCCTATGAGGGTTTTGTAATTTTCTTTTAAAAAAAATCTCATGTGTATCTTGGCAAATAATTTGTTTTCTTGTATTTATTGTCAATGGTGTGTTTTATTCATTGCTCCATCTCTCATTTGTACCATTAAACAGCATAGAGGACTTTTGTGGTTTGATATCTCAGAGGCAACATGATGGACTGTGTTGGATTTGGAGTCAGGAGACCGAATTTACATCCTACCCCTTCTACTAGCTGGATGATTATGCACAAATGGATTGCTTAACCTCTCAGATTTCTCATCCACAGGATGGGAATGATTTTTTTTATTATTTATCTCACAGGCAAATTAGAAGGAAAGCACTGCAGACCTTAAGCACTATATAAATGTGAGTTGTTATCTTTTAACACATTGTCTCAGTTTGGGTTGATTACCTTGAATTCTCTAATTGAACATAATCAATCCTACTTGAACAAGATGAATAATGTTAAAAAACACATTGCTCTTGCTCATGCTTTGAATGTTTCTATGACTGTCCCATAAGCCCATCTGTGAGGCTCTATACCTGCAGGTTGGCAATTGTACAAGGGGCCAGTGTAGATTAAGATAGACTAATAAGATGGCAAATCCTTAAAGTAGGCAGGGTCAAAATTCCAATTAAGTTAAAAAAGAAACAAGAAGCTATGGGGTAGGTTTCTTGCAGTGTGACATAAAATCATCATTTTGACTGGCTTAAATTGCCTTATTACTTTTGACAACTTCCTGGATGAGAAGTGAGACTTCAGAGCTGCCTTGATGTGCATTTCTCTTAATAGTGATTTGAGTGATTAGGATTATGGTTGTTAATAACGTACCATTTCCCCTTTGAAAATTATTTGTTCATTTCCTTTGATCACTTATCTATTGAGAATGGTTCTTGTTTATGATACATTTGCATTAATTCCCTATATACCTTAAATGTCAGACTTTGTTAGAGATATTTGATGCAAAAAACTTCTTTAATTAATTGTTTACCTTCTTGTTTTTCTAGCTGCATTGATTTTGTTCATGCAAACATTTTTTACTTTCATATAGTCAAAATTGCTTTCTCTTTTAGGATCTCCTTTATCCTTTGTTTGATTAAGAATTTCTTCCCTAGAGGCAACTAGGTGGCACAGTGGATAGAGCACAGGCCCTGAAGTCAGGAGGACCTGAGCTCAAATCCAACCTCAGACCAAACACTTGACACTTACTAGCTGTGTGACCCTGGGCAAGTCACTTAACCCCAATTGCCTAAAAAAAAAAAAAATTCTTCCCTAGCCATAGTTTTGAAAGGTCTAGTGGAATTGCCACACAAGCAATCAAATGACCTAGCAAGGGGCTGTCCTCTGTAAGGTACAGTGTTCCCAAACAGGAAGTAGGCCATACCAGCACTGAAGGCAGAAGACTCAAAAAAGCCACCCTGGTCAGTTTGGACTGGAACAGTCTAGGCTTCTAGGTTCACAAATAAAATGGTCTAAGCTAGAAAGTCAGAGAGTTCAGTGAGCTGACCAGAAAATTTATCAGGTGGGTCCACTGTGTTGATCCATGGAGACTGACCCATTTCTACCTAGTCCTGAGCTCCTCATCTCTCTTCTGTAAGAAGACCACAACCCAGAACATGACATTCTGTGTTGTGTAGGACCTTTTGTTAATGAAATAAACCAATCTGTTGCTGCAGAACACTATATTTTGAACTTATTGGCCAGCTAACTCTTGCAACAGGGGCAGGTAATGCTTGTGCCAGATGTTCTGAGGGCTGCACACTCAGTAGGAGTCAATGGGATGAAATGGCAGCCCCAAAAGTTAAAGAACTCTTCAATTCCATTAACAGGGAATACTTCACATCCAGAATGAAGAGTTGATAGTCTCACAGATTTTTGTTCAAATTATATCTAGTCAAATGAGTTTAGTTCTTCATGCCGCATTTGGACAGCTCTAATTGCTAGGAATTTTTATCCGTATATCCTTCCTTAAAGGCTATTATCTGCTTCAGGGGATAGTGTGGTCCCCATCACTGTATGTCTTCAAGTAGAGTCTGGATGACCACTTACCAAGTGTGTTATAGAGAAAATTCTTGTTCAGATATGAGTTTAATTCAATCTCTAAGGTTCCTCCCAATTCTTTGAGTTGGCTGTGCTTGCCCTAACCCCCAGCTCCCACTCCAACATGGATTCCTCTCCAGTAGCAGCAGAGGGATTGGTTTTACTTTGACTCAATTGTTGTTTAATTTTTTTTTAAATCCATGTAACCTGCACCTTTAGGGAAATTGTCATTTCTAGTTTTATTATACTGTGGCCAAACAATGGTAAATTCAGCAAGGCAGAAATGCAATATGTTAAGGTTTTCTTAGTGTCTGAGTATATGATCAATTTATGTGAGAGCTCCATGTGTCCTTGGGGAAGAATGTCTATTTCCTGCTTTTTCCATTTAATTCTAAGCAGATATTTTGACTATACTTTGTTCATTGAACTATTAAAAGTTATGATGTGTACATTTTGCTAAATTTACTATATTCTGGATAATAAGGGAGTGTTAAGATTTCCTAAAGACCCTAAATACATTTTTCCTGACCAATATCATTTCACAATAGCATCATATATACAACATAAACAAACTCCACTACAATGGGTAACCTTCAGCTAGTTATCAATTTATAATACTTACAGCATTTGTAATATTGTTCCTGTAGAACTAACTGCCTTATATTAAACAAAATTATGCTTTGCTTAATATATTTTCAAAGAACTAATTAATTCCATTAGGCAGAGTATGCCCAAATTTTTTCTTGTAATGTTATAAGCTTTTCTTTTATGAACTTAATTGCTGTGTTAGTCAGTACATGCAATTTTAGTATTGTAAAATTTGTAGCTTATTATTCTATTAGTGTGTCGTAATATTCTCTTAATGCTTTCTGGTTTTGGACTCTATCAGTAGCAGAGATCAGATATGTTTCTATTCTAGTTTTTTTTTCCCAAAATGGACATTGGATGGTTTATTTAATCAACCCTTTTAATCTTAACCTTCCCATGTATTTTCACATTATTCCATACCTTTCTTTTTATAAGAGAGTGTTATCCATCTATTTTTAGTGTTAGAGTAGTTAGATTTGACTTCTTTTTTTTTACTAATTTGTTATTTATGTTATCAGTAAAGAGCATAATTTTTCTCTTTCCTAAACCTATTACTATAACTAAATTCACAAATCAAACAAAATTCCTATATTTTATACTGATTTTCTTGTAGGTTTCCCTAAAAGCTGCTGCTACTTCTTGTCACAATTTTTTTTCTTTAAGATAGGAATTTTACTTTGGAATCAACAATAGCTTTTCCTGTCTTCCTTTTATTGTCTTTTTCTTTATGAATTTGAAATTATTTTTTGATTGTTAAATGAAGTAAAGAAGAGGAATTAATGTTGAATCTCCCTTCTCCAAATATAATATTTATTATTTTAGCCAAAATAACCTTATATTCCATGTGTTCTTTTTCAAAGGTTTGTATCTTTTATGTACTAATATTTTCTGTGTTAAATATGATCTAATCAATGAGTTTTCTTCACACAACCTTAAATGAAGAAGTTAGATTACATATTCTCTCATTTCCCTGACAACTTTAACATTCAATCAGTCTATATTGTTTCATCTTGATTCTCAACCAATAATGTGAGGTCAACAGGGCAGACATCATCAACATTTTATAGATAAAGGAACTGAGATCCTCAGAAGTTATGATTTGCCCAAGGTCATACAATAAGTGAGTGAAATTCAATATTCAATAAATATTTTCTAAGCACTAACTACCCACAGGCTTCTGTGCTTTGCACATGGAGGAGAGACTAGAAAGAGTCTTGGTCCAGTATCTTTTCTACCCAGTGCCTAGTGCATCTGGGGATTCTGAAGGAAGAATGAGAAAGAGGAGCTGGAAGGGGAAATGCTAATTGACCAATCATCTTTCCAGAGGGGAGAAGCCTCACTCCTTCCAGGATATCTGCCCTCCCAGATTTTGTCAGAGCTGCCTCCACTACATGCCTTTGGTGCCCAAGCCAAGACCCCGTGGAAGATGAAGGTGTCCAGTCCTCAGGTCCAGACCCAACCCTTTGCCCCACCACCAGGCCCTAACCTCGAGGAGCACCCTGTGAAAAGGTAAGTGAGGGCTCCAGGACATGGGACAGGGAAAGGAAAGGAGGATGCTGGTGACATAGAGCAGCTCACTCACCCACCACCCTCCCCCAGAAAAAGCAGTGAGTGGGCCTGGGCTCACTTCTTGGCAGAGACGTTGGCAAAAGAGGAAACCCCTGGAAGAGCAGGCCAAGTCACGCCCTCAGCACCACCTCTACCCCAGGGTCCCTGCGGCACACCTTGGAGGCCAAGAGGTGAGAGATGGGACTATGGAGGAGAGGGAAGTCTCAGACCTAAGAGCATGCAGCAGCAACCAAGGACTCACTGGGCCACTTGTGCTTATCTCATAGTACTTTGTACTTTTCTTATACATTCATTTTCTAATTGACAGTTTATATATATACACAAACACATATACACATATAATATATAAGTGTGTGCTTGTGTATATGTGCTCAATTTCCAGTATCAGACTGAAAGCTACTTGATAACACTAATGTGATTTTTTTATCTTTGCATCTCCAGTGTCTGGCATGGTGGGTACTTTATTATCAATCCTTAAACAGAAATACTAATTATTATGTGCAAGGCCTGGAGGGAAATCCAAAGATACAGCAAAGATGGTCCCTGCTTTTAACATATTTATATTTTAGTGAGGGAGAAAAAAGCACCTTAAAAACTAGCTGGCTCACACTACTAGGTACTACCTTAGAGTAGATAGGCAGGTACCATAGGCATTAACAGTGGAAGGAGGTTACTGTAGGAAGGAAGGAAGGAAGGAAAGAAGGAAAGAAAGAAATGAGCATTTATCAAATGCCTACTATGTACCAGGTGCTTTGCAAATATTATCTCATTTCATCTTCACAACAACCCTGAAAGGTAGGTGCTGTTATTATCCCCATTTTACAGTTGAGGAAACAAAGGCAGATAGAGGTAAAGTGACTTGCCTAGGGTCACACAGTTAATAAGTGAGACAGGATTTGAACTCAGATCAATGGTCTATCCGCTGTCACCTAGCTACCTGTAGGCAGATGAAAGTAGTGAGAGAAAGCTAGCAGGGATAGGTAGGCCTAGATTATAAAGTAAATTTCAAGCTCTGGAAGTCATTGGTCAGAGGTCACTGGCAGGTGATGTGTTCAGGAGCATGGGGGAGTGGGTGAAGGGTTGTCCCTGGACCTCACTGTGTCGCCTTGGTCTCAGGGGTCCCAAGTGCATCCAGGATGCTGGAGGAAGAACTGGAAGTGCTGAGGGACCAGATGGATTCTACCCTACACTTGGGCCAAGGAAAGCCACCTCCTTCCCAGGAGAAACATTTTGGCTCCAGACAACACCTTCCACCCTGCTGAGCTGTGCCTATCCTGTTTGCTCTACCCAGGAGTAGTGTTCCAAGTGATGAATGAGTGGTTTCATGGGTTAGGTTAGGACTGGGGGAGGGGGCAGGGGGATCAAGGAGGGGAGGGGCCATGATAGTCCAAGGCCAGAGAAGGAGTGGTGGGATACTTGGAACTGCACCCCTGGCCTCAAAGAGGGCTCCCCTCAAACATTTACCTTAGGAGCTCTCACTGGAGGCAAAGGCCAGGCTACCGTTTTTTGTCATCCTCCAAATCTGAAATAATCAGGCTTCAAGAAAGTAAAAATGCTAATAAAAAGAGAAAATGAGTCTCTTGTCTTCCCTGGATTTTCTTTGCTCTTTTTCTATCACTGATGAAGCCAGGGTCCAGGATGGGAGCTCACGGAGGGTGAAGAGGTATAATCTGGGATTACTCATGAACACAGGAGGAACCTCCTCCCCTGTATCCAACTCCATGAAGAGAAGAGGGAGACCTACCTTTCTGCTCTCTAGGAAGCCAGTGTGTGGTCAAATCACAGAGAGACTGCAAACATCCATGGTGTCCTCAGGAATGAAGTTAACCTCTTGTAGGTTATGGGACAAAGGAATTTACAGACTTTCATTGAATCAGAACTTTAGCATTGACAAGGTCATTAGTCCAATCCCTTCATCGTCATCATCATCATCTTTGACAACCTTTGTAAAGTTTTGTAAAGCTTACAAAGGACTTTATATCCATCACAACTTTGTCAGTTCAGCACTTTACATCCTTAAAGGAGAGGCAACGGGGTCTAGGATAAAGAATACTGGATCAGGCATCAGAGGAACTGAGTTAAAATCCCAACTCTTCTATTTTACTCCTTGTGTAACCTGAGGTCAGTCCTTTCACCTCTCTGGGTCTCAGTTTCCTCACCTGTTAAATATGGGGATGGACTCTATGACCCCCTAAGGTTCCTTCACTCTCTAAATCCATGAGCCCTATTTTGCCCCACATTTGAGCCCAGGGCTCTCCTGATTCCAATTCCAGGGCTCTTTTCACATTGTCTACACAAAGAAAGTGATTGCAAGGGGACAGAGGGCCCCTGAACGAAGAGTATATTTGTGGCAGAGCCAAGGCTAGAATCCATGAGACTGAAAGGCTGTGGACTTTCTGAAAGCCTTCAGCTCTGGGGGCTCGGGAGCCTGCAGTAAGGGAGACTTTAGCTTTAGGCTTCATTCCTTTGTCAGGGTAGAGGGAGGGAGCCGAAAGAGGAGGGACAACTGAGAAGGGGGAACTAAGCAACTGACTAGTGAGGGGAATCTCTAGGGCTATTAAAACATCCACTAAACTCATCTGGAACTGCTGCCAGCCAGAATAACTTTCCCAAAGGCCAAGCCATTCCACCCAGCCCCAGCCCCAGCCCCCTCCCCCTCAGATTCCAGAAGGTTTTCCCACAATCCTGACCCAGGAAAATGGAACCAAGCCCAGTCATAGAATCTTTGCCCAAATATCATCAAACCACTAGGGCTTTCTTACCCAGTCATTCAAAGGAGGAACCCTGTGGCATCAGTTGCCACCAGGTGAGGATGCAAGAGCCCTGAGCACTTCAAGGCTTGGAGAAATCGTTGAGAAACTTTGGGCAAGTTGTAAGATTCCCTCTCCCCCCATTCCTGCCCTGTCTGTGCTTTAAGGATCTGAACTATTAAAAGGAGTTATTGTAGTAGCCTTAAGTCCTTCCTCAGCATTCTGCTTCAATGACTTGTCTAGTTAAATTTAAGGAAGTTAATAGGAAAGGACAGTAGTGTCTAGAGACTCATCTTCCTGACTTCAAATTTGGCCTCAGACACTTACTAGCTGCGTGACCCTGGGCAAGTCACTTAACCCTGTCTATCTCTGTTTCCTCATTTGTAAAATGAGCTAGAGAAGGAAATGGCAAACTATTCCAGTATCTCTGCCAAGAAAACCCCAAATGGGGTCAGGAAGAGTCAAACATGACTGAAAAAAAAACTGAACTGAACCTCAAGTACCCTGGGGCTGCTCTGGACATCCAGCAGTGGGCATTGTTAGAGAACTAAAACATAGCTGGATAGAGAATGAAGTAGGAAGAGGGAGAGGAGTAGAATCTTCATTACCTTGATTCCTTTAGTATTTTAAAGTTTATAGCCTATTATGGTATAGTTAATACAAGTAGCCAAGTCAAGTAAAGTGTTTACTCTGTGCCAGACACAGTGCTAAGGGCTGAGAATACAAAGACAAGCAGAAAGAGAGACAGCCCCTGACCTCAAAGGCATTCGAATCAAAGAAGACAACACCTAAAAGGAAACTAAAGTAGGGAGTGGGGGGAGGGGGCTGGAGGGAGAAGGTGCCCCCCAGGGCCTGGTGGAAAAAGTCCAGAGCTTCAGCAGTGGGGAACTTGGAGAGGAACAAAAACATGGCTGGCTTTGGCAGTTTCCTTAAATTTTTGTTATTGTTTAGTCGTTTCAGTCGTGTCAGACTCTTCGTGACTCTGTGGACCTCTGTCCATAGGGTTTTCTCAGCAAAGATACTGGAGTGGTTTGCCATTTCCTTCTCTAATGGCAAACAGGCTAAGTGACTTGCCCAGGGTCACACAGCTAGGAAGTTTCTGAGGCTGGATTTGAAATCAGGTCTTCCTGACTCCAAGCGCCACCTGGCTGCCCTCCTTAAATTTTATAAATAAGATTTAGAGAAGTTGTCGCTTGCCCAATACCACACAGCTAGTAAACAGAGCCAGGGTTAGATTTAAGAGCTAGAAGTAACTTTAGAAATTATTCTGGATTAAACGCCTTATTTGACAGAGGAGAAGAGGTTAAGTAACTCCCTAAACCCACACAGTAAGTTAGGAGCAGAGTTGGGACTCCAACCAAGCCCTCTTGACTCCCAGGTCCAGTGTTCCTTAGCCATGAAAGGAACCAATTCCTCAGGCCACCTGCTAGCTTATCCCAGTGGGCCCTCCCCTCCATCCCTCTGGCCACACTGCGCAACATCTCACTCACCCAGTAACCCAGAACACTCCATCTTTGACTGCATCACCAGGCCCACTCCTTGGGAGGTACTCAGCCTCCTGAAGGAACCAAGGCCCTGGCACTGGGTACGGGAACTCTGATATAGCCAAGCTAGTCAGGCCAGGACCACCCAGGGGGAGTGCACTAATTGCTGTTTGGTTATATTTAGATTTTCTTCTCTCCCACCCAAGCCTCACAGGGATTTTCCAAAGCTCTCTTCAGTCCAGATTAGATAAGACGCCTCCATCCTCGACTTCGAGGCTGAGGGAGCAATTTTTCCTATAGTCCCCATTTATGTCCTAACATGTAGCCTCCAGGACTGAAGGATCCTTGGAGTTTTCTTGGTACTGCCAATCTGCAGATCTTGATACCCTGGGCAAGTCAAGGCACAGCTGAGCAAAGGCCCTAGAGACAGATGAGTGTGTCTGAGGTCTGGAGAAAGACTAGACCCTAGTACCCTCTCTCATCAACTAGCTATGAGCGCAGCCCAGATTTTATAAAACGGAGTAAAGTAAGCTCCCTTGAAGCTCTACCACTCAGAGTTCATCCAATTGCGTCATTTTACTGATGAGGAGATTGAAAGGAAAGCAAAATTGGGTCCAGAGATGTGATAGGTCACACTGCTGATTACCGTAGACTCTAAGACTAGAATCCAGATTTCCTCGTTGCCAGGACAACTTTCCTTCCATTATATCTCAAGCTCTCTTATGTTTCTTGTGATTCCTAAATCCCGGCCATCTCTAAAACCCTGAATGATTTGTTGAAAATCATACTGTCCTGAAGACCTATTCCCTAGAACTTTGGATCACAGACTTCTCCAGAGCCCAGCTGAAATCACTGTGTCTCTGGAAGGCGGTAGGAAAGGACTCAGAATCAGAACAGATGAACTGACAAACAGAAAGGATTCTGGCAGAACCAAGCCCCTGTTAGGTAGCAACGAGAAGGGGGAGAGGGAGATGAGCAGGACATCTCAGAGCATGGGGCTGGTCTGTGTGCAACACCCTCCCTTCACCATTTGCCAGAGAAGCAGAAAGATGCACTGGGCATCCTGGGGGATAGGGAAGATGTTACCCCCGCCATCACTATTCCTACCACCTGACTACCAATAGTTACTGAGGTTTGCTGAACACATTTTTGATGCACAAGGATGGAGGTTTACTGAAGGCCACTACTATGGTCTGCGATCACTTAGAGGGGGAGCACCAGGTCAGGAGATGCATCAGAGACCACAAATAATGAAGCAGGTAAATCTGTTTCATCTTCTTATTATTTATTTCTGGCCCCATTAACTGTTTTATCATTTCAAGGCTGCATTCTTGCCTGGATCTGTCAGTGTAGTGAGTAACCAACTACTTAGGCTAGAATTAAATTCAGATTTTCCCAGCTTTTTTTGAACCAGGTGAGAGCAAATGAGCCAAGATAAGTAAATTACCATTTAATGTCCTCATGATATGAACCTGAGCCTTAGGAGGTTACCATAGCATTACGTAATGAGACCCTGGCTACAGAAGATGCTCCAATAGCGATGTTATCTGCCCCCCCCACACCTTGCTCAAGACTGAGCCGCAAGGGCTTGACTTGGAAAGTCAGAGAATGCCAAGAGTAGAAATAGATAGGAGAGCTATGGGGAACTTTGCTTATCGTCCTGTCTTTCTGATTAGCCTCCTGTTTGTGCAGGAGAATAAAAGAGACTGAATATCTTTCAATATGGTTTGTAGCACAAAAAGCCCTGGCTTGGAAGTCAAAACACCTGAAGTATGATTTTCTAACTCTGCTACTTACTTACTTGACACTTCTTTGGGCCTCAGTTTTCTCATCTGCAAAATGGGAGTGGGTGCCTGGAATAGATGAACAGTAAGTTCTCTGCCAGTCTTAAAATCCGTGATCCCTAAGGCTTAAAAAATTAGGATTAATTTTGGCTTGATGTCAAGAAAAATACTTTCTGACAAAAGTAGAACGACTTCCCTTAAGGGATGGGCAACTCCCCTTCCTGAGGGCCTCTTGTCGAGTATGTTAGGTGGAGATTTCTTCATGGTTGGGCTGAACTAGTTGGCCAATGACTCCCCTTCCAACTCTCAAATTCTGTGATTCTGTAATTTCGCTTAGCCTTTTCTTGGGCCTTAAGGCCATGAAGGATTCATGAGTACTCAACTTGGATTGGTAGGGGCAAGGGGTCAGGTCACTGGATAAGAGGGACGTGAAGCAGCCAGAACTAAGGAATGAAGGAGTTTTTAGGCATAAAACAGCAGAATCTAGAACCCTGGCAAGCATCACGGTCTAACAACTACTTATGTTTATATAATACTTAACATTAATGATTTAATTTTATCTTTATAAATACCCTAGAAGGCAAAGGGGTGAGAATATTATTACCTCCATTCTACAGATGAGTAAACTGAGGTTCAGTGACATGAATTGATTTGCCCAAGGTCACTTAATAAGTGATGGAACCATGTTGAAAGAGATCAGGAGTTGGACTCAGATGTGAATCCTAAGCCCAGCATCACCCCTATGTAGGTAGTCACACGACTTTGGACAAGACACTTGATGAATAAGTCACAAAAGTGCCTACCTGCACTTTTTAAAAGAACAACTTTGAGTGAGTAAGTCATTTTGACTATTATAAATACCCAAATTAACCACAAAGGACCTATGAAGGAAGACGCTATCTGTATCCATAGAAAGAACTGATAAATAAATGTATAGAATGATTGTATTTATGTCTAACGATAGCCATCTTGGGGGGAGGGAAGAAAAAAGGGAAAAAAGAGAAAGTTACTTGATAACTTTATTATATATTTAAAAGGAATAGCAAATTGTACATAACAGATTTGCAGTTTTATGTGCAATCGTCTTTTTTATTCTACTATGTCATGGAAATTCTTGTTTTATTTCATAAATTAAAAATAAAATATATATAGACATGCATACATACATAGACATAGATATAGACATAGACATAGACACAGACATAGACATAGACATATACATATACATATACATATATAGATAAAGAATTGTTTTCCCAAAGGGATGTGTTTACCTACTTTGGGGGAAGCAGTTTTCACCAAAGCAGTTTTTACCAAGGCACAGTCACAATCCAGCCTAAATCCATAGAGTATGAACCAAGCACCAGCATTAGCGTTATCTCCTTACTGCCCCTATGCTCTCCCATTGTCCTGATGGTCCAAAGGAGAGGGGGCTCTCCAACCCCCAAGACCAACTTCCCTCTAGCCATTCTGGCCACAGAAGCTGGGAAGCTGTTGCCCTCTTCTAAGGAGAAACCTCTGACCCACTGCTCACAAGGAGAGCTCTGTGCTCCTGCTCTCCAGAGGATGTGGATTTTGAGCCTGCCCCAAGACCTGTGTCCAGACCTTCCCCTGGGGATGCCTGGCCGCACGTATCGTGAGTCTAAGGCCCCGGCCAAGCCTGATGATTCTGAGTCCCGAACAGACCTTTCAAGTTCCTTTGATGCCAATAGCCAGACTGTGATTTTTCACCCAGATGAGCTGGTAACTCTTTCAAACCAATTACCTTCACCAAGGCACTTCTTTGTCCATCTGCCTCCAAAGCTTACCAATTCCCAGACCTAAAGAGGCAAAAAGGACCTGTCCACCATTTGTGTTACAGCCTAAAGTACGAAGAGTCAGAGGGAAGCAGTCTAGCAGGAGAGTTCCAGTGGAATAAACTTGAGGCTAAAAGCCAAGAGTCCTGTATTCAATAAAATTAAAAAACAGAGCGTATGAAAGGCCTACTATGAGCTTGGCACTTTGACAGGTTCTGGAGGTTAAGAAAACAAAAATGAAACACTCCTGCTAACAAGGAGTTTGCATTCTACTAGGGGTGGGGGAGTAGGCAGGGGGTGGAAAATACAGCATGCACAAAAGAAAGGAAAGGCATACAATGTATATAAAGTAATACAAAACATCATTTCAAGAGAGTGCTAATAACAGGGGATCAGGAAAGGTGGAACCCAAGCAATGATTTGTGAGAAGCTAAGGATTCTATGGGGACAACTAGGTGGCACCGTGGATAGAGACCTCCTTCCTCTCTAAGTCCTCTCAGCTTCCTCATCTGTAAAAAGAAGAGGTTGGGCTAGCTAAATGATCTTCAAGGGTTCAGTTCGGGGTAGAGGAAAGAGCACTGAATTTGGAGTTAGAAGACCCGGGTTTAAATCCCAGTTCTATGGTCTCCACTAATTGTGTGATTTTTGGCCTCAGTTTCTTTATCTGGAAAATGGGATGGGAGTGAACTCGGTGGATTCTATGCTTCCTATCCACTCTAAGTCCAATGATCACTATCCCTTCCAATTGCAAAGTTTTTAAAGGTTGAAAGCCATTGGTAGTTATTCTGAAAGCTCTCTGCCACCACCTGGTGGAATTAAGGCTCCATGACATCATTTCCTTCATGATTTGATGGCTCTCCCAATATTTTAGAGATAAAAGAGGAGGGTACTTTATACCTAAGGGGGCAGGTGGCACTGAGAGGAAGATGTGGGGGCAAAAGTTCTGGATTTGGAGTCAGGGGACTTGTTTGGTGTGTGACCTGGGGCAAGTTCTTTGCTAATCTCCCCCTAGTTGTTAGTAGAGTTACCTCATCAAATAATCAGGAGTATATCCATTTGCTGTATCTTCACCGTAGAACGTAAGCCCTTCAGGAAAGAGATTACTTTTACATTTTGGCTTTGTATCTCCATTGCTTCGCACACAGTCGAGACGTGTGGGATTGTATTGAAAAACACCTAACCTCTTTGGGTCTCAGTTCTCTAATTTGTAAAATGAAGGAGCTGGACTAGATGACCTTTAAAACGAGGTTTCCCATCATCTAACTCCATGACCTTCCCACCATGCTGCCCAGGGGTGCCGATCCTTCTACAGCAACCTCCTAGGGGGACCTCCATCTCTCATCCTGGTGCCCTGCTGTTCGTCTTGCTCTGGGAGCAAAATTCAAATCAGTCGTTGATGGCTGCACCACCAACCCTGTGACTCATTTTATTGGAATGTAAGTTCCTTGATGGTAGGTTTTATATACTCAGCACTTAGTTCAGTGCCTGGCACATAGTAACCCCTTAATAAATGCTTTTTTCTTTCATTTATTCACTTACTCCACCAGAAACTGAGAGGTGAATTGATACTAAAGACTTAGTTAAGCATCTCCTATGTACAAGGTATTGGGTTAAGATTATATTACCTGGCACGTAGTAGGTACTTAATAACTATTGATTGATTGATATTAGAAATTTGAGAAGGGAAAGACCAGTGGGAGATCAAGATAGGATTAATGAAGGAGTCAGCCTTGAGTTGAATCTTGAGTAATATTGGGGGCAGGGAGTGTTTCAACAGGTTAAGTTGGATGTGGGGACAAACCATTCTAGCTATTGGGTCAGTGTAAGCCATAGGTTCCCAAAGTGGGCGATACTCTCCCCTGGGGGGGCAGTGTATAGCCTCAGGTGCAATTGGGGGGCATTGAATAAAAATAAGGGGGCTGTGGAAGCACAAGGATTTGGTTAGGATTACAATAGCCCAGAAATGTTTAGTGAAAGAGGAAACACATTAAATGTAGAAAGGGCTTTCATAGATTTAAACTCAAAAGTTAAGCTATAATTTATAAATCAAGTTCTAACTCATGGAAAGACAAAGTAGCATTGATGATATTGGGCAAAGTAAAATTCAAACCAAAAAATACTGAGATATAAACAGGTATATTTTCCTAACCAATGTCCCAAGATATGCAGCTGGTATCCTTTTCTTGATTCACTTACTTTTGAATTGAATCTTAAATTTTGCCATGATGAGGTCCTATGGATTCTTTCTAATTGTATGTTGTCACTTGTTTTTGGTTAATTCTGGAAATTTTTACTTGAGTAATTTCCTGGAATGTAGTGCTCAATCAGGGGTAGGGAACCTGTGACCTCAAGGCCACATGTGGCCCTCTAGGTCCTCAAGTGCAGCCCGTAGACTGAATCCAAACTTCACAGAACAAATCCTCTTAATAAAAGGATTTTCTGTAAAACTTTGACTCAGTCAAAAGACCACATCCAAGGACCTAGAGGGCCACATGTGGCCTGGAGGCCACAAGTTCCCCACCCCTGTAATTTTTCTCCTAAATTTCCCCAGATATCAGTAATCCTAAAGCAATTGAATCTTGATTTAACCTTTAGAGGTGTCACTCATATAGGTTATGATTCTCTCAATAGTTGAGTTATTTTTCTGAGCTTGTCTTATTACTTTGTCTACATTGTCTGCAATGTCTGCAACTGAGTAGAGTGATCTTTCTAGATTTTTTATCATTTTCTTTATATTAGTGATTTAGCATTTATTTTAGTGGGGCAACTGGGTGACACAGGGGATAGAGCAGCAGGCCTGAAGTCAGGAAGACTCATCTTCCCTGGTTTAAATCTGGCTGCAGACACTTACCAGCTGTGTGATCCTGGGCAAGTCACTTCACCCTGTTTGCCTCAGTTTCCTCATCTGTAAAATGAACTGAAAAATGAAATGGCCAAGCAAACCTCAAATGGGGTCATGAAGTGTCAGACACAACTCAACAACAACATCCATTTTCATTTCTTTCAGTTCACACACCAGTTGCTTACATAATTTCTTGATAGCCCAAAACTCTTCTTTTATTTGCTCTTCTGATGTTCTTATCAGTGTTAATTCACTTTAAATTCTTTAATATGTGATTTATTCATTTGAGAACAACTCTTGGAACAACTTGTTTTACTCCCACACACACACGCTTCTGTTGCTTCTAACATTTAAGCTACGTCAGTTCATCCTTGGCATTTAAAAATGTTCTTCATTTTTACCCTCTTAGAAGAGAGAGTTAATTTTTATTATTTTATGTGCTTTTTAAAACCATTCCCCTCCCCCGCCTTTGTCGTTACTTCTGAGGAGAAAGAGAATCTGGGGATCCTTACTCCTTTGCAACTTCTCATTCTTCCATCTTGATTGGAAGCCCCTTTGCTTTCTAATAAGCAAAAAGGTTTAAACATGAAGCCTAAGACAAAGAATGTAAAATTATAAGATTTTTAGACCTGGAAGAGGCTTTAGAAGTAATTTAGTCTGATCTCATTCAATTCAATTCAGTCCCATTCCATAAAACTAAGTGCCCACCTTGTGAAAAGCATCTTGCTTAAAAAAAAAAAAAAGGCACAAATGAAACAGCCTCTGTCCTCAAAGAGCTTATATTCTATTGGGAGGAGGATACAATATGGACCTAGATGAGCGAATACACATTAATTTGAGGAGGACTGGAGCAGTACTTATTGGAGGGGGAAGAATCAAGGAAGGCATCAGGGAAGAGGAGGCAATGCCTGAGCTAAGCACTGTAGGAAGCCCAGGATTCTGAGAGGTGGAATTAAGGAATATGTCTATTCTATATGTGACATTAGGCCCCTGAAAATTCAAAGAACTCTGGTTCTAGAGCTCTTTGCAACTTTTCTCAGGTTTACTCTGCACTACTTTGTTGTTATTGTTTTTGTTTTTTAATTTATTATCTTATTTTTCCCAGTTACATGTAAAAGTAATTTTTAACTTTTGTTTTTAAAACTTTGAGTTCCAAACTCTCTCTCTTCATCCCTATCCAGCCCCCTTCATTGAGAAAGCAAGTAGTTCGATACAGGTTATATATGTATAGTCATGCAAAACATTTCCATATTAGTCATATTGTAAAACAAAACATAGACAAAAAAATCAAGAAAAATAAAGTTTAAAAGTATGCTTCAATCTGTATTCAGACACCATCAGTTCTTTCTCTGGGAATGGATAACATTTTTCTTCATAAGTCCTTCAGAGCTGCCTTGGATCATTATATTGCTGAGAATAGTTAAGTTATTCACAGCTGATCATCTTACAATATTGCTGTTACTTTGTACACATTAAATTTCACTTTGCATCAGCTCATGTAAGTCTTTCCAGGTTTTTCTGAGAGCATCCTGCTCATCATTTCTTACAGCATAATACTATTTCATCATAATCACACACCACAATTTGTTCAGCCATTCTCCAACTGATATGCATCCCCTCAATTTCCAATTCTTTGCCAACAGAAAAGAGCTTCTATAAATATTTTTGTACATATAGGTCTTTTTCCTTTTTGTTTTTTATCTCTTTTGGAATACAGAGTAATACAGGTATTGCTAGGTCAAAGGGTACGCATGGTTTTCTAGCCCTTTGGGCATAGCTCCAAATTGCTCTACAAAATGGGTGAATCAGTTCACAGCTCCACCAACAATGCATTAATATCTCATTTTTCCCATTTCTCCTCCAACATTTGTCATTTTCCTTTTCTGTCCTATTAGCCAGTCTGTAGGTATGAGGTAGTACCTCCGCATTGTTTTAATTTTCGTTTCTCCAATCAAAAGAGAGTTAGAGTATCTTTGTCATATGGCTATAGATAGCTTTGATCTGAAAACTTCATATTTTTGATCATTTATCAATTGGGGAAAGGCTGTTATTTTTATAAATTTGACTCAGTTCTCTACATGTTTGAGAAAAAAGGCTTTTAGTAGAGAAACTTGCTTCAA
Source organism: Vombatus ursinus (assembly GCF_900497805.2). Classification (NCBI taxonomy): domain Eukaryota; kingdom Metazoa; phylum Chordata; class Mammalia; order Diprotodontia; family Vombatidae; genus Vombatus; species Vombatus ursinus. Next base: position 13,562,776 of record NW_020954571.1, on the reverse strand, counting down.
AATTTTTTTCACAGTTACTATTGCTAACTGTATTTCCTCTATCCTATTCCCCCTATTTATTCTATTCTCACTCCTTTTACCCTGTTGCTCCCCAAAAATGTTTTGCTTCTGAGTACCCCCTTCCCCAATCTGCCCTCCCTTTTATCACACACACCCCTCTTATCCCCTTCCCCTCCTACTTTCCTGTAGGGTAAGATAGATTTCTATACCCAATTGAGTGCGTATGTTATTCCCTCTTTGAGCCAATACTGATGACAGTAATGTTCACTTACTCCCTCTTACCTCTCCCCTCTTTCCCTCCACTGTGAAAACTTTATCTTGCCTCTTTTATGTCAGATAATGTACCTCATTTTATCTCTCCCTTTCCCTTTTTTCCCAGTACATTCTTCTCTCACTCCTTAACTTTGTTTTTTAAGAGATCATCTCTTCATGTTCAACTCACACCTGTGCCCTCTGTCTATATATACTCCTTCTAAATACCCTAATAATGAGAAAGTTCTTATGAGTCGCAAGTATCTTCCCATGTAGGAATGTAAACAGTTTAATCTTATTAGGTCCCTTTCCTGTTTACCTTTTTCTGCTTCTCTTGAGTCTTGCATTTGAAAGTCACATTTTCTATTCAGCTCTGACCTTTTCATTAAGAATGCTTGAAAGTCCTCTGTTATACTGAATTTCCATTTTTCCCTCTGAAGGATTATACTTAGTTTGACTGGGTAGGTGATCTTGGTTGTAATCTTAGCTCCTTTGCCCTTGAGAATATCATATTCCAAGCCCTCCAGTCCTTTAATGTAGAAGCTGATAAATCTTGTGTTATCCTGACTGCAGCTCCACCATATTTGAATTGTTTCTTTCTGGCTGCTTGCACCTGGGAGCTCTAGAATTTGGCTATAATATTCGTAGGAGTTTTCATTTTGGCATCTCTTTCAGGAGGTGATCGGTGGATTCTTTCCATTTATATTTTACCCCCTGGTTCTAGAATATCAAGGCAGTTTTCCTTGATAATTTCTTGAAAGATCATGTCTAGGGTCTTTTTTTTTATCATGACTTTCAGGTAGTCCAATAATTTTTAAATTATCTCTCCTGGATCTATTTTCCAGGTCAGTTGTTTTTCCAATGAGATATTTCACATTGTCTTTTATTTTTTCATTCTTTTGGTTTTATTTTATTGTTTCTTGATTTCTCATAAAGTCATTAGCTTCCATTTGCTCAATTCTAATTTTTAAGGAATTATTTTCTTCAGTGAACTTTTGTACCTCCTTTTCCAACTGGCCAATTCTACTTTTTTTTTTTTCCTTCAGTGAATTTTTGTGCCTCTTTTCCCATTTGGTCAGTTCTGCTTTTCAAGGAATTCTTCTCCTCGTTGGCTTTTTGTATCTCTTTTACTATTTGGCCTAGTGTTTTTTAAGGTATTATTTTCTTTAGTATTTTTTTTGTGTCTCCTTTACCAAGCTGTTGATTCATTTTTCGTGATTTTCTTGCATCACTCTCATTTCTCTTCCCAATTTTTCCTCTACATCTCTTACTTGATTTTCAAAATCCTTTTTTGAACTTTTCCATGGCCTGAGACCTATTCATATCTTTCTTAGAGGTTTTGGATGTAAGAGTTTTGACTTTGTTATCTTCTTCTGAGGGTATGTTTTGATCTTCTTTGTCACTATAGTAAGTTTCAGTAGTCAGAATTTTTTTGGTTTTTTTTTTTGTTTGTTTTGTTTTTGCTCATTTCTCCAGTCTATTTCTTGATTTTTAACTCTTTGTTAAAGTGAGGCTCTGCTTCCAGGGTAGAGGACACACAGTCCCAAGCTTCAGGGGTTTTGTATGGCTGTTTCCAGAGATACTTCTAGAGACCTGTGAGTTTTCAGTTCTTCCAAGGTGATATGATCTAAGGAGAGGTGTGTTTATTACTCTTCTGTCCTGTGCTCTGGTCTGTGAGTGATCACAAGTGCTCTTTTCTGCCCTAGAACTGTGAGGAGCATCCTCCCTCTCTCACAGCTGCAAGCTCTGGTGTGCTAGTGCTCCTTTTTGCCCTGGACTGTCACTCAGGACTGCTACCCAGATCTGAGTATGGGCAAAGCAAGAGTCCTGCCTCAGTGCTAACAAAGAGATCTCTGTAATCTCTTTCTGATCAATTGTTCAACCCCTTTACACTCTATGGGCTGAGAGCTCTGGAAGCAGCTACTGCTTCTGCTGATTCAGTGGCTCCCAAGGCCCGCTCTTGGATTGCTGGGGCTGGGTCAGTTCTGGCGCAGCCTACATTGGCCTGTGTTCCACTCTCACCCAGGTGTGGCAGACCTTTCCTACTGACCTATGTTGTCTTTGGCTAAAAAATTATTTCACCTTGTCCTTTTGTGGGTTCTGCTACTCCAGGAATTGTTTAAATAATGCTCCAGGCATTATGTAAACGTGTTGGGAGGGATTTGGGGGAGAGCTCTGCCATCATGGCTCCACCCCTCTGCATTACTTTGAACAATAATTTTGCAAATCATTGCTCAAGGACCTCTAAGTTCAATATTCTCCATTCATAGATCATGAAGAGCCACCAATCCAATAGCAAAAACATATAATTAAGACAAAAAAGCAATGTAAGTAACAAGAGGGAATGAATTAGTCAAATCATTCTCACACTGCTTACTAATTAATATCATCTCTTATACTTCCTGAAGTGGTAAGTGGGGAAAAAATCCCCATGACAAGTATGTGGAGGTCGAAGACAGAGGAAACTGACAAATATTCCCATCTACTCTCAGCATGCTCCCAGTGGCTGGCTTGGAGATCTTTTTTTAAAAAAAAATAAATTAATTGATTTTTAGTTTTCAACAATCACTTCCATAAGGTTTTGAGTTTTAAATTTTCTTCCCCTCCCTTTTTGCCTCCCTCCCCAAGATGGCATGCAATCTGATATAGGTTCTACATATACACTCCTATTAGACATATTTTCACATTAGTCATGTTGTAAAGAAGAATTAGAACCAATGGGAGGAACCACAAGAAAGAGGAAACAAAACAAAACAGAAGAAAAAAAGAGCAAATAGTTTGCTTCAATCTGCATTCGCAATCCATAGTTCTTTCTCTGGATATGGATAGCATTTTCCATCATGAGACTTTTGGAGATGTCTTAAGTCCTTGCATTGCTGAGAAGAGCTAAGACTATCAAAGTTAGTCATTGCACAATATTTACAGTGTTCTCCTGGCTCTGCTCACTTCACTCAGCATCAGTCCATACAAGTCTTTTGGAGATCTTTTGTAACCCCTTAGATTTAGATTCTGGTTCTGAGTTGCCAGCTTCCTTTTACGTCAAGAATTCTTAACCTTGGGTCCATGACTTTTAAAAAAATATTTTATTAACTGCTTTGTTGTTGTGGAGTCATTTTCAGCCATATCTGATTTTTTGTGACTTGATTTGTTTTTTTTGTTTGTTTTTTTTTTGGCAAAGATACTGGAGCGGTTTGCCATTTCCTTTTCCAGCTCATTTTACAGACGAGGAAACTGAGGCAAACAGGGCGAAGTGACTTGCCCAAGGTCACATAGCTAGTAAGTGTCTGAGGCCAGATTTGAACTCACAAAGATGAGTCTTCCTGACTTCAGGCACTCTCTCCACTGTGCCACCTAGTTGCTCAATTAAAATAGATACTAAATCACTAATATGGAGAATATGATAAAAAAAAATCTGGAAAGTATATGCTACTCAATTGCTGACAGCACAAAGTAATAAGACAAGGTCAGAAAAATAACTCAACTATTGAGAAAATCATAACCTATGAGTGACACATCTAAGGGTTAAATCAAGGCCTGACACTATCCGCTGCACCACCTGGCTGTCCCCTTGTTAACTGTATTTCAATAGAATTGACTTTATTTTAGGCACTTAAAAACCATTATTCTAAAAAGAGATCCATAAGCTTCACTAGGCTGCCAAAGGGGTCCATGATGCAAAAAAGGTGAAGAACCCCAGCTCTAAGTGAAATTGTTTTCCTGGGTTTCCATCTTCCTAGTAAATGGTTGGAATGTTGGTATCTCTTGTTCAGTAGGCCATGTCCTATACTATCAGAAGGTTCATTTTTAGTTCTCTGCTCAGGGCTGCTCAGAAAGGCGACAGGACTCCATTTTCATGAAGCCTCCTATCCTCTGTCCTTCCTTTTCCAAGCTGATGGTCGCAATACAATCCCCGAATCCTGGCACATGACCTCAGAAGACTCTGACATCCTAGGGCTTCCTTCAGGAAACAGCTCCCTTGCTAACAAGCCATTCTAAGCACTTGGGAGCCTTTCTGGGGTGCTTCGTTAAAGATCCCAATGTTCCCCTATTACACAAATAAGAGGACTTCATGGAGTCAGGAAATGGAATGTTAAATTTGAGGAATTTGGGTGGAACTTAGAGGCCATGAAGGGGAGAAATGAGAAAGGAGGCTAGAAAGGTATGTTTGAGCCAGATTGTGAAGGCTTCTGGGAGGTCCAGAGAGAGAAGGGAGTCAGTAATTATGTGGGATGTTTAGGTTATATTGGGACAATGTCAATTTTTTTTTTTTGGCCTCAAATGGATAGACAAGGGGAAATGTGTACTTGTTACATTCTGATCCTGTCTACTGTGTCCCAAACACTAAGTGTCATGAGTAGTGTGTGGGTAAAGGCATAACATTTCAGCTAGGTGGAGCAGAGGATAGAACACTAGGCTTGAGTTCAAATCGAGCCTCACATAGTTACTAGCTGAGTGACCCTGGACAAGTCACTTAACCCCAGTTTGCCTCAGTTTCCTCATCTATAAAATGGAGATAATAATAACACCTCTCAGAGTTATTGTGAGGATCCAATGAGATAATCATTATAAAGCACTTAGCACAGTGCCTGGTACATAATAAATGCTACACAAATGTTAGCTATTATTGTAATTGGTTAGTTACTCATGCTCAGCCTCTGACTGACTAAAACTACTGTGTGTCTTTCACAAGTCAAGAAGAAAGCTCTCCATGCATGTCTGCATCTGGGCTACATACATACATACATCTGTGCCAACTGTTGGCAGCTAGTGCCTTTCTACACCCAAAGATGAGAATCTAGTTTTCCTCCTGGCCGACTACTTCCTTGAAAGGGAAGAACGGGAGCCATGGAAGTGAAGTAGAAGGGAGAGTTTTAATGACTTGATAGGGGCCCTATTGGACCGGTGCCCAGAGGGAGTCAAAGCAACAAAATATATATGTGGGGAGCCGTCTGCTAGCTGAGCTGTCTGCTAGCTGTAGGAAGGCATTAGTTATGGGACTGGAAATCAAAAGACCTGGGTCTGAGTGCCTGAACTGTTGTCCATTCGATGTGTGACCATAGAAGGCAAATTCATTTCTCCTCTCTGGCCACAGTTTCCTTTTCTACAAAATGGGGAAGAGTTTGGGCTAGAGAGTCTAGTTATTGGATGATCTCGAGGGATGTTTCCAGTTCTAACATTCCGTGATCTGTGTAACAATATTCTATGTTCTAAGGTCCCTTCAAACTCTAACAGCCTGTGTTCTGTGCTCTGACGTTCCATGTTCTAAGGTCCCTTCAAGCTTTAACAACCTATGTTCTATGCCCTGATGTTCCATGTTCTAAGATCCCTTTGAGCTCTAACAGCCTGTGTTCTATGCCCTGATGTTCCATGTTCTAAGATCCCTTTGAGCTCTAACAGCCTGTGCTCTATGCCCTGACAGTCCATGTTCTAAGGTCCCTTCGAGCTTTAACAGTCTGTGTTTTATGCTAACATTCCATATTCTAAAGTCCTGTGCAGCTCTACCTCTTAACATTCTTTATGCTAAGGTCCTTTCCAGATCTAACAGTAAATATTCTTTGTTCTAAAATTTTATTTTATAAGGTCCCTCCCAGATTCTAATAATTGGAAAATGTTTATTCCCTTAGTTTCCTAGGAAAAAAATCTCTTTTGAACAATACCAACTTTATCTCAGATGAGCAAAGAGGAAAGAAGACTTTTCCAGATTTCAATCACAATAGTTTATGGGGGAAGGTTGGAAGATCAGAGAGCCCTAACAAATCTGAAGTCATGCTGGCATTCGAAAAGAAATTGATCCCTGGAGGGCTAGGGTATTGGGAGGTAGCTAGCTAGCTAGAAACCCAGAAAGAAGGAGCCAGGGAAAGTCTAGAATGTAGATTCCTTCTCCCTGGGGTTGTCCCTTACAGCTTAGCTAATAACAAACACCTTGGCACAAAGTCACCTGGTCACAGCTTGGAGGCCCAAACAAACAGGCCTTCCATGAGTAATCAGGAAGGCATTTTAGGACCCAGAGCTCCGTGATTTTTACATAGCATGAGGCCAAGAATAGGGGGAATTGGAGTAGAGATGAGGAGAGGAGAGGGAAAGGATCACACAGGAGGCTTCACTCCCTGGCATGACTTAAAGGAATGGGGGTTAAGAGAAAGCACTGGCTCCATGCCATGTCATTACCTGGAAAGGTCAGTAACAAGAAGAGAACAGATATCTCTGTCAGGTATCTCTGATGCTTGGAGATAAATTTTTAAAAACAGGTTCAAAGGCAGACAGCTGGGGCTCAGGGGCCCCTCAAAGTTTACTCTTTCCCTGTTTACTTTAGTTAATCATCCCAGGAGCACAAACAGCATGGAAAAGTCTGGGGGATGGGCCAATGGTTGACCTTGACTAGGCCCCTGGGCTCCTGGCTCAGCTCCGCGTTCAGTTTTTGTGCAAAACTCTAAGTAGAAAATTGCTCTGTTCACTTCAGGCAAAAGAAATTATGGGGGAGGAGATAGTAAGACCATAGGTAAAGAAGTGCCAGGAAAAGGGGTCCTTGACCCCTAAAAGAGTCCAGCCGATGCATTCCTTTAGGGAGAAGAGGTGGGGTTTTGGGGGGGAGGTGAGAGGGGCAGAACACAGGAGTGATCTGAAATTTGGATCTTAAGGAGCCTGGAGGTCTCCGGGCTAGTCTAGGGAACAGGGTTCAGCTTCCTGGTACAGACTAGTCAGTGAATCACAGGGCACAAGTTTTTGCTTCATTCAGTGATTTGGTTTGGCTTGGTAGGATGAGTGGAATAAGGGGGTGACAATTAGTTGAATTGAGCTTAACTGCTGGTTGGTAGCTAGTCTCATTGTGCCTCTCCAGCAGTGACTGAAAGATGATGGAAAAAGGCCTAGATGGTGCTTATAGAGCCATTTCCCACCAAGTCATTTCCCCTTTCCAAACCTCAGTGGTCTTATCTGTAAAATAGGGTTAATGGGCATTGTCCTTTGTTCTCAAAGAGGACCAAAATGACTTCACTATGTTAGAGTCAAGGTGCTGTATGTCTGACTGTGGCTGATCAGACCAATACAAGTGCGGAAGGCTCTACCCCAGGTTGGCATATGAACACTTGGCATGCAGATGTCTCTAAATTTGCAAATCTCACATTTCTTTTGAGCTACTACAAGTCTGCCTTGCTCATAGAGCACAGCACCTTCTTTGAAGCGGGCCATGCTGGGTGGCCTTGTGCCAGTGTCTCTCCTGAATCACAATCAATTCCAAAGTTCTTCAGAGAGACCTTGAGAATGTCCTTGCATCACTTCTTCTGACCTCTTGTGTGAGCTCTCCATAGAATAGTCTTTTGGGCAAACGTACATTTGGCATTTGAACAATGTGGCCAGCCCATTGGAGTTGTGTGATGGAGTTTGGATGCTTGGAAGATCAGCTCAACGTCCAGTACAAGGTTATTCCAAGGATTCAGTGAACTCATGGATGGGAAAGAATTTTAAAAAGCAAAGTCCTTAAAATGGATCTCCAAAGAATCATAGACACAGGGCTAGAAGATACCTTAGAATTCACCATTCACCATTTCCTCAGTTTACCAGGCTATAGGCCTTGTCCCTTGACTCTTCCTAGGACTCTATTTGTACTGGATTCGGAGCCAGGACCCAGATTCACATCTCAGTTCTGCTATTTTCTACCTGTGAGACCTTGGATAAGTCACTTATTGAAGGGGCCCAGGTGAACTAAATCATCTCATCTCTAGTATAAGGTCCCTTTTAGTTTGAAATCTATGGTCCTATAACACTTGCGAAGGACTCTGTAGGAAGATTCCTTCTCAGAAGGGTCCTGTGGCCCTACTGGATAATGGAACTGCCTGGTGGTAAAGTGCTGGATTACAATTATCTCAGTCTGATAGGATCAATCATTGTCAAGCCTGGATTCTGATTGACTCTAGCTGCCTAAGTCAAATAGCCCCGACTCTGACCAAGGGTCAGTGGCTAGGCAGCCACAGCATTCATCTCTAGCACACCTATCATCTACATCCTGGAGAACAGAAGAGACTTTGCCTGCTTAGAACCAACTGCTGGGACTGACACCACCAGACTGACCCCAGAAGCCATGCTGGGCCCCCGGCTACTCATCATCCTCTTGGTCACCTTGGCCACAGCCCAGGGAAGTCCTGTACCCATTCAGGATGACATCCAAGTGCAGGAGAATTTTAATCTCTCTAGGGTAAGAGTTCTGATTTCTCAGGGGGAGGGGAGGGAGGGAGAAACAAATTTGGAACTCAAAATCTTACAAAAGTGAATGTTGAAAACTATCTTTACATATAATTTTTAAAAATGAAATACTTTTAAATGGGGAAAAAGAGTTTTGATTTTTCTAGGATTAGAATTTCGATTTCTAGAGTGAGAATTTTGATGTCTCTAGTGTGTAACCATTTCCTGCTTGTGACAAGGAAGGGGGCATTCAGACTCACTCTTAACTGAAGGTCTGTGGTCTTGGAAGTTTGTTTGTTATTATTCTAAACACAGGAAAAATAGTGAAATCAGGTAGGGAAAGTAGTTTGGGGAGGAGGGAGGAGGAACAAGGACAGAGTTGTGAATGACTATCGGGAGCCATTCCATTTAGTCTAATCATTATAGAAATCACACATTTTTAGAGTGATGTATAGTTTACCAAGCCTTTCCACAGCTTATTTGGACTTTCTAGGCTCCAAAAATCCTGTTATTAAAGGCCAAATAGCCTTTGAAGTAGAGCTATCTTGAGTTATTATCCACTAAAATCTGAGGAGGGATTTCTTGGCAGCCAGGTGAGAGCAAGACCCTTAGGGAAATGGAACTCACAACTCACAGCCTGGTAGAGGAGGACAATGCATGGGACAGGGCACTAATCAGGAAAGCGGAAGGACACCAATGATAGATTTCACTAAGCCATAGTTCTCTTCCCCGCCTCCCCCACCAAGAGGCAGACTGTACCTGAAGAGGGCTGGTCTGCAAACCGACAGTGGGGTGAGGTGGCAGAGTCTCTCAGGATGGGAGGGGGCACATGGATAGCCACTGCTTCTTTTTTGCTTCACAGATATTTGGGAAATGGTATGATGTGGCCATCGCTTCCAACTGTCGGTGGCTGAAACGGTTCCAGGGCCGATTCTCTGTGGGTACTCTGGTCCTGGGCCAGGGGCAGACTGACCAGGAGATCAGCACCATCAGCACCAGATTTAGGTGAGTCTGGGAACTGGGTGGGAGAAGAGACCAAGAAGATGAAGGAAATAGTTTCACAGTGAGCCACTGCCCTCATCCTTTTCCCACCTCCCTCCTTCCTTCATTCCACTGGGCCAGATTCCATAGGATTATAGTATTCAGAGCCAGAAGGGACCTCAGAGGTCATTTCATCCAGCCCCCTCACTTTACAGACCCCCAAGAGGTAAACTGACTTGCCCAAGGTGTCAAGCTGGATAAGCTCATTCTTTACCCTCTTTGACTCAAGCACATCGCACAGCACCTTCAGTACTGTAGGTGCTTAATAAAAGCTTCTTGCTTGCTTGAAATCAAGGTAGGATTACATGGATGAGGACCAGCCTACAATAACACCCTGAAATAGGTGTCCTTTGACTTTGTTGATTCAGGGCCAGGGTGGCAGAAACAATTGCATTTTAGTCTTTGCATTCTCAATGCCTAGCATAGTGCCTGGCCCATAATGGGCAATTAATACATGTTTGTGGAATCTAACTGAATTGAATCATTTTGTTCAATTGTTTTTCAGTCATGTCTTACTCTTTGTGACACCATTTGGGGTTTTCTTGGCAAAGATACTGGAGTAGTTTGCCATTTCCTTCTCTAGCTCATTTTACAGATGAGGAAACTGAAGTAAACAGGGTTAAATGACTTGCCCAGAGTCACACAGCTAGTAAAGATCTGAGGCCAGATTTGAACTCAGGAAGATGAGTCTTCCTGACTCCAGGCCTGGTGCTCTATCCACTGTACCACCTAGATGACTTTGAATTATTGAATTATTAGCCAAGTAATAAAGGGAAGCATAAAAACATTTACCTCCCCTGCCTGTCTGTGCCCCTTTGCACTCTCCCTCAGGCCCCTAGGCCAGGTTCTGTTCCCACAGGGCCTTGATCTTGGTCATCAGCTAATCCCCACTAAGGGATTCATTGATAATAAGGGGTTCACCATCAGCTTTCTCAGTTGGGTCTCTACATTTTTATGGGGGACTTGTAGGGATAAAAAGCCTCCAAGACTAGAAGTAATAACTCTTGAATGTAGGGTTTTAGGCACCTATGGCAAGGAAAAGCATGGGAATAGTTTCAGGCAGAGAGTTCTGAAGCTGGCAGTCCTCAAATCTCACCTTGCGTACTGCCTTCACATCTGCTTGTGTGTAAGGCTGGCCCAAACCAGGGAGCCAGAGAAACTGATGCTTCCAGGCCCCAAAGAAGGATTCAGGGTTCTTGTTGCTGACATCTCATCTGCCTAGAAATAGGCCCCCAGAAAGCCTTCCTGTCACCCCTCTGTCCACTGAGCAGGCAGAGCCCCACACTTACTTAGGTCATGTATGGATATGTGGTTACTCCCATCTCTTTACCATTCCTTGAGAATTCCTATTTCATCTTTTACCTTTGCGTTCTTAGGTCCTAGCACACAGTAGGCACTTAATGAATGCTTGATTGATTGACACAAAATTTGGAACCTTAACCAGTGATATCACCCAACGGTCATCCACCTTTGGTTGTTGAACCTCTCCTTATTTAGCTTGGCTGGTCCTCAGACAATTCATTGCCAGGGCTATACCTAATGGCTTTCCAGCTTGGTAGAGTCTGCCTCACTTTGGGATGACCTTCAAAACCCCGGGGGCACTCACACAACACTACAATGACTCTTTGAAGTAGGACTTTGGGACCCCCATTTACCTGGGAGTAAATCCCACACTGCCTTCCTATGAGCTCCAGAGAGAGGGAAAACCTGGGCCCCCAGGATGAAGGGAGGGAGAAGTTAATTAAAGAAGAGTTATGGGCTACATAATAAGATAGTGAGGCAGAAGCCGAAAATTCAAAGGGCAAGACACATGATTTGGGGAGAAGAATAAGGGATGAGGAGCCAGGACATTTGGGCTCTTGGTCCAGTTCTGCCACTGTGTGGTCACTGTGTGACCTTTAAAAGTGATTTCAGGCTCAGATTCTTTCAATCTAGCCAATAGCTCACAGGTGCTCAGATTCCTTAAGAGTCTGGCTAATATGGTGGATCTTTAATAAACCTTGTCTCTGGCTGGGAAAAAAAAGTGATTTCACCTCTTTTGCCTCAGCTACTTCATGAGCAAAATTGGGACAATAATCCCCTGCCCTGCCTACCTCATAAGGTTGCCATGGTCATTTGAGATAGTGGATTCAAGAGCACTTTGAAAAGTTAAAAGACTGATATAAATGGAAGAGATTTATGTTTTTATTGCCTCTTCCAGGATTTACCTTCTTTTGAGTGTTGGTTCCCCCCCCCCCTTTTTTTTTTGGCTAGGCAATAGGGTTAAGTGATTTGCCCAGGGTCACACAGCTAGTAAGTGTTATGTGTCTGAGGCTAGATTTGAACTCAGGTCCTCCTGAATCCAGGGCTAGTGCTCTGTCCACTGTGCCACCTAGCTGCCCCTTTTCCCCTTTCTAGGAAAGGTGTCTGTGAACGAGATTCTGGGGTTTATGAGAAAACGGACACTGAAGGGAAATTCTCCTATCACAACTCTAGTGAGTATGTATGATGGCGATAGAGGGTGGGAAGGAAGAGGCAGCAGGTTGTGCTGGTTTTCTCTGTGACTCAGACAGCTTCAGCCTTCTCTTCTCCTGATTCATTCATCTCTTTGCCTCTGGCCTTCCCTCCACCCTCACAATCCCGGGGTTATCCTCTCAAAGTTTTTCATGTCTTTTTCATGAGAAAGTCTAAAGTGGACCAATAGTCCCATAATGATCTTGTAGCTTGGGTGGATGGGTGGATATCTGGAGGGATAAAAGGATAGATGGAAAGGGCAGATGAATGCTCGTGGGACCACTTCAGGACAAAGGATAGTGGTTCAACCAAGGTTGGGAAGATGAAAGAAGGGATATGTGAATTGAAAGGAAACAGATGGATGTTTGGAGAGGAGATGAAAGGATTGATAGAAAAATGGAAGGATGGATGAATGTTTGGAAAGACATATGGAAGGCGAGGAATGTTGAACAATGTTACCTACCTCCTGTCAGAGAGGGATTGTCTCAAGATGCAGAATGAGAGACATACTTTTGGGCATAGACAATGTAGTCAGTCAGCCAATTAGTCAACAAATGTTTATTAAGGCTTACCATGTGCCAGGCACTGTGTAAGCACTGAGGACACATAAACAAAGGCAAAAGGGAGCCCTCTCAAGGAGCTCACAGTCTAATGGGGGGAGATAACATTCAAATAACTATGTACAAACAAAATATATACAGAGTAAATTGGAGAAAAACAACAGAGAGAGAGTACTAGTATTAAGGGGGATTGAGAATGACTTTTTACAGAAAGAAGTCAAAAGAATGTAGGAATTTGTTTTGCTTGATTATGCGTAGTTGTTACAAGAGTTTTTCTTTTTCTTTTTTCTTTTAAATTGAGGAGAGAAGAAAAAATAAATTCTTGTTACTTGAAAAATAAAACTATATGAAAGTAAGATATGTGGAAGGATGACTCCTTGAAGAAATGAAAGGATGGATAAGTGTACTAAGAGATGAATAGATGGATATTTTGAGGGATGAAAGAATAGATAAAAGGTGAAAAATGAAGTCTGGATGAATGTTTGGAAGGATATATGGAAAGATGACTTTTGGGAGGGATGGAAAGATGGAAGGGGTAGTAGGTTGCTTATAAGACAAATAACTGTTTAGAGGGAAAGAGGGAAGGAAGGAAAGAAGGAAAGAATTAAGGGCAGGAGTAAAGAAATGGAGGGAGAGAGGGAGGGAGAAAGGGAGGAAGGGAAGAAGGAGGGAATGAAGGGGGGAAAGAAGGGACAAAGGGAGGGAGGCTACCTAGCATTAGGTGACCATTTGTCTTGGCGCCTGCCCAGCCATAAGTATCCTGACCATTGTACCTGCTTGTCCTCTGCAGAGTGGAATAAGACCATAGTTAACTATGTGGTCCACACGAACTATGATGAGTATGCCATAATTCTGATGCAGAAATCCAGCCGCTTTGGACCCAGCACCACTGTGAAACTCTATGGTAAAGACCTACCAACCCAAGGAGAGATGATGGAAGAGTGAAGCTAGCGGAAACCTTGACTGCCTTCTTCCAAGAAGGCCATGAGAGGGAAGGGACCCAGGAGAGCACTTAAGATCTTTAAGATAATTAGAGCTATTAAGCAGTAGGGCTTAGGAGATGTCAAGGTTCTCAGCCCTGGGGGTCTTCAAGCTGATGCTAAATGATCATTTGTCAGGAATGGTTTGAAGGGAATTCATGATACAGCATCATATAATGGAATACTGGTAACTTCCTGGACCAAAACATCCTTCCCTGGCCACCATTCCCCTACAGATGTTTTCTTTCCCTACTAGAATGTAAGCTCCTTGTTGGCAGGCATTGTCTTGCTTGTATTATTTGTATTCCCAGCACTTAATACTGTGCCTGGCTCATAGGATACCCTTAATGAATGCTTATTGATTGATGGTCACCCAGGGTATTGAGGTAAAGGACCAGAGTGGTTATATCTGAGAGAATTTGGAGTTCTGAATCAGTGGGTGTGGAAGGCAATGAGCAGTCGGGGATATGGAGGGGGAGTAGTATAAGAACTCTGGGCTTGAGGAGAGGGGGTAGATTATTGGATGTCCAGATTAGAGGTATCTCCCTCCATAATAGACCATAATCGCTGAGAAGACGACCTCAAGGCTAGGGTCCACCATACCTGGCTTACTCTGCTTTTCCTCTCAGGTCGGAGACCCCAACTTCGGGAAAGCCTCCTGGAAGAATTCAGGGAATTTGCCCTGGGTTTGGGCATTCCTGAAAGTTCTATCTTTTTCAAGTTAGACAAAGGTAATCCAAGTTTCCACTGTTTCACCATCAAATGAGCTGCTCTTTCACGCTATGAATTTTCCTTAAGTCCTTTCCCAGACACAATAACCCCATGAGAGATCAGGGCAGGAGTTCTACAGGCAACTGAGTAACTGAGTGGTCAATAGTCAGGCTGGTCTCTATCCCATGATAAAACCTTCCTGTTAAGATTTCCACAAAGGGAATTCAGTGTCCGTTTTCTCATAAGGAACTCTCTGCTCAAGTGCCCTAAGAAATCAGACAGCCATAAGCACGATCAAATATTTGGTATTTGGGATCCCCAATTTTAATCTTTTTCTCAGTGAAGGATACATCCAATGCCATTCAGTTGACCTTGCTGGGTTTCCCAGTGAGATAGTACAAGAGCATTTCTCTTTGTTGAGTCTTTCTTTGGAGTGCTCTATTATATGGGCAGATTAGTCAGGCCCCCATAAGATGAGCTATCTGTATTTCCTCCTGGAGCCTGGTGATGGAGCCTTCTCAGACCCATTTACCAGACACATGTGTGCTGACACTTACCAGAGCTGATTATTAAATTTTCACTGTGAGTATTTTACACTATAAATCAGGGATTTATTTATTGTTTTATTGTCTGATCTCAAGAAAATGATGAGGAAAATGTTAATAATGTAGATTATGTTTAAAAGTGTGTCCTGTACTGTTTTTCCCTTAGAGAGTTGGTTGTTAAACATTTACCAACATAACCTTGGGTCTCATCATTTTCTTCTTCTTCCCCTGGATACTAGGTGAATGTGTTCCTGGGGAGGTAGAACCTATGATTCCACCTGTACCCAAGCCTCAGGTGAGTCTTTCAGCTTCAGTCTTCCCTGCTACATTCCTTTGGAGTGGGGTCCACAGGGCTGAAGCTCTGGGCTATACTTCTTCTCATTATGTTCCTAAGAAAGACGCCAGGGTGGGGTCAAGAAAGCATCATGCATTCCAGAGACATCTTATCCACCCTATCCCCCTCCTCCAATCACTGTTTAAATCATGGAAACACAGGTTTCACTGAACAGGAAAGGACTCTCCATAAAATCATTAATTATGATTCTGTTTGCACACCCATTCTCAAAACTAATCACCTAAGTGACCATATAGGTCAGAGTGGGCAATAATAGATGTATTCCTCAGATAAAGGAACTTATTCTCTATACCAAGTCCTATTTTTCCTCCCCTAGAGAAACCGGCGGGCTGTATTACCTCTGGAGGCTGAGGCGTCTGGAGCTGGTCCATTGCCCACTGGGTTTGTCAAAAAAGAAGGTAACGATCACAAGATTGTTCATCTATGCTCTCTCCATCTGTACCAGGAGAGAGCATTCACATTAGCCCATCTGAAAGTTATCCACATAGATGCATCCTCTAGATGTGCTGATGTGGGCCAATTCTTGGTCTCAGGGATGGAGAAACCCTACCCAGCATAACCAGGGGCTAAAGGGCTATATTGGTTAAAATAAGATCAAATCAAGAAAGCTTGTTGAAGTACCTTTCATGAATAATATTCCTAAAATGAAAGTCTGACTGTGCCATTCCATAACTCAATAGATTCCAATGGCTTCCTTGTGCCTCTGGGATCAAATAGAAATTCCTCTGGCTTTCAAAGCCCTTCACAACCTGGCCTCAATTTACCTTTTCAGCTTTATTGTATATTCTTCTCTTCTGACACACAATGGTCCAGCCAAACCATCCTATTTGCTGTTCCTCATATGTGACAATCCATTTCCAGTGCCCACACTTATGCACCGGCTGTCCCCCATCCCTAGAATGCACTTAGTTCCATCTTCTCTGTATGTATCTTGTACTCCCTATTATGTCGTGCTTTCATTAGAAGGTAAGCTTCTTGAGGGCAGAGACTGTTCTTCCTTTTCGTTATCCCGACTAGCGCTTAGCACAGTGCCTGGCACTTAGGAAGCACTTAATAAATGCTTGTTGATTGATTAGAATCTCTGGATTCTTTCAAAATCCGGTTCATGCTACCTTCTACATGAAGCCTTTCCTCACCCTCTTGATCCCATTACCAGTGGGATCTACACTACCAGTGCCCTTCCTGCCAAATTTTCATTATATGTATTTTATACATATTTATATTTGGACGTATTGTCTTTCCTGAAAGAATGTAAGCTCTTTGAGGGCAGGGACTATTTTATTTTTGTCTGTGTCACCTCAGCACTTAGCTCAGCGCCTGGTAAATAGTAGGTGATTAATGAATGCTCTTGCCTGATTGGCTGATTCTGTACTTATGCGCTTGGCCCTGAGCTAGGCTATGATGTAGAAAGTACAAAAGGAGACAGACGCCTGCCTTCAGGGAGTTTACAGTCTAACTGGGGAGATAAGACACAGGAACACTTAATAGATTAAGAACAATACAATCATACCTGGTCTTTAAGGCCTAGCTCCAATGCTACCTCTTCTATGAAGGCTTTTCTTTTCCTCTTTTCACCTCCCTCTCCAAGTGACCTCTCCCCCTTTCATGCTACAATTGTCGCTGTTTGTCCTTTGTTCTCAAAGAGGACCATGACATCAGGAAGGTGATGCCATGACTTGCAAATGAACTGGATTGAAGTGAGGGAGGGCTGTGCAAAGTCACCAGCCTCACTTTCTCCTCTGGAGCGATTTGGGTCCAGTGGCCAGATACGGATTAGCACAACTGGAGATGGCCCTGGATGCAGTGGGAAACCCTGGCGGATGCTGTTACATGTTACTCCTTTGCATTGTAGTATTTGTGTCTGTGTCTTACCTCCCTACTGGAGTGTGGGCTTCTTGGAGTTGCCCCTCAGTGAGGAGCTAGGGCCTTGTACCTAACACGCGCTCAGTCAGTGTTCACCTCTGCCAACTCCTCAGATTTCTGCCACCTCAAGAAAGACGTGGGGCCCTGCCTAGGGATGAACAAAAGATACTTCTATAATGCCTCTTCCATGGCCTGTGAGTTTTTCCACTACGGGGGCTGCTTAGGCAACGGCAACAACTTTTACTCTGAGAAGGAGTGTCTCCAGACCTGCAGGACAGAGGGTAAGGTCAAATCCATGGGTCAATTGCCAACTATCTAAATGAGAGTAAGGAAGCACTAGAGGGATAACTACAAACAACTTTCTGTTTGGCCTTGGAATGCATTTTTGTCATCTTTGGGGCAGCTTCAGCTTGGCTGAAGTTAGTATCAGTAAGTCTGTATCCCAAGAACTCATCCCCATATCTTTCCTGTCCTCCCCAACCCCAATAGGTCATAAGATCAAAGATTTAGAAATGGAGGAGATCTTAGAGGTCACCTAGTTTGACTCCCTCAACAGAAAAAGAAATTGAGGCCCAAATAGGTTTGTCCAGGGTCTTGTAAGATCTGGGATTTGAACTACTATCCTGTGACTCATTATTCTTTCCACTGTACCACCAAGACCCCAGTCAAAGTCCTGAACTAAGGGTAGGATTTCAAATCACTCACTCTGTTTCAATAAAAGTCTTCTATCCCTGGGAGGTCCTGGAGTCATGGGATGGAGCCAGTCTCCTCAGGAGGATGAGTCTTTCCACATCTTCACCCCTACTCCTGAGAATACAGAGACATTAGTATCTGTCAAGCTGCCTAAGTATCACATAGGGGCACCTCTTGTCTGGGCAGGACCTACTGGCTACTAACTGGTGCTAAAGGGGGCAGGACTCAGGGCCGGATAAGCTGCTTGGGGTTGGCTGGGGACCTTCCCTCCGCTCTCCCTACCTCCCATGCACCAAACAGCACTGTGCTGAAGCCAGGAAAGTTTATCCTCCATATTCCTTTCTCTCCTCGGTGGCTACAGACACTCAGCTGAGGCATCATAGGGCCATCTGCACCCACCTAAATCTTCCCTCAAAAATTGCCCTGCTCACCTACCATCCACACTGAGGTGTCATTGACTAATAAGTCTACCTTAGAATGTCTTCTCTCTCAGGCGCACTTAACAGTTCAACATGGAACAAAGCTTTGATAGTGGAATTTCAGGCAGGGGGTAGAGGAGGTATTTGTAGGACATTGGGAGCTTTCTGGCCCTAGTCGTAACTATCCTCTCTCCATCAATGTCCCTGTCTACCAAGCCCTATTACCCCAACAGGGATTCTTGACCTTTTTCTGTGAATGTCATGGCAAATTGGCATGCCTGATTTGGCAGTCTGGTAAAACCTCTAGATCTCTTCTTAGAAGAATATTTTTAATTAATTTATTTTGATTTATCAACAATCACTTCCATAAGCTTTTGAGTTTTAAATTTTTCTCCCCTTTCCTCCCCACCACCCTCCCCAAGATGGCACACAATCTGATATAGGTTATATATATACGTTCCTATTAAACATATTTTCATATTAGTGATATTGTAAATAAGAATTAGAACCAACAGGAGGAACCACCAGAAAGAGGAAACAAAACTCAACAGAAGAGAAAAAAAATAGCAAATGGTATGCTTCGATCTGTATTCAAATTTCATAGTTCTTTCTTTGGGTGTGGATAGTATTTTCCATCACAAGGCTTCTGGAGATGTCTTAGATCCTTGTATTGCCGGGAAGGGTTAAGTTTATCAATATTAGTCATCACACAACGTGGCTGTTACTGTGTACAACATTCTCCTGGTTCTGCTCACTTCACTCAGCATCAGACCATACAAGTCTTTCCAGGTTTTTCTGAAGTCAGCCTGTTCATCATTTCTTATAGCACAATAGTATTCCATTACATTCATATACCACAACTTGTTCAACCAGTCCCCAACTGATGGGCATCCTCTCAATTTCCAATTAGAATAATATTTTTAAATGCATAAAATAAAATACAAAGGATTACAAAGAAAATTAATTAAATTGAAATATGGTTATAATTTTTTAATCCACATCCCGTAGGTCAAGAACCCCAACTATAGGGCAATCAGGAGTGGTTAAACCTGGGTTTTGCCTTGCTAACCTTCAGCTCACTGTCTCTCTCCAGCTGCCTGCAGACTACCCATTGTGACTGGCCCCTGTCGTGGGAAATTCCAGCTTTGGGCTTTTGATGCTACCCAAGGGAAGTGCATTCTCTTTTTCTATGGGGGTTGCCAAGGCAATGGGAACAAATTCTACACTGAGAAAGAGTGCAAGGAGTACTGTGGTGTGCCTGGTGACGGTAAGAGGTGCCCAGCTAAGGGGTACATCCCTTACCCTAGGGGCCAGGTCACAGGCCTTTGTTAGGAAAAGACATAGGAGGTCCTAAAATCACAGAAAATAAAGATCATAACTCTGGGGCTAGAAAGTACCTCAAAGGTGATCTAGTCCAAACACCGCATCTTTGAGGTGAGTAAACCGAGGCCAGGAAGATTGACCTTTCCCAGGTCGTACATATAGAAGCTATCAGAGGTGGGATTTGAACCTAGGTCCTCTGACTCTAGTCAGAAAAGGCCAGGGCTCTTCCCACTGTGCCATTCTGTTAGAGATCAGCTAGTGACTTGCCTCCTTTTATCTCAATGCTTCATGGAAGAAATAAGGTCCTAATATTATCAGCACTACTCCTTCTATCCCAAAATCATTTTTGTATCTCTGGGTGACACATGACTGACTTTTTTGGGGGGGGGGGGTCCTCTCTGTCTTTAGAAGAGTTCCTGCGACTATCCAACTGAACTCAGACCTCCCTCTGCATGCGCCTGAGCAGAAGGCAGCCAGCCACGTGTCCCTGGGAAAGCTCAGGATACAGAGGAAGCCAAGTGGAGGGTCTGTAGAGAGGGAGCCCCCAGAAGCTCAGCCCCAGTCACCCTGAATCAAGATAAGCCTCTAAAGACAAATCCCAGTGTCCTGCATTTGAATCTCATGTTACATGTAATCCACCTGTCTGTGCTTGTTCTGACTGTCAGACTTTTAAAGGTGACAACTCGGACAGCTCAGACTTGTCTTTCTGTAGGCACTATGACTTGGCATCTCTAACAGATTTGTCTCCTGGCTCCTTCAATGCAATAAACTTTTATTAAGCACTTTACTGTATACAGACTTCATATAATAGGAATAGGTAATGTGTTGTGTGTTGTTTGGTGCTAAGCTGAATGTGGAGGTCAAATGTTCCACTTTAGCACAATCACGCTACCCTGAACCTGTGTCCTTCTCTCTCTCTCTCTCTCTCTCTCTCTCTCTCTCTCTCTCTCTCTCT
>NW_020954571.1:13448732-13542398 GCF_900497805.2 Vombatus ursinus | reverse complement strand
TCTCTCTCTCTCTCTCTCTCTCTCTCTCTCTCTCTCTCTCTCTCTCTCTCTCTCTCTCTCTCTCTCTCATTCTCTCTCTCATTTTTCCATCTTTCTCTCTGCCTTTCTCTGTCTCTGTCTGGCAGTCTAGAGGGTATGTTTTGGGATATTTACAAAAACTATCCCAAAGTGCAAAACTCTCCTCTTCAATTAGTTCAAATTCTTGGGCCTCCTAAAGTCACAGGATTGAACAATTCACCTTTGCTGGGTGGGGAGTAGGTGGGTTTTTAAATCCCTTTAAAATGAACAAAACAACTTCTCCCTCATATATTACCCATAAGAGGGGGAAATGCTCCTGAAATATACATAGACACAACTCTTTAAGGGATTAACTAATAATTCTTCACAATGCCCTATTCAGCTGGGGAGGATTTATCTATTAACCCTACTATAATCTAGGCTCTGTGCCAGGGTTTTGGAGATGTGAGTATGAAAGATCAACAGTCTCTGACTTCAAGGAGTTTTTATCCTACTAGGAGTGATGCAACATATTCACAGATAAGTAAATACAAGATATATTCAAAAGGGGACAGGTAGGTGACTCAATGCATAGAGCACCAGCCCTGGAGTCAGGAGGACCTGAGTTCAAATCCAGCTCAGATACTTACTAGTCGTGTGACCCTGGGCAAGTCACTTTTAACCCTGATTGCCTCCCCCACTGCCCCCCAAGAGAAAGACATACATACAAAATAAATTCAAGTGATTGGGTGAAGCAACAACTTACTATTGCTGGCCATGTATGACTTCATGTAGTCAGATGACATAGAAAATAAAAATAGCTATTAAAAACAGTAATGCTTCCTGGCAATGATGCACTGTTAAATGTTTAATAACTGGGGGCCAGGGGGCTGTTATGCTTAATAGTTACATGGTTATGCTTAATCTGCATTATTAATATTTTCTCCTATGCTGAATCTGCATTATTAGTATCTTTGACATCACTTTAAGTCTAGACAATCAACAAAACAATAAATCAAGCCCTACTCTGTAGTATTAGTGCCCGCCTAAGACATGATAGCTTTCTTCAAGTATCCAGAAGGCTATCATGGAGAGAAGAACATTTCACAACTGGCCCTCAAGAGCCAAATGCAGTTGACTCCAGAGCACCTCTGCTTCAAGTCCAGGGTTGAAATTTCTCTTTCCTTTCCAGCTTTCCTCCCTGCCAGTCTAAGGAGAACAAAAGGGAAATGGTTTGAGATTGAAAACCTGGGCAGGAAATTTCCCAGCACTGCATTCTTGGGAAATGTGGGAGGACAAAGCTATAGGCTGGAATCCCTGTGCTTTAACCAGCCAATGTGGCTAGTAGGCCCTGATCAAGTCACAGTTGGATTTCCTGGGTTCCAAATTAGGGATCATTCTGGAGGCAGCCTCCTGAATGCTTTGCAGTAGCTGCAAAGAGCAAAGTGTTTAGGAGCAGCTAGATGGTGCAGTGGATAGAGCACCAACCCTGGAGTCAGGAGAACCTGAGTCCAAATCTGGCCTCAGACCAAACACTTGACACTTACTAGCTATGTGACCCTGGGCAAGTCACTTAACCCCAATTGCCTAAAAAGAAAACAAAAAACAAAAGATCAAAGAGTTGAAAAATCAATTTGAATTAACATTATGACATAGCAGCTGAGAAAACTTGCAATCTCAGGCTGGATTAAGGGAAGCATATGTGTCCAGGACCAGGGGAGTGATAGTACCAGGTCCTTTGACCTGGTCAAATCATACCCAGAATCTATTCAGTTTTGAGCACAGTTTCACGAGAACATTTTCTTCTGGAGAAAATCCAGAAGAGAGATACCAAAATGAAGAAGGGTATCAATTCCACGCCATACGAAGATAAGTAGAAGAGATGTTTTGGGATAGCGTGGATACAGTGCTGGGCCTGGAGTCAGGAAGATTCAACTTCCTGAGTTCAAATCTGGCCTCAGATACTTACTAGTTGTGTGACCCTGAGCAAGTCACTAAACCCTGTTTGCCTCAGTTTCCTCATCTGTAAAATGAGCTGGAGAAGAAAATGGCCAACCACTTCAGTATCTTTGCCAAGAAAACCTCAAATGGGGTCATGAAGAGTCAGACATCACTGAAACAAATGAACAACAACAAAAAGAAGAGACATTAGTCTGGAGACAACCTCCACCTTTGATCATCTGATTATTAAGAAAATTTTCCTTGCATCAAATTTGCATCTGAAGCTTGTGCTCATTACTCCTCATTCTTCCTTCTAGATCTGAGTAGTTCTTTCCTCATCTGGAAAATGGGAAAATAATATCCAGGGATAATAATGCCCAACCTGCCAGGGTTGTTGCAAGGACCAAATGAGATAACACATATAAAGCCCCTCTGAAAATCTTAAAGCACTATGTGATTGCTAGCTAATACTAACAATAATAATAAACCTAATCTCTCAGCTCAAATGTCACCTACCGCAAGAAGCCTTTCCCAGGCCCCTCAGACCTTGTGCCCATGTATTGTTGGTGCATTGTCTCTCCTATTAGACTGTGAGCTCCTTGAGGGCAGGGATCACATTTTTTTTTCCTTTCTTTGAATCCCTAGTGCTTAGTACTGTGCCTGGCACATAGTAATGATAATAATAATAATAATAATAATAATAGCTAACATTTATATAGTGCTTACTGCGTGCCAGGCACTGTGCTGAGCACTTTAGAATGTTTATTTCATTTGATCCGGGAAGTAGATGCTATTATTATCACCATTTTACAGAACAGGAAACAGAGACACAGAAAGATGTACATAACTTGCCCAGGGTCACACAGCTAGTAAGCACCTGAGGCAGGATTTGAATTCAGGTCTTCCTGACTTCAAGTCCTATACTCTCTCCACTGTACCACCTAGCTGCCCATAATAAATATATAAATGAATGAATGAATAAGCAAACAAGCAAACAAATAAATAGTTGGATAGACAAATAGATGAATGAATGAATAGATGACTAAATAAATGAATGAATAGGAAAATAAATGAATGGATGGATGGATGGATGAATAGATAAATAAAATAGAGAGAGAGAGAAAGGCTCATTGACTCAGTGTTCTCTTCTACACAACAAAACTTCAAATACTTGAAGAGAACAATTATATCCCCTCTCCCCAAGTCTTGTCTTCTCCAAAATAAATTTCCCCAGCTCCTCCATTCAGTTCTTACCAGTCTCCTCTGTGATAGCAAAAGCATTTCCCCTGGCATAGTTTCTTTCCCCCATCCACAACATGGGGTGGCTTTGCCTAAAAGATGACAAGGCTGCCCCTGGATCTTCTTGATCTCAGACTCCCCAGTGCAGCCTCCTCCCCCAACACCACCAGCCATCATGGGCAGGCCCAGGACAAGGTTGCCTCGGGGACCTGATTGACCCCAGCTTCCCTGATGCATCTTCCTGGTCACCTAGAGGTATAAAAAGTCCCACCTCCGTGAAGTCTGGGCCTCTCTGGGTGTCTTGTACCCTGGGAACTGCCACCTCCTGCTGACCAGCTGAGGGAGGCCTCCTCTGGAGAAGCTGATCTCCTTGTTGCATATTCAGCGACTTTCTTCTCAAAATCAAACTTGAACTAAGAGGGTGCTGGTGTTAGAGGTGAGCCTCCAACATGGCTCATGACCCTGGTCACCCTATTCTGGATAGGTTCCCATTTGTCAATGTCCTTCCTATAATGTGGAACCCCAAACCAAATATAGTAATACTAGGATCAGAGACAGGCCTGGAAGGGGACTTGGAGGACAAGTAATCCAACCCCCTCATTTTATAGATGAGGAAACTGAGGCCTATATAAGGGAAATGATGTGTTCAAGGTCATAGTGATGAAGCCAGGATTGGAACTCAGGTCCCCTTACTCCGGACTCCTTCTCTTTGACCGGGTGCTGGACGTTACTGACATTGACCTATTGCTGTAAGGTTTTTTAGGAACATTATCTCACTTGGTCTTCGTGACAACCCTGTGAAGAAGGGGCTATTATCATTCCCATTTCACAGATGAGGAATTTGAGACTTTGAAATATTCCATTGAGGGCCTGACCAGGATCACAATATGGTAAGACTATCATACAGCCCCTCTCTTTGTGCTCCCCTAAAGCAGCGGCGACTTTCTTGACTGTTACGTTACACTGTCGGCTCACTGCAGAGTCCCCCCATATGGGATATGGGGAAAGGGAACTGGGAACAGGGACAGAGACAGCAGGCTGTCGTTTGCCTCATTCCTAGAGTCTGCGGTCTGTTTGCTTGCTCCCCTTCCCCAACAGAGGAATTCTTGCCCCAGGTGGAGGCATTCAGTGATCTGACTACCATGGCTTGGGGGCCCCTCTCCTCTGAGGCTTGTGCCTCTTACCATTTCCTTTCTTTTCCTCAGTTCCTGAAGGTTAGGATGTGCTCCACTGGGTTGAAGACCTCCTCCTAGGCAGTGCAGAAAGTGCTGGACGTGGAGACCCAGAAGACCTGAGTTCAAATCCTGCCTCAGATGCAAATTGTGTCACCTTGGGGAAGTCACTTCACCTCTCTGTGCCTCAGTTTCCTCAGCTGTAAAAAATGGAGATAATAATAGAGCCTATCTCCCAGGGTTGTTGTGAAGATCAAATGAGATAATGTGTAAAGTGCTTTGCAAAACTTAAAGTGCCACATAAATGCTAGCTATTATTATTCCCGCCACTGGATACACTTCTGTGTCCCTTCCAATTCTTTGGGAAGAACCGAGGTTTCAAACTTTATTTTTTTTTTTTTTTGGTGAGGCAATCGGGGTTAAGTGACTTGCCCAGGGTTATACAGCTAGTAAGTGTCAAGTGTCTGAGGCCGCATTTGAACTCAGGTCCTCCTGACTTCAGGGCCAGTGCTCTATCCATTGCACCACCTAGCTGCCCCCTTCAAACTTTATATATTGATGCCCTCCATTAGGAAAAGAAATAATCTCCACACTTTTCATAAAATAGACTTCACAAATAACCTTTTTAGTTCATGTTTTATTCAGATAAAATTAAAATTTATTATAATTTGTATAACACATGAGTAAATCTTCAGAACAAAACATAGACTAAAATAACATAATTGATGTCTCGTTTCACTATCATAGAATCATGATTTAGAGCTGGAAAGTCTTTTGGTCCAGTCCTCTTATTTTACATTTGAGGTAACTGAGGCCTAGGGAGAGTAAGTGACAGGCCAAAGGTAGTAAGTGGAGGTCAGGATTTGAACCCCAAGTTCTTTGCGTCCAGGTCTAGCTCTCTTGACATTGTATCACACTTACTTACAGGTGAAGGGGAAAATATGCAACCATTGGGCTCCCCTTTTAAAACCTTCTTTCCAGGGAGAACTAGGTTCCTAGGAGTCAGCCCATTCCAAAATAGTGCACTTAGGTGTGACCACTTCATTTCTGGGAACCTACTTCACCAGCAGTGGGTTTGGGGAGGCCAAGGACCCTGGTATAACCAACACCTCAGGGCCTGCCTGGGGATGGAACTCGGAATCGTGGCTCTAGGGGGAGGGGCACAGTGTCTGCACAGGAATGTCATGGGCTCTGGCTGTACTGGCTGAAGGAGGGGCTGATGGGTGACTTCCCATTGGCATGAAAGAAGGCTCTGCAGGGCAGCTAGATGGCGCAGTGCATAGAGCTCCAGCCTTGGAGTCAGGAGGACCTGAGTTCAGATATTGCCTCAGACACTTGACACAACTAGCTGTGTGACCCTGGGCAAGTCACTTAACTCCCATTGTCTCACCAAAAAAAAAAAAGAAGAAGAAGAAGAAGAAGAAGGCTCTGCCACATTAAATCCCCATCCTCTCCGTCTGGCAGAAGGTCATGCCCATTCTTCCCTGCATCTGGGTCTCTACCAAGGGCAGGAAGAGAAGATAGGCTCAATGCCAGTGAGGGATGGAGGTAGGGAAGTGTTCCACACCCATTCTCTGCCACCTGCACCCCACGCCCACCTCCCGTAACCTAGATTCCGGCTTCCTCTCTTCTGTCCCCTAGAAATCAGAACAAAGCCCCGCCTCAGGATTCTTCTCACTTTTGTTGACTTTGATTCAAACTGTGTTTTCTTTGGGGGTTGGGGTGGGAAGTCTATGTATTTATGTGGAACTCATGGAAAACAGGGGCAATCCTTTTGGCCATTCATTCTGTTGCTTCCTCTAATGGTTTCCCTACCACAGGATATGCGTGTGCATATGGTGAGGGCACGGAGGGGGTGCCAAGAGCTGGAAAGTCTCCACAGAAGAACTTTGCCACATTCTCAAACCAGGGAGTGACTGGGAGTTTGGGCATTGGCAAGACCTTCCAGGTACTCGGGCATTTCAAGGAAGGCAAGTGGACTAAACAAGGCTGCAGCTCAGACACAAAATGGATTGGAAACACTTAGGGTAAAATAACTCCTTCTGGACAAAGAGCAGGATGGGGGAGGGGGTGAGAGGTTTGCTCTCCAGGGTGGGGAAGAAGGAGAAGGAGGAGACCAGTCCTTGATCGATTCCTATAGTAACCACTGGTCACCAGGGCTGTGTGGAAGAAGTGAGGAAGACCGGACGGCTGTAGGTTAGAAATCTTTCCTCTGGAGAATATTTGATACCAGACAAACTAGAGGGCAGCAGCTTTAGCTCAGCAGCACCTGGTTGGGAAATGATGACTGTGAAGTGGGTGGCATGTGTTGGGGTTTTTTTTGGGGGGGGGGAGTGCCCAGTGAAGGACTGAGATGCCAAACTGGATGGGTGAGCCAGAGGGCAAAATGTTGGTCTGGATATCAACAAAGCATCATGGTGGGGCTTGGAAGGAGAGGGGAATGTCACAGGCCAAGGACTGAGAAGGCAGATGGAAGTTTTATGGGGTGGGGGAGGGGTAAGGGTGGACAGAACAATGGATCTGGAGTCAGAAGCCTGAGGTCCAAATCCCAGCTCTGCTAATGGCTAGCTGCATGACCTTGGGGAGAGTGCTCCATCCCCCGGGTTTGTTTGTTCAACTGTAAAATGAGGGAGTTGGATTATATGGTTTCTGAAGTAATCTCCAGCTCTTAATCTATGATGCTATGATTCTCTGATCATTTCTAGGAACCACTGAACACTAGAGCCTGAAGGAAAATCCAGAAAGGATTAGACAGGGTGGGAAGCAGGCACTTTTTTCTGGACTTCTTCAGAGCAGGTGTAATACCAATTATGGACACAGGGTGGCAGCATGAGACCAATTCTGCACCTTCGATTCCTCTAGCTCTCACAAAGTGGGTAATGTTGATCCAGCTGGAAAAGCGGCAAGATCCTGGGGTTAGAACCTCTCTGGCCTAATCTCTCCTTGTTTCCTAAAGGATGCCTTGCATTCCAGTCAAACCAGAGTGTTCTTCTGGGAAGGCCTTGAGCTTTCCACAACACCTCTGCACACCACTCCCACCGTGGGGAATGCCCTCTCCTTCTGCTCTCACTTCCCTCAGACCCCACCTCTCTTTAAAGACCAGCATGAATTCCACCTTCTCCATGAAGTCTTCCCTGGCCCCCACCCCACCCCGGAAGTACTCCTGTTGAACTTTGTCCTGCTCTTACTAAATATTGCCTTGTGTTACTTATCTGTTTTCATCTCTTATGTCCACTAGCAGACTGTAAGCTCCTTGAGGGCAAGAAGCTGTGTCTTATCTATTTCTTTACAGAGCCTTGCACAGAACAGATCAAATGTTCAGTCAGGATTTTTTAAATGAATGATAAATAACTTTTGTACAATTGCAGAACATCCTTAAGCTTATAAAGTGCTTTACCTAAATGGTTTCATATGAGTCTCACAGTGGAGAAAGTTGAGTATTAGAGAAGTTAAGTGACTTGCCCATGGTCTGTACCATAGCATTACCAAGTGTCAAAGGTTAGATTTATAACCAAATCTTCCCAAGTCCAGGATTTCTAAGCATTCAGTTAATGAACAAATATTTTTTAAGCATTTACTATGTTTCAAGAATCATGTTAGTTGTTGGAGATACAAAGTCAAAAGCAAGAAACAAATGTTTATTAAGCATTTACTATGTTTCAAGAATCATATTAGTTGTTGGAGATACAAAGCCAATGAACAAATGTTTATTAAGCAATTGCTATGTGCCAAGCACCGTGGTAGTTGTTGGGGTTACAAAGAAAAAAAGCAAGAAATAGTCCCTGTCCTTGAGGAACTCACCCTCTAAGGGGGGAGGGGGAGACACACAGCATGTACACATATTGGTGTCACAGCAGGCTACTTCAGAGATGAACGAATACACATGACATATATATCAGACATGAGGATTGGACAGCCCTAACAGCCAGGGGGATCAGGATGAAACTACCTCACTAATGTTATGTAAGATGTATATTCATCTCCCAAGGAGAATGAGCAACTTGAAGAAATGGTACATACTCTCTCCTCATAGCATGTAACAAAGGGTTATAAAATTCAATGAAACTCTTCGGAAGGTTTCCAAACAATTTAATAAATTCTGAATCTAAGTTGTTTCTTTAAGAGTACAGATAGGAGACTTTTTATGGGTGGCACACAATATTATTTTTGATAATAAAAGCCAAACGTCTTGCTAATTGTAATGGCTTCATACTTTAATTAGATAATATCTCCAGGCACAACATACACTTAGGGAGAGGTTCCTCACTAATGATACTGATAAAATCTATATCTCAAATTAATTTGATAATTTCAAATTCCTTGCCAGATCTAATTAGATCAACCCTTCTTCATTTCCTTTGTTGACTCATCATCCATGTCATGCCCCCTAACTGTAGGTGTTCCCCTAGATTCTATCTTGGGCTCTCTTCTCTCTATATACTGTCTCTTTCTGGGTGACCTCATCATGGGTTCAGTGAGCCTCACTATACTCATGACTCACAGGTCCATTTATCAACCAAACCAAATCAATCAACACGTGCTTAGCTTCAGTCCCACATCACAAAGTTGCCTGTTGGGCATTTCAGACTGTATGTCCTAGACATCACATATTTAACTTGTTCAAAACAGAACTCATTATCTTTACCCCCAAACTCACCTCTTTCCCAAACTTCCCTATTTCTATAAAAGGCACCATGTTTCTTCCGCTTTCCCAGGTTTGTGACCTCTGAAAGATCCTCAAGTTCTCGTTCCCTCCCACCATATATAGAATCAGATGCCAAATCTTATCATTTCTCCTCATATCTCTGTCATCAGATTCCATGTCTCTCATAGCCACCATGTTAGTTCAGGGCTCATTACTGCTTGTCTAGATTATTGCAGTGGCTTCCTAATTGGCTTGCCTTAAGTCCCTCCCTATCCTGGTCCATCTTCTACACTGCTGCCAAAGTGATTTTCTTTAAGCTTACATCTGACCATGTTACTCCCCCTATTCATTAAACTCTGGTGGATTCTTCTTATGTCTATAATCAAATATAAACTTCTCCGTTTAGCTTTTAAAGCCCTTCACAACCTGGCTCCAACCTACCTTTCCAGTCTTAATGTAAATTATTCCTCTTCCAGCACCCTGGGATTCAGCCAAACTGACTTCCTCTCTATTCTTCACATGGGACACTCCAATTTCCCATCTCTTTCCCTTTGCCATCCCCCACACCTTGGAGCTGGGGGCTCAGGAGCAGTTATGCTGGGCTCAACATGGAAGAGGCTGGGGAGCCTGTTTTCAAAAAGTCATGATGGTATGTAGTACAAGTGCCTTGGAGAGATCGGGAGCATGCACAGACATTCTGTAACTGGTTTGGATCTTCTAGGCACATGATGACATGGAGCCCCTTCGATTGCCTAAAGAGAAAGAAGTGGGGTGCATTCAAAAAGGTGCTAGGCAGCCAGAGTATGTACTTTTGGTATGGGCTCTTTCCAGGTTTGGTGATGCTGGAGAAGGATGAGAAGTTGCTGAGGGTCTTCAGAAGGGGGAGGAGCCTCAGGTTTTCTCACCTGAATCCAACTTGAACCCTGCCATATGGGCATCTGGCTTTTCTTCAAAGACCTACAGCGAGAAGAAATCCATTACCTCTCAACCCAGCTCATTCTATTTTTGAAAAGTCCTACTGTTGGGGGCAGCTAGGTGGTGCAGTTGATAGAGCACCGGCACAGGAGTCAGGATGGACTTGAGTTCAAATTCGGCCTCAGACATTTGACACTTACTAGCTGTGTGACCCTGAGCAAGTCACTTGCTAGCCCCCCCCCAAAAAAAGTCCTACAGTCTGGACATTTTTTGTTATCTCCCTCCTCCTTCCTCCCTTCTCCCCTTCCCCCAGTCCCATATGCCCATTCCAGCTCTTCTGGAGGAACATTTTTTCTCCCTCATTTCCTTTTCTTTCCTCTTCTGATAGTCCCATAGTGCCAGTTCTCTAAGAAGTGCTTCTGTCTTGTGGACATTGCCAAAACTGTGCTTCCCCATCTCAATCAAGGGCTCAAGTAAAGAAGAGTCAGGAAGATCTGAGTTCAAAATGTGCCTCAGACGTTTGCTAGCTGTGTGGCCCTGGGCAAGTCACTTAATCTCTCTGGGTCTCAGTTTCCTCATCTGTAAAATGGGGATAATGGCATTTACCTTGCACAGTTGTTGAAAGGATCAAATAAGATAATATTTGTAAATTGCTCTGTAAACCTTAAATTTCTATATAAATGCTGGCTATTGTTGTTGTATTATTAATGGAATGCTACTACTACTAAGTCACAGTATTCATTTTAAACCACTAGTGAACTGTGCAGAGACAGCCTAGTGCTGCCTCCCTGTGGCCACAGCCAATACCGCAGCCTCCCACGTTGCTTGCTCTATCTCCAGTCACCTGTGGATGAGGCCATCTCAACTGCCGTTGCTGCCTTCACGTGATGCTAGGAGCAGAAATGACCGTGCAGGTCCTGGCTCTTGGTTTGCACTAGGACAAAATGCCAGGAAGTTTGCTTTTTTCAAGCAGATTCAGCCCACCTGGGTTTGGGAAATAAGATTTTCTAGGTCCACATCCTAGGGATGAAGGAGCTGTAGTGGGCAAGAGATGAAAAAGAGACAGGACTCCCAGCAAGGACATGATCATCGTGGCAGTGACCTGGGCTCTGGCTCAAGTACTACCCTCAGGTCCTGCCCTGGACTCAGGGGGTCAGTAAGACTTGGTTAGCACCCCTCCTCCTCCCTCATCTCTAAGATCCTGAGAGAGCGGAGCTAGAAATTAACCCTACTCTGGCCTCTTGTCTTTCCCCACACCCCCAACTCCATTCCCCCTTTGCAGGGGAAAGAGCCCTTCCCCACTCCTGTCTCTTTAACCCTTCAGAGCCCAAATGCCTTGCCCTCAACAATCTCAGAGTTCCTAAGACTAAGAGTGATGCCATGGAACTACACCTGACCCCCATTCTCCCCAGTCTGCAAGTGAGACTGAACTCAGAGAGAATGGATGGCAGAGCTCCCCACAGAGGAGCCAGAGATAGCTCTCACTGTTCATTCTCAGATATCGTAGTCTCCCAGCCCAGTTGTTCCATATCTCTCCCCCACTCCTTGACTAAACACCTTGGGAAAGTTGTCTGCCTTTCCTCTCCTCTGCAGTCCAACTTCTGATGTTGTTATTCAACTGAAACTACTCTCTCCAAAGTTACCAATGATGTCTTGACAGCCAAATCTAATGGCTTTTTTCAGTCTTTGTCCTTCTTGAACTCTCCGGAGGCTTTGCCACTACCCTTCAGAATGTTCTCTCCTCTAGGTTTTTGTAACACTGGTCTCTCCTGGTTCTCCTCCTGCCTGTGTGACCACTCCTTCACCGGCTCTTCCTCTGGGTGACGCACACTCACCATGGGTGTCCTCCAAGGCTCTGTTCTTCCCCTTCTATACAGTCTGACTGAGTGATCTAATCAGCTCCCATAGACTCAATTACCCTATATATGTCGATGATTCCCAGGCCTATTTATTCAGACCTAATATTTCCTGAGCTCCCTTCTCACATCACTAACTTCCTCTTGGACATCTGAAACTAGATAATATCTCAAGCTTAACAAGTCAGAACCCTTAACTCCTCGCCATTCTGAACTAGAGGGTACTACCATTCTGCTAGTCATCCTACCAGGGGCATAACTTCAGTATCATCCTCAACACTTCTCTGTCATTCACTAAACATATCCAACCTGTGGTCATGCCTTGTGATCTCTACCTTCACAGAATCTCTCACATATGTCCTCTTTTCTTCAAGCACACAGCCACCACGTTGATGTATATTCTCATCACCTCACACCTGAACTGTTGCAATAATATTCTAATTGGTCTCACTGCCTCAGATCTTTCCTCACTCCAAACCATCTCCTCCATTCAACCTTCCAAAGTGATTTTCTTAAATGGGAGAGGATAAGGGAGGGATCTTTAGAAGGGGGTAGGTTAAGTAATAGGAGGGCAAGGTAGCAGGTAGAAGTAAAGTTGAGGAGTCAGAAGGGATAGGAAATAAGAGATCTATACAAACATAAAATAAAGATCAGAAGTAGAATTTATTGGGGGAAAAAACAGGGGTAGTAATCATGATCTCAGACAAAGTTAAAGTTAAAATAGATTGAATCAAAAGAGAAAAATAAGGATACTATATCATATGTTGGCCATATTAATCAATATTGTCTTAGACTATTTAAAATAACTAGGCAGTATAAGGTTGGAATATTGCTGTAGTGTAGGAAATGAGTTGGTGGACTTAGAAAACTATGGAAAGACTTGGATTTATCAAGGATGATGTTATCTACCCTCAGAGAAATGGAGGCCAAACAAGTGTAGTATGGTCTTGCATAGAGGCATATGAATGTCTATGTCTATATATGAATATGATTATAGATATCTACATATATGTATGTGTATGTATATATGTATGTATATACATGTTTATGTATATAGGTCTATATATATGTTTGTGTGTATAGGTCTACATGTGTGTGTGTGTGTGTATAAAAAATCTCCATGCTTAATTAATTATAGCCTCCTTGGGGAGGGGGAGAGAAAGGAGAAAAAAGGACAAAGTAAAAAGTACACAGCAGAAAACAAAAGAAAGCTTACAAAGGAAGCAAAGAAAAGATGGATAACTCAGAACACAATATGTAGTATTTCTTATATAGGCTTTCTTGAAATGGAAATTTATTGCTGTATATTTTGAATCCTCTCTTACATTCTGCTATGCATGTGGAAAGGCTTTTTTTCTCTTGTATTTAAGTTTATAATATGTTTCTTTTTCTTTTTATTGTGTATTTAAGTTTTAGTATTTAAATTTAAAATAAATTTTAAAAAAGAAAATAAAGAGATTTTAAGCTAGTTCTCTGAACAATATTGTTTATAAAATCCTCACTGTTGTCACAGGCATAGAAGACTATGGAAGGGACTTCAAGCCATCAAACTTCAGAACTGGAAAGACCCTAAAACAAAAGTCAGAGGCAGAAGGCACCTTTGAACATGGAATGTCAGAGCAAGAAGGGGCCCTAAAACAATGTTCAAACATCAAATGCTTTAGTTGGAAGAGACCTTAGCACCTGGGTAGTCTGGCATCTTCCCTTTAAAGAAGACAAAATTTAGTACTTCCAAAAGAAGTGACTCATCCAGTGTCACAAAGGTAATGACAGTCAAGCATAGAACCCTGGCCTTCTGACTCCTGGCTTGTTGCTTTGTTCCTTATATCTATATCTCATGGTTCTGCTTTCCTCCAGGTGAGAATTGGAGCTATTGAGTTAATGTGCTAGGCCCTCTCCAAGTAACACCACATTTTCACTCAGTTAAGATCCTCAAGAAGATTTTTAAGAAATGAGGAATGATGGGGATTCCAGGTTTGGGATGTGGGTTCAAGATAGCTGTCTACACTGTCTTTCTAAGAACTCCAAATCTACTCAGTCTACAGCACGAAGACCATATCCTCTCCCAGGCAATGAGGACCACTGAGGATGATAGGATCATAGATGTACACATGCCTGAAAGAGACCTTAGCAGTTTTCTGGTTCATCTCCTTAATTTTAGATGTAAGGTACTGCCTCTTTCGTATATGGACATATTGTTTGCTATTTGCTGAAAGAGGTAGAAAAAGGATATTAATGTAGGATAAACTGCTGGAGAGAGACCTGAGGACCTGAGGACCTGAGGGAAAAACTGCCCCTCAGATATATGTACTGAGAGGTCCTATTAGAAAGCAGTTCAAATCTACCCTGAAGATGGGCATGTCCACAAGGCAGTATTATCTATCAGCTCGTGTACATATAACTGCTTTCAGGGTTTTGAAGGCTATATCTTAGAATCTATAAATCAAAGAACTGATTGAGACTGTGGAAAAAAATGAATATTGTTGGTACAAAAATTGAGAGAATTGTTGATGTTGGGCTCTTCAGCCTCAGTTAGACATGGGTCACTCCTTATGAGAGGCTCTGATTTAAGGTATTAGAAATCATAGAAGACAGTTGTGAAGCCAGAGACCAGAGGTATGAGAAGACAGGACATCTACCAGAAGAGACTGTCCTCTTCTTTATGAAAGAAGCAGGGTAGAAAACAGAAGATTAGAGCAGCTTTTTTTAGGCTGAATCTATAGCTGCTGGGACTTCACTGGAAGAAGCAGAGTTTTTCCGTTGGGCAATAGAGTCGCTCTTTAGCACTATTTAGAACTTGACATCTGAAGACAGAAAAGCCATGCAGATGCTCTGGGATCTGGTTGGATGAAAGCAGAATCCTGTTTCTGAGACAAAGGCTGCCCAGAATTATTGCTCTTTATGCCCTCCACAGCCTTAGCTGGAGGTCAGCCTGTCATGGTTTGATTGCATTGCCCTCTACACCAGTCCTCAATTGGAGAGGGGGAATCCCTGAGAATCCCAAGAGCAGATATTAGGAGCTTTGTAGTTCTCCATCTTAAAGGACCTGCTTGTCCCTGCTTCAGAGCCCAGCCAAAGGAGTAGGCCTCGAAGCTCCAGACCTCAGGCTTAGGGCCACTGCTTCACTGAAAGGGTGTAATGCTGATCCATTAATAGAAGAGCTAAATACAGCTTCAGCAGCCTTTGGGTAGCAGGGAAGTAGCCTCATCTAGCAAGGGGGCAAAGAGGCTCAGAAAAGGAGCAGGTGTTAGACTATTCTCTAACAGAGACTGCAGACATCCAGTCCTACAAGCCAGAGTTGTGGATGGCCCTGAGCACGTTTATTTTTCCCACTAAGCACACGGTGCTCATTAGTGGGAGAGGATGACTCAGGTTTACTAGTGAAATGTTGTTTCAATTATTCTTTTACATGTAAAAACTTCATTTTTTAAAATACTGAGTTCCAATTTCGCTCCTCCTTCCCCTGCCCCACCCTGAGACAGTAAGCAATTAGATATAGGTTATACGTGTATAATCATGCAACACCTATTTCCATATTAGTCACATTGTTTATTTCAATTATTCTTGCTTTTGCCTTCTTTGTTGTTGTTCAGTTGTTCAGAGTGGTTTGCCATGTCCTTATCTAGCTCACTTTATTTTTTTTTCTGTCAAATATTTTTTATTTTTTTAAATTAATTTATTTTGATTTATCAACAATCCCTTCCATATGCTTCTGAGTTTAAAATTTTTCTCCCCCTCCCTCCCCACCACAGTGCACAATCTGATATAGGCTACACACATACATTCCTATTATCTAGCTTATTTTACAGATGAGGAAACTGAGACAAACAGGGTTAAGTGACTTGCCCAAGGTCACACAGCCAGTAAGTGTTTGAGGACAGATTTAAACTCACAAAGATGAGTCTTCCTGATTCCAGATCTAGTGCTCTATCCACTGTACCACCTTGCTCCCTTTTGCCTTCTACTGAGTAAACATTTTATGACCGTTCCTAATTTTTGCTTCTGAGATGTAAGAATTATTTTTGCTTTTGCTTTACTTAGTAAATGTTTCATTTTAAAGTGTCATTGTGACTGGGTTTCTGTAAATGGGAAGCACACCAGTGGGGGCTCAGGAGTTACAATAGTAAGTAGTAAGACTGTATCTTTCACACACCAGGGTTACCCTTGGAAACAGTGGTAACGGCCATAAGACACCCCTTTCTGGAAACCCCTCCCCTGCCAAACTACCGGCGCAAGGGAGTTGTTGGCCATGCTCCCTTTATATGTGCTATAGATGAGGAGAACGAGCTTGGAGAGATTGTGGCTTTGCCAAGGTCAAACAGATGGTCAGGGGCAAAACCAGGACTTGAACCTAGATCCTCTGACTTCAAATCCAGGCTGTTGAAGCTATGAGGGCAAGGGCAGCCCTCTCTCTCTTCTGCCCAAAGTCAATTATCTCCTATCTCAGGCTGCTGGTGGTCTAATCAGGCCAGTGATGTCTCACTTTGGAAGCAAACAAGTGAAGAATACAAAAGATTGGCCAGCTGATTCCTCCCCCCACCCCTGCCCCAATCCTTCAGAGGCTGGTTCAATAGAAAGGGAAGTAGCTTTGGTATCAGAGACCCTGACAACTACTGCCTGTGCGATGTTGGACAAATCACTTCTCTTTCCTGGGCCCTAGTCTGTAAGATGTGGGGGTTGGAGTAGACATCCTCTGCAGTCCCTTTCAGTTCTAAGTATCTGATCTCACCTCCCCAGTTCCCTTCAAGTGTGTTTGAGGATGGCCCACTTGGAAAGGCACTGCATTTCGCTCCCAAACCCCACTTTGGTCCTCCCTTTCTAAGGAGCAGGGTGAAAAAGGCACTGGACTCAAGTCAGGAAACATGGTCGAGTCCCAGCTCGGACACTTACTAGCTATGTGACCAGAGGAAATCACCTCACTTCTGTCTCATCTGAAAAATAAGCATGTTACTTTTATTAGCATCTCACAGGGCTGTGCAAGGGCAGGAGCCCTTAAGTAGGAGTCCCAGGACCCACATCCAAGTTCTGACTACTGGTAACTGTTGTGTTGTTGTTCAGTAGTATCTGACTCTGTGATCCCATTTGGGGTTTTCTTGGCAAAGATACGGGAGTGGCTTGACATTTCCTTCTCTAGCACATTTTACAAATGAGGAAACTGAGGCATACAAGTGACTTGCCCAGGGTCACACAGCTAGCATATGAGGCTGGATATGAACTCAGGTCTTCTTGATGCCAGGCCCAGTGCTCTAACCATTGCACCATCTAGCTGCCCTTACTTACCAGTTGTGACCTTAACCAAGTCATTTCCCTTCCTTGGTCAGCCCATTTTCTTCATCTGTAAAATAAGGGGATTGAATTCGAGGCCTCTGAGGTCCTAGTGATCCTAAGTATTTTGAAAACAAGTGTCCTGCAGATAGGACTACTGTTGCCCAATACTTTGAAGAACATTTTAGACTGATTTCACCTCAATAAACATATCTGGGGAGCAGAGAACAAAAGAAGAAAATATAGACACACTCCTGACACTCACTTCTACAACAAAGAAAACCTGGTCAGTCTGTAGCCCACAACCTACAGCAGGTAAGAGTCTCCTTCCTTCTTCACAGGCAGCCTTCACTGCCTGTCCAGGCTGTTCAGCACCAGGAACGCAGGCCCTCAATTCTGAAGAAACCTTGGGGTCATCAGTTAGAAACAGGGGCCACCAGCCATTCACAAGGATCCTGCAAAGATAGGAAGGAAGGAAGGAAGGAAGGAAGGAAGGAGGGGAGGGAGGGAGGGAGGAAGGAGGGGAGGGAGAGATGGAGGGAGGGAGGAAGGAAGGAAGGAGGGAGGAAAGAAAGAGAGAAGAAGAGAGAAAGAAAGAAAAAAGAAAGAAAAAGAAAGAAAGAAAGAAAGAAAGAAAGAAAGAAAGAAAGAAAGAAAGAAAGAAAGAAGGAAAGGAGGGAGGGGGAGGAAAAAAGGGAAGAAGAGGAGGAGGGAGGAAAAAAAGGAAGCACTTTTCTGATACCTAGAACTCTTTCTCAGCAGTTTTGACCTCTTCCTGTTCTCTCCCTAGGTGACCACCTCCCACCCACCTTGGGGACCCCCATATTAATGTTGATCTTCATGTAGACACCCAACTGGCTTAGCCCATTGCAGCTCACACGAGCTCAGGACCTCCTCCTCCCTAGGAGCAGGAATTAACAGGTATATGCCACTAGGCCCAGCTATCAGAAAATTCTTCCTGAAATCATATTCCTTGTACCTTAGATCTATTTGTCCTGATTCTGCCACTGAGTTGTGCTACTTTGGGCAAGTCACTTAACCTCTGTGGACATCAGTTTCTTCATCTGTGAAATGGGTTGGGAGTACAGTGTGGGGAAGGGGAAAGTACAGTGGATTTGGAGTCAGAGGACTTAGGTTTGACTCTATGTTCTGCTATATATTTACTCCCAGATCTGACACAATCACTGGCATTTAAAAAACAAACCACAGCACCAAATGCAGCCATTTTCCTAAAGGTTGTTTTATTGTAAAACCATAAATACAACACTGACATGAAAATCATTAAGCAACTGATCCTTTCTAACAGTTACAGTATGTCTTTCCACACTGGCATCAGCCACTGGAAAAGAAACTTGTAGGAACGCTTGAGACCCATCTCAAAGCAGGGTCACTGAATTCTGGACAAGGGCTTTTGGCTTACAGATAAAGAACAGAAAATGGGAAATGCCCCACTTTCCGACAGCAACAGACTGGTAAAAACAGCAACATTGACACGGCTCAATTTCCTTTTTTTTTCTTTTCTTTTCTTTCTAAAAAATTTTCCCCCCTCCCCCTCCATCTGACATCAGTCTATGTTTCAAACAGCACTAAACGTTTTTGGCTGCAAAAAGGGAAAACAGAACCGTAATGTTTAAGGAGAACAAAAACGAAACAAACACAATAAACCAAAAGAAAAACAAAAACCCAACAAACAAACAGAAAAACCCTAAACCCTTGAGCTGGCCCCAAGCGTTTAAATATCACAATGAGAACTGGGAACTCAATCGTGCAATTTGGCTCTCTAAAGAGTCACTTGATCCACACCAACAATACAGGAGACTTCAAACAATTTTATCTGTTTATTAACACAGCAAGTGTGACATTAGGTAACCTTTTATTTTTATTTTTTTAAATACAGTACACGGTACACAGGGCCCCCACAGGCTGCCCTGTGCATTCCCCTCATGAAGACATAGCCAAGCGTTGGCTGTTTATAAAAATATTGTGTTGCTACAAAAGTATAAATTAATGCTACCGGTATTAAGAAATATTAAACACATAAAACTTATAAGGATTAAGAAAAATATTCATTAATACCTGTAGAAAACTCTGGCCTAAAAAAGATATTTTTGTTTTTTGTTTTTTTTTATTTTTGTATTTTCTCTTTTTTTCTTTTTTTTTTTTTTAAAGATGACTTGAGTTTCTTACACTCACAGAGAAAGAGACACACACTCAGGTGTGTCTATGGTATTGCCTAGAATGTCTGTTATCTACAGAAAGAGAAAGGAAGATAGATACCCACAGTTACTGAGGGAAGGGAGGGGAGAGAGAGGGAGAACAGTTGGTCATGATCTTGACCTGATGTTAATGACTCATAATTCAACTCCAACATGGGTTATGAGGGAAGGAACACCAACAACAGTGACAGCAACAAAAGATAGACTTTTCCAAAAATAGTTTTACTTGGGTTGTTATATAAAAGGGTTTCCTGACATTTGTCCAAGTGGGTTTGCACCTTGACTTTCCCGCCCCAAGGGTCAGTGGGTTTCCCCCAGCCTTCTCTTTGCACCGATTCTCTTACATTTCCCTCTTAGGGAATGCCCTTGGCTCCCGTGGAGGGAGGAAGTCCAGGAGAAAGGTCCCTTGCCTCTCCTTCTGGTTGTCCTTCTTGCCCTTCTCCCCCCCAACCCCCGGTACAGCTGGTCTTTCTCCTTGTTCATTACCAACCAGCTTGGATTTCAGAAAGCACCAAAGGAATCTGAGACCCCTGAGGTTGAACACGAGGCTAGGCCATGCCCCATTTAAGGAACTTTGGTTATAAAAAAATAAGTTGCCCATTAGGACATGATCTGTCCTATGTCCCTTGGATGGGTGTGTTGGGTTCCCTGGTGGATGAGTGGGCAGGGGACCCACTCTTGAACAGTGATGTGAATACCCAATGGCAAACCAATCATATCTTCCTCCTTCAATAACACAGAAGTGGCATTAACACAACTTGGGTTTTTCATTATGGCCAAGGGAAAAGAACAGTAACTATCTTCATGCAGCTGTCTAGACCACAATTTCACACCTTTAGCAAGTATGAGAGTGAGCCCTGTGCTTTAAGGCAAGCTTAAAGCTCCTCCTGTTAAACCCAGGGTTCAACAATAATAGTTCTGAAAACAAAACCAACAAGCAAAAAATTAAAAACAAAACAAAAAACCCAACCATCCCCAAACCCCCAAATCCAAACCCAAATAAAACCCTAAAAACAATAAAATCAGGGGGAAGGAGATTCCAGGACAAAAATGCTAAATCATTGGTTTACCATACCTGGCCTAGCAAAAGAAGTGCCACAGTGATGGATGAGGGATTGAGTAGAGGGAGAGAGGACCAGCTAACTTAGACTTCCTCATTCTTAATGACCCATGTTTCATTCAGGATGATGCTGGTGGCATGGGCTCCTCTTGGGGCTCCTCTGGGACCACGAGAGTCAAGGTTGCAGGGGAAAAAAAAACAAAACTCCTTGTTTTTGATTCCCAGGCAAGGGGGGGCGGGGGGGGGGGGGGGGATCTAGCAGCCAGCTCCTGGCCTCACACACAGGCAGGAGATTCTCCTCAAACCATTAAGTCTCATTCTTCTGAAATTTCCCCAGAGATGAGAACACAGCAGCCATTTGAAACAAAAAACAAATGTTAAAATCACAGCCTAATTATTATATTGGGGAGGGGGGGTTGGGGGGTTCTGTCTAGCTGGGTTCAGGGAGCAGTTAAGATGCTTTGAGTTATGGCTTATAAGCCCGTCTTTCCACCGACCAGTATCTCTCATCAAGTTTTCCTCACTTTCTTTGGTGCTCCCACTGGCAGGAGCCAACTCTTACTTGCCTATAGTCACGTCTGACCCCTCTCCAGGATTTCTCACGTACTGCTCCTTTTGTCTCCTCTGCTTGTCAGGTACACTGAGGTTCAGAGACAATGTGCTTTTTGTATCTCTCCAGGTGCCTGCTTTTCTAGACTCAGAGCTATGACGGTGCTATCAGACTCTTCTTCCTCCTAAGGCTGTGCCCTGGAGATGGAACCCAGGGATGTTTATGGCTGGGCCCAGTTCTCTGCCTCCTGGAAAACACCCCTTCTCAGGAGACTGGGATCTAATGGCTTCTTTCTACCTTGTACGCTAGTGTCTGCTACTGAACAGTGATGCAATGATTATCTACCCCACCCCTACCCTCCTCCCCCTCCCCCAATCCCTCCACAAGGGCTCTTTGAGTCACTTAAACAGGTACAAAACTCCCGAGATCAAAGGGTAAGAGAATAATGCCAACTCACAAGAACAAAAAGAGGGTGGGGGCAGCTAGGTGGAACAGTGAATAGAGCACTGGCCCTGGAGTCAGGAGGACCTGGGTTCAAATCCGGCCCCAGACCAAACACTTGACACTTATGAGCTGTGTGACCCTGGGCAAGTCACTTAACCCCAACCGCCTAACCCCCCCAAAAAAAAGTTTAAAAAAAAAAGAACAAAAAGAGGGGTTATGTTTCATAGCTGAAGGTCCCTGTAGCTACACGTTTTCCTTCCTAAAGGTGCCCAACACAAGTCTCAGAACTCTGAGAGCAGGGGTCAACACTGGGCTAAGAAGAAGGGCATTGGCTCTCACTGGTGTCCAGTGGCTTGCCCCACCAAGAAACCTCAGCCTTTCTTGCTCAGCCAGAGTAGTAATACCCACAGCTGACGAGGATGGTTAACAGGATGAGGTGGGCACAGAGTACTTCTGAAAGAGAACAGAAGCAAAAGGCTGGATGGCAAAAAAAGACATCCTTTGGCTCTTCTCTGATGGAAAAGCCAAGTGGTCTAGTGTGGGTAATTGCCATGGACCTTCTGTCACTGTTCTGAGAGCCTAGGTGCTTTCTTTGCCTCACCACTAACTAATCTGAGCACGAGAAATGAAGAATACCACAGAGACCTGGGTTTCTCTCATTGTTGTACCTTATAAATTGGGTCCCCACTGGAGCTGAGGGTCTCTTAGCAAAGAAGACCTGATAATGATAATGCTTCAGGAAATGCTTTACAAGTGGTAAACTCCTAGATGGTGGAAAGAGGTGCCTAGAGCAACCTTGTTGGGAAAGAGAGAAAAAGGGAGTGGGGATGGAAATGCCGGACCACTGTAACAAACCTGGGTATTTCACATCTCAACAAAACAAAACAGGCACAGAACATTTTTGTCCTGCAAATATAGTGGTTCTGTAAGAACTATCTATTTCAAACCACAGGCACCATTCTGTGGAGGACCTGAGAACAATTCCACCCTACAGCTTGTCCTTCAAGCCCTATGATCAAGTGACAGACATCTCATCAATCCCCAAGATCACAAAACTCTACGTAGAGCCTATGACAGGTCAAATGCCATGTTAGTGACCAAATGCTGAAGGAGTTGTCCAAATTCTTTGGC
Organism: Vombatus ursinus; assembly: GCF_900497805.2. Lineage (NCBI taxonomy): Eukaryota > Metazoa > Chordata > Mammalia > Diprotodontia > Vombatidae > Vombatus > Vombatus ursinus. Next base: position 13,519,967 of record NW_020954571.1, on the reverse strand, counting down.
TGTGTTAAAATCTGGAACAACTGAATATTGCTGAGACTAAGATAGGAATGGGAGGTGAGGGGTGGGGATTGGCCAGGCCATGGCTATTTTTTGGCTGTGCCATACAATTTGTTGTAATGCCATTTGGCTTGTATGAGAACTCTAACTAAGAGACTCCGTTAAGATCTCTCCAGTTCCCAGTGTCAATTTCTGGGGAAGCAGAGGAAGGAAGAGAAAAACTCTCACCAAACCCCACCAATGAATTGTTTCCCTTTCACAGCCCTTTGGAGACTAAGACAGTTAGTTCACAAGAAGCAGCAACCTTTCCAAGGAAGAAAAAAAATACAAAGTGGAATTCACTTAATTTATCTCAAGAATGAGAGGGGGGCACTCTTCTTCAGTCCAGTCTAATCCCTGGATGTTGGTGGGGAAAAGCAGGGGATGAGGCAACAACGAGGTAAGACTGGTTGATTACTTTGAATTTCAAAACCAACATTTTCACTGCAGTACAGTTTCTAAGCTTCAGAGTGGTAGGGGCCAAAAACGTGTCCAAGAATCATACACAAAGTTCACTTCCCTGGGTGCAGCAGATAAGGGATACACTAGGGCAACTGACCACCCAGCTTGGGAGGGAAAAACACAGCAATCCCTCGCACTCCGCCCTCTCAGATCATCATCTCCTTTTAACAAATGATACAATCAACTCAAATGCAGAAACCACCAACCACCTGGATGACATACCCTAGATGGGAGGATTAGGGGAGGTTCCAGTGACAGGGGCTCCAAATCAAAGTGATCCCTCCTCTCCCTAAAGGTGATGATCTGGGCCTGGGGCTCTCAGGACCTCATTAACTTTCAACCAACCTCACGCCTCCTTGCTGGCACAATGGAGTGCTTAGAAGAAGGGAATCCAAGAATTTCTTAGTGGCAAATTAAAAACATGAGAAGAAAATGGGAATTCTACTTTCCCTCCTCATGGCATGAGGCCTTTAATTGTAGAGGTATCTCATGGTAAAATGGGGTAATGCATAAGTTACCGATGACACACTCCTTACCTAAGATGTTAGAATTTGTCTTTGCAAACAAGGCAAATGATACAAGAAACCATGTGGGGTCACCTTCTGAGAGGGCCAACAGCCCCAACTCTTTTCTCATATTAGTGATCACCCGAGGATGGTTACACCTCAACGTTGTTACCTTAAATATGCAGGTCAAAGACCATAAAGTACATAAGCCTTGAAAGACAGAGTTCTGAGCCTTCCTAGCCCATCTCTATCCAGTGAGTAAAAGGGGACCAAGTGGAGAACCAGCATCTGTAGGATCAGCCCAGATGGTCACTGCCAGTCGCTGAGTCCACAGACCTCAAATCTCCGTGTGTAGGGAAGGGAAACAAAAATTTCACAACTGGGAAGGACCCCAAAAATGATGTCGTCAAGTCAGGTTCAGCTTAAATACACTCCCGAAGGCGAAACTGGACTTTGGCGAGGAGTCTGCAGTGGCCCACAAGGCATTCAACCCTATTGCCTTGTACAGAGAGGATTCTGAATCAAACATCAGGAACCTTGGGGCTGACCAACTTGCACCCCCTGCTCTGAGGGTTTTGGTTAGCAGGGCCAAGGGCTAGATGAGGAGGGAAGCTGTGGGTCTGACATGCCACTGGACATGAACTCTGATCAACTCACAAGCCTCTAATGAGCTAGAACAATTCAGTGATGTGATGAGTAGTGTAATGCACTATAGGTATTTCAGTGAGACATTCCTGGTACTAGAGACAAATGAAGCAAAACAAACCAGGAGGGTATATTCTTTTCACTTACATTCAGAAGATATCCTAAGCCACATGCTTCCACCAGATGTGATGCTATGCTTGTGAAATCATGGAATCCTCTGCATCATTATGCCCCAACCCCCCACCCCGACCCGTTCACCCCCATGCCTTCAGAAGGAATACATCCTTTGGAGATCTGGACTATACAGGGAAGGCTTAAGAAAAATGTTAGGATGTCGGTTATACCACTGAGATGAGCTAGTTTACAGTGTGACTTGGGGAGGAGGGGCAAAGGGGAGGGAGGAAGGGAAAAGATTTTTTTTAAACCATAAACATAAGTTACAGACATTCAGTGCCTCCTAGAGGGTTCTAAATCAAACTTTAAAAACAAAAAAAAAAGACCAAAGAAAGGTTAAAACCCACTAAAATGTTTTTAAAAAAACTCAAAAAACTAAGGTGTGGAGACAGTTAACTAGAGTAACTACTTTTCTGAAAAGTTTTCTTCTCCATCTTATATTTAAAAAAGCACAAAGTCCTATTTGTTTCCATAATGTCTCCTTTCCTGATCTAAGAGATAGGTGTGTTTCTAGAATGCAGCTGCCTTTCTAACATGTGACAGATGTTAGGAAGGCGGCTGATCAATGCCCTGAAAATATACAAGGTAATTGGAGAAGCAAAGTCCAGTGCAGATATTGTCCACTTAATGCAGATACAAATATCCATGGCAAGACAGCCCTGAAGGGGAGAGGAGAAGGGAGGAAGGGAGAGGGAGGGGAGGAGAGAGGGATGGAGGGAGAAGGGAGGAGAAATCAAAGAAACTTCAAGTCACTTTTAGATCTCAGCTGCCTGAAGACTTTACGTCAGCCTCCTACTGGTCTGCACACCTGAAAATATGGAAAGTCTGTTTAAAAAAAACCCCTGATGGAGACAAGAAGCATTTTCCTGGTAAAGCACTCCCTTTCTCACATATACTCATCTTTCCTCACATACCCCATTTAATACAACATGTACACACAGACGTGTGTTCATGAGCACTGGGGCATTTATGTGTACACACATATGCGGTTTCTTTGTCTGTGTAAACAGACCCAAAGAACCACCTACCCACGTACACAATGTATGTGTATTTATCCATATGGTATGCGTACATATGTACATACACACGTGTGTGTTTTCACACACACTTATGTATATACACATAGAAAAAGCACTTAAGTTTCCAGGGGTATTTATAATGAGGTCCACAGTGTTTAGAACTTAAATTCCTTTTCTTTGATTGCGACAGTGTTTTATAGTTATTATTATTATTATTATTATTTTTAAACTAAAAGACAGTTTTAAAGCATATTGGACTTCAAAAACATGAGTTTGTTCATGTCTTCAGGACTAAGAAGTCGTCTCCTTTTAATGAGAAGTGCTTGCTCACACATATTTACACACTCACTCCTGGCCCCCACGGCAGGCACCGCAAGGAGCCAAAAGGCCAGTTTGGCCAGTTTCGTATGCTTTTGGGTAACACAAGACCAGTATTGAAAGAGGTCAGGGGTGGACTGGAAGAGAGGTTCCTGCAAATAATCATAAACTTCATTTTTCTCAAACCGGTCATCTTCCTGAGCTGTGGCGGCTTCACCGGCGGCCCGTGGCTTCTTGGTGGAAGGCTCAAAGTCCACTTCCTCAGTCCAGGACTCCTTCACCTCGTTGATGAGCTCGCACACTTTGCCGATAATCTCCTCGTGCTGGTAGGGTGGGACGGGCCGCAGCTTCTGCTGGGGGTCCAGGATCATGGCGACCTTGTGGGCCGAGTGCACCTTGAAGTTCTCCTTCAGGGCCTCCAGAAAGAGGTGGCAGAGCTTACTGACAACCCCGGCATCATTGGCCTTGGATGTGAAGAGCTTTTCCAGCTTGACGTAGGTGGGCAGCACCAGCTGCAAGGTGGGCCGGCTCTCGTGGCTCAGCTCGATCACCGCCTGCTTCACAGGGGCCAAGATGGCGGCCAGGTTGCTCAGGAGGTGCTTGTTGAGGTTCTGAATGAGGTTCATCTTCTTGGCACGGCTGTAGAACTCACAGATCTGCTCATAGCGCTCATGCACCAGCAGCAGAGAATCTGTCACCGAATTCCAGCAGGGCGGGGGCGAGGTCTCCTCCAGGGAGCCGAAGGTCTCCTTCGAGAGGCCTGTGGAGCCCGCCAGGTCTTCACAGACATTCAGCAGCTCAATAACCTCGTGCATGTTGCGGGCCTGCAGCGTTCGCTTGTTCAACACGCTCTGCACCACGGAGTTCAAGGCACAGGCTGAGCAGCGAAGGCACATGCCAGCCTTGGAGAAGGCAGATGAATTCACCCTGCAGTCTGTCACGTAGACCGTCCTGATCTCAGACATCACAAACTCCGACAGCACATTCTGGACCCAGTGGTGGATAAAGTCGCCGCTGTCCCGGATGTCCACGCCCTTGATGCCCAGGACGTAGCTCTTGATGTGGTTGCCCTCGGCCTGGTAGGCTGTCAGGATGTAGCAGGAATCGGGACCGATGCTCTGAGAGTGGCAGGTCACGCCGATGCCCAGGCAGGCATTGCTGCCCAGGGCACAGGTGACCTTCACCTTCACCTGGTTGTACATCCGAGGCAAGTGTTTCAAGGCCAGTGTGTTGAAGTTGCCAAGGATCTCAGTGACCGAGAAGGCGCCATAGCGGGCACCACTGTCCACCAGGGTCTGTGCCAGTTTGAGGAACTCCTTCCCGCTCACTACGCTCAGCGTGCCCAAGTCTGCGCACATCACGCGTAACAACCTCTCCGCGATGTTCTGCCGCTCCTTCTCTGGGATGGTGCTGTTGGGTGCTGAACCACTCACTGAAGCTACAGAAATGAAGGAGGGGGGACAAAGCAGAGAGTGATTATCCTAGCACAGGACACTTGGGATTTTGCTTATCATTCTGAGAAAACTTAAACTGATTTTCCTCTTCCTAAACATGACAACAACAACAACAATAGCTAATATTTATATAGCACCTACTATGTGCCAGGCACTATGCTAAGTGTTTTAAAAAATATTATCTCATTTGATCCTCACAACAACCTTGAGAGGTAGGTACTATCATGACCCCCATTTAACAGATGAGGAAATGGAGGCTGACAGAGGGGAAGTGACTGGCCCAAAGTCATTCAGCTAGTAAATGTCTGAAGCTGGATTTGAACTCAGATCTCCCTGAGTCCAGGTCCAAGCCTATTGGCTTCAACAGGCCTTGGTTTCTTCATCTATCAAATGGATGTGCTTTCTCTTCTCTCCTATGGAAAGCCAGGGGCCTAGAGGGAAAACAGCTGTGAGAACCCCTCGGAGCACTAGAGCGCTGTCCAGGGTGCTGGTAGAAGGTAGGGGCAGACAGAAGGATCCTGCTGCAGGGAGGCCCCCCTCACAACTTACTGTTGTTGGTGCTGTTTCTCTGGGGCTGCGGTTTCCACTTCTCTTCCACAACAGCGGGAGGCGACCGGGGCTGGTTGAAAGCGATGTTATTCTCATTGTCGGCTGTAAGACACAAAAGAGGGTGATGACTGAGCCTCAGTTCAGAAAGATGATTTCAAGCTCTGACCCCCATCAGGATCCAGGCTGCCAAGGCCAGATAACACCACTGAGGCAGTCTTCTAAAAACCCCATTAGGAAAGATGGTCTTCTTCATGACTTAAACCACAAGTTTATGTGTATGGGTGTGTGTGGTTCTCCCCACAATTAAAGTGACAGCCAGAGTCCACTGGCAGAAAAACTATAAAGCTGACTGCTGGCCCCTCCTTGGCAACTTTTTCCAAATGCTTTCCTGATCAGTCTTGCTCCAGCTCTACCACTAACTCACTATGTGACCCTGAGCAAGTCATTTCCCTTCTTTAGGCCTCAATTAAGTACTCTGACATCCTGTGTTATAAGGTCACTTTTAACTCGACATCCCATGTTCTAAGGTCTCTTCTAGCTCTGACGTTGTATTCCAAAGGCCCTTACAGCTCCAACATCCTGTGTTCTAAGGGCCCTTACAGCTCTGACATTCCGGGTACTAAGGACCCTTCTAGCTCTAACATCCTGTGTTCTAAGGCCCTCACTGCTCTGACATTCTGAGTTCTAAGGCCCCTTCTAGCTCTAACATCCTGTGTTCTAAGGGCCCTTAACAGCTCTGACATCCTGTGTCCTAAGTTCTCTTCTAACTCTGACATCCTGTGTTCTAAGGTGTTTTCTAGTTCTGACATCATGCTTAAGGTCCTTCCCTGCTCTAACATTCTGAACACTAAGGTCCCTTCCAGTTCTGAAATTGTGTTCCAACAGTCCTCCCAGGTCTAACACTCTGTTCCAAGGGCCCTTCTATATCTGGTATTCTATTTCCAAGGCCCCTTCTGGCCTTGACATTCTATGTTCCAAAGACTCTTCAGGCTTTGACATTTTAAGTACCAAGAAAGGTCCCTTGCAGCTGATATTTTACATCCTAAGACCCAACCAACTCTATCAATCTATGTTCAGAGTTCTTCCAGCTGACATTCAATATTTTATATTTTAAGATCTTTTCCCATAGTACAGTAGAAAATTCCCTAGCTCTGGAGTCAGAAGACCTGGGTTCAAATCTTATCTCTGATCTCACCACCTGTGTGACTTGTGCAAATCACTTATACTCCCCGGGCTTCAGTTTCCTTATGAAAAAGTTGCACCCAAGAGCCTTGAAGTGCCTTCTAGCTGTGATTTCAGGATCCCTTCCAACTCTGACGGTCTATGTTCTCAGTACCCCTTCCAGCTCTGGCACTCTATGAGTCATGTCCATGAACACACTTGCCACTGTCCATGGGAGGGCAGGACAAGAGCAGAAGGTTTCTGGATAGGAAACTGAGAAGGTAGTTTATTAGAGGGAATTACCCTCTGTGATTCAATACCAAGTTAATGAGATTTGTGTATTTGGGCTTGATCCTCCTTATCAGGCAGGTTGTGAACTGCACAGATCATGGCTCCTCAAACTCACTCAACGGCGCCAAGCCTTTAATCCCAGTTCAGCCTAGCCGTCCCTTTTATTCCTGTGCACTGGATTCCCGGGAAGGCATTATACAGTAGCACCAGACCTGAACAAAGCAGTCTAAAGGAAGTCAGAGCTGTATATTGTGCTGTATAATTACAGAATAAATTCTCCCCTCTTTGTATTTTGCTGTTCTAGCTCAGAAACTCAGGCACCAATCTGCATTTTAATTGCTTCTCTCCATTGTGTTGCTGTTTGGGGATGAGGATGCACTTATAATCTTCCCTAATTATGGTTTAGCCTCCAGAAGTCACTAAAGGAAGGGCTGGAAGGCTGACAACTCTTCTGTCAGGACCTGGAGTTCAGAGGATTTCATTATTCTCAAGAGGAGAGGAACCCAACCAGGAAGAGAACCACAACTGCTAATAATGATTTTTTAAAATAATAATGACAAAGTGCTTTACACATATTATCTCCTTTGATCCTTATAACAATCCTGTGAGTTTGGTGTAATTATCATCCCCATTTAACTGATCAGCAAACTAAGGCTGAGACAGGTCAAGTGATTGGCCAGGTTCATACAAGTCAATGAGCATTTATTAAGCTGCCACCATGTGCGAAGCATTGTGCTGGGTACTAGAGATACAGAGAAAGGCAAGAAAACAATCTGTGCTTTCAAGAAACTCAGTCTAGTGGGGGACATACAGCTATTAAATGTCTGAGGTAGGATTTCAAGACACCCAGACCCCAAATCCAGCACTGTCCTGTATTCCAACGAGTTACCCATTATTTAATCCTGGAGGGAAGATACTTTGGGCTCAAAGATTTAGGGCAATCTGCTAGGAACCTTACAGGTCATCTAGTCTCAGCCCCTTATTCTACAAATTAGGAGACTGAGACCCACAGAGGGTGGTTTGAGTTGCCCTTGGTCACATAGGGTTACTCACAGAGGGGCAGAGCTGGACATCTGAACTCTCTCTAGAACTATTCAAGGCTTTCCACAACCTTGTTTGTGTTACTCAGCTTCTCCAGGTTTCTCTTTCATTGTTCCCCAACATGCACCCTCTGTTCCAGGTTTCTGCTTATGACCAGCCTTTCATGTCTCCATGATTTTGATCGAAGTCAGGCCCCCTGCCTCTCTTCCCAGACAAATCTCCTGTGAACTTCCAGTAAGTCTTCCCTGACCAGCCCAGGGTTTCCTTTGCTTCTGAATTTCTTTAACGCTTCCTGTCTATCTCTATGCCTCATTTGACACTGAGCACATGATGCTTCCCATTATTAGTGGATTTTTTCAGGGCTATCTGATTTTTCCTACTAGATTGTAAGCAGAGACAAGGTTTCCCTCATCTTTGGAACCACCCCCACTCTCACCATCCAGAATCTAGCTGCTAGATTTAATAAAAGGATTTGTTCTATGAAGTTTGGATTCAGTCAAAGGGCCACACTTGAGGACCTAGAGGGCCACATGTGGCCCTGAGGACACAGGCTTCCCCCCGCCCCTGATTCTAGCACAACCCCCTGCTGCACAGAGTAGGTACTCTGGAAATACTAGTTGAATGATTCACTAACTGACCCAATTAGTGCATATTTTCACACACATAAATATCAAAGGAAAATTTTCAAAGGTCAGTTTCTCAAAGTTGCTTCCTCTTTCTAACTTTACCCATTCCCCCGAACAAAGTCCGTTTTGTGCAAGGCACAAGGCTGGTGCTGGGGCTGCAAAGGCCAAAATGATAAATACTCCGCTTCCTATAGGTAGCATATGTAGTCCTGGGGGAACACAATATGTACACAGATAAGTAAACACAACATCATCTGAGGAGAAAGAGCGCCCTAAACCCAGGGGGGCATGACAGGCGTGAGGTGGCATCTGACTCGAACCCCCGAAGGAAGCTAGGAATTCTAAGAGACAGAGAAGACCAGGGAGGGCATTTAAGGGATGAGAATCCTGTACAATGAGACAACACCAAGGTCAGGAAACGAGAAGAAGAGTGGTTTGGTTATGTGAAGGGGAATAATAGGAATTAAGTCTAAAAACTTGACTGGAGTTAAACTGTGAAGGATTTAAAAGCTCAGCTGATCTTCTGTGGTGGCAAAGAATAGGAAATAGAAGGAATGTCCATCAATTGGAGAATGGCTGAACAAGATATGGTATGTGAATATAATAGAACACTATTGTTCTGTAAGAAATGATGAGCAGGCAGACTGCAGAAAAACCTGGAAAGACTTACATGAACCGATACAAAGTGAAGTGAGCAGAACTAGGACATTGTACACAGGAACAGAGATATTGTACGATGGAGAACTGTGAATGGCTTGGCTCTTCTCAGCCAGAAAATGATCCAAGACAATCCCAAAGGATTCAAGACGAAAAGCGCTATCCGCCTCTAGAGAATGAAGCGATGTTGATTGAATACAGACTGAAGCAAACTATCTTTCTTTCTGTCTTGTTTTCTAGCACAAAATGACTAGTAAGGAAATGTTTTTACATGATTGCACATGTATAACCTTTATCAGATTGCTCATCATCTCAGGGAAGGAGAGGAGGGATAGACTTTGGAACTCAAAACTTTAAAAAAAAAAGAATGTTTAAAATTATTTTTACATGTAATTAGGAGAAAATAAAATATTATTTAAAAAATAAAGGACATGGGGAAAAATCCCAAGCTGATAAGACTGTTTTATCCTCTAAATAACAAAGAACTAGTGAATATTTTTGAGCAGGGGAGGGACATCACCAGATCCGTGCTTTGGTAAAATACTTTATTAACAACATGGACAACATCTTGCAGGTGGGAAGGAGGGAGAAAGAGAGAGAGGAGAAGAAAAAGATGAAGAAGAGAGAAAGAGAGAGAGAGAGACCATTCAGAGGCTATTATCATAATGATCCAGATAAGACGTAATGATAGTTTGAACTAGGGTGGCAGCTATGTAGGTGGAGAGCAGGGGACACAGACAAAAGATACTGTGGAGGAAGAACAGATGTTACCTGATCACTGACCAGCTGGAGAGGTAGGAGTGGGGAGAAGCGAAGAGTTTGAGGTTACAAACATGGAAGGTTTGTAAAGATGGATGATGACTGGAAGGACAGTGGAGAGAGGAGGATACAGCAAGAGATGTTGTGAAGGAAAAATACATACGACCTCTGAGGGGAGGGAGGGGAGGATGGTTAAGAGTTGGGGATAACTCTGAGATTATAAACTTGGGTGACTAGAAAGATGCTGGTGTCCTTGAGAGATACGAGGAAGTTACTTTGGGCACTCAAGCCATTAGCATCATAAAACTTCTGAACTTCAAGCACTGGAAATGACCTTCGAGAGCATCTAGTCTAAGTTCCTTAATTTACAAATGAAGAAACTGAGGCCCGGGGCAGTGAGTTGTCCATACAGTTGTCCAACCTACTCCTTTGGAATGAGACCTCTGGAAGCCTCTCCTTTGCTCCTGGCCCATGAGCAAGGCAGTTACATATTTCTCATCTGAACAGAAGCAAGAACACCCATATTCTGATTCTTGCTACCCACAATTAAATTCCAACACACCCAAGAACCTGTATTCTCATAACTCTTGGTCTCTGAATGACCTCTGACTCCCATTGCCCCACCCCTTGCTCCAGTACTTTGTAAGGAAAGCCTCCACTGCAGAAACATCAAATGATAGCCATGCCGACACCATGGCTAGTAATAACGCTCTGCAGCTCTACTCAGCATCCAGGCCACCACAATAGGACTCAGTTAGGTGGTGCAGTTGCCAGAATGTTGGGCCTGGAGTCAGGAAGATTTGAGTTCAAATCTGACCTCAGATATTTACTAGTGGTGTGCCGCTGGGAAAGTCACTTAACCCTCTTTGCCTCAGTTTTCTCATCTGTAAAAATGACCTGGACAAGGAAACAGCAAACCACTCCAGTATCTTTGCCAAGAAAACCCCAAATGGGGTGCCAAAGAGTTGGACATACTGAAAAACAACAACAAAGGATCAACTTACCTCAAATTCCTCTTCCTACCCACTGGATATTTATTTAACTGGAAAAATATCCATCTCCTGAGACCGGAGTGACCCCTGTCTCTTCCACACAAATGTGCACTACCCCTTACACAATATACCTACACTCACTTAGCATCATCACACAGTTTAAAAAAGACAATGATGATCCGTAACCTGTGATTTCATCAGTACAGGAATTTCCAGTGAAAAAACTCCCTCTACCGATACAGATGAGCAATTGCATATTGTATACCAATATTGCATATTGTATAATTGCCTGGGAGGCCCTAAGATGCTGAGAGACCTAGCCAGGGTCACACAGCCAGTGTGCACCAGAGGCTAGATCTGAACTGTGATCTGGGTTCTACAGCCAATGCTCTATTTACTATGCTACACTGCTTCTTATGTAATAGACACATTAGATGAATTACTTCCCATCTCCGGACTTCAGTCTCCTCATGTGTAAAATGACAAGGTTGAACCAGATGGTCTCTAAAGTACTAACACTGACTAATAGTGATTCTCTGAGGTGGGAGATAGGGAGAGTGCAGAAACCATGAAAAGAAACCGAGAAGAAGGGAAAAGGACAGTGAGAAGAAGAAGAAGAGAAAGAAAAAGAGGAAGAGTTAAAGACAAGGAGAATGCTGAAGAGTAGAAAGGATGAAAAGGAATGAGCAGAAAGCTTCCCAGGGGACATTTTCTTCTCCCTTCAAAGATTTTCCAAACCCTGAACATCCGCCTCTAAAGGATGCTTACTGACCCTCACCCACACTGCTCAGGGTATGAATGGGCTTCCAAGCAACCCGCCTGGGGACCTTTCCAACCCCCAGAACCAGCAACCCCATGGAAGGGCCATCCCTGGGTGCCTCTTGGTCCATTTCTCATAATGAAAAAAAAAGCAGAGATGAGCCACAGGAAGGGAAACAGAGCCACTGCACAGACTCGGTTTGGGTCTGTCCACAGAGGCTTGCTTTCCTCGCTAAGCCAAATGAAGGACTGGAGGGCAGACAGTCAGGTATTCATTTCTTGCCTGCCTGAACACAAATGGTCCAGAGTGACTTTCTAACCCCATCATGTACAGTCAAGAATCAGAGGGCTAGGGCAGTGAGGTGGCACAGTGGATAGAGTGCCAGACCTGGAGTCAGAAGGGTGTGAGTTCAAATCTGGCCTCAGATACTTAATACTTACTAGCTGTGTGATCCTGGGCAAGTCACTTAACCCCAACTCCCTTCCGCAACTCCCCCCCAAAAAAATAAGAGGGTAGTAGGCTGAGCTTGGGGGCAGAGGGGAAGCAGAAGAGAACCTGCCCCAGTAGCCTGGTGTGGAAATAGCCACAGGCCAGTATCTTTGACTTGGGGTAAGTTTCTAGTTCCTCAGAGGGCTAGTTTAATAGATCTTGCTTTTCTACTAGGATATTCTGAATCTGTTTACTGTGATCACTCAGTCCAAACTCAAGAGCCGTGATAATGATGGTTTCCTTCTTTCCTTTCTTTTTGTCCCTCTAGCTTTCTCTTCCTTCTTTCTTTCTTCCTTTCCTCTTCTTCCTTTTTCTTTCCTTTTCTCTTTTTCTTTCCTTCCCTCCCCTCTCCCTTTTCTTTCTCTTTCTTCCTTTCTCTTTCTTTTCTTTACTTGAAGACTGGGTGTCCCTATCTCGCCAGGGGGGTTCAGACAGTAGCCACCCATAGGCCCAACACCACCACTGACTGCACAGAAGCACTGATCTGTTTTGTCCTTTCTTAGGCAGCCTAGTGGCCTCCCCCTCCCAGAAGCTCATTATAGTGGGGCTGACTTAGTGTGAATACTTGATAGGTTCTGGCCCTCCTGCAGTTCAGAACTCCTGAGCTCAATCAGACCAGCAGCCTCAGTCTCCCCTAGTAGTAGGGATTACACATCTGTGCACTACACTCAACAACATAATGATGGCTTCCAAGATCACATGGAAGGCAGAGGGGTAGGGGAGGCAAGAAGATCGTTCCTGTGTGCAGTCTCTGAATCAAGAAGTGATGAGTGTTTAAAGGTTCTCACAGAGAGGGAAGGGAAAAGTAGCAACAGCCAGTCAGCGTGCAATGGATAAAAGAAACGTCATAGGTTGCTGACCCCCAGCACAAGGCTTTGGCATCTGCCCCTTCTGAAGAGAGGAGAATTGAATCTTAAGTGGTCCCTGGCTGGGGGAAGATGACCAATCAGGAGGTTTAGAGAACTACATCCTCCCCCCAAAACGACACTGTTGGAGGAGGAAGGGATCTATCTCACAGGGGCCATCCAACTAATGAAATGATGGTAGTTACTATTCTTAGGATGAATAAGCTGGGGAGAGTTCTAATTTAATATGCTCCTGACAAGTTCCACTCTTGCCTTTGCACCTTTCTCAGCAGTGAACTTAATTAGATGCACGATAAAGTCCCCCGGGAGTGTGAGGCTGGCACTCTCACCAGAATGTAGCCTGGTCCCTAACCTTCCCAGGAGGAAAGAGAGGGTGGAATTACTGGAGCCTCTGAAACCTCTGGCACAGGAAACCATTCAGGCCACTTGCCCAGGGCCACCATTACCAATCCAAACGTAATGTAATTATTAGCAGGACTGATTAACTTCACAAGCAGGCACCTCCAGGGTGAGATGAGAGACACAAGGCGGGAGGCCTACTCAAAAAATACTCATCCACCCTGCTGCCTGATATTTCACTCTTAAAAGAATACTCCTATGGATGTTGAAGAAGGTTTTTCAGTCTCCAAAAGGTGTCTACTAAAATAAAGCTACCTATGAGAGTAGTAGCATCATAATCCATTACCAGGAGTGTTGGGGGGAGAAGGAAGAAATGGCAGGGTGCTAACAGCCAGCTGAAAGCAGGGTCCTGGGCCAGGAAAATGGAAGGGAGAGGGAGAGACAAGACAAAGAGATTCCCAGGAATGAGAAGGTGAGAGTTCCTTTGCCCTGGGTCAGACTTCATTTGGTGAACTGTGTTTGGGTCTGAGCGCCACAGTTTAGGAGGACGTTGATAAACTGGCCAATATTCAGAAGAGGGTAATCAGAATGGTACAGGGCCCTGAGTCTATGTCACTTGAGGAACAGCAGAAGGAACTGGAGATGTTTAGCCTGGAGAAGATGCAGGGGGAACCGCGAGTGGTCTTCAAGTACCTGAAGGATTTGATTTAGGGGACAGAGCCAGGAACGACGGCTAGAAGCAAACTCAGGCTTAGTGTCAGGAAGAACTCCCTATCAGTCAGACCAGGCACCCAGAAGTAAAATGAGCTACCCAGAGAGGTCGAGGCTTCTCCTCTTTGGACACCTTTAGGCAAAATCTGCAAGACTATTTATCAAGTTACATTGTAGGAGACAGTTTTATGGGATAACTAGATGGATGCTAAGGTTTCTTCCAACTCTAAATTCTGAGATTCACTGATTTCACAATTTGGTCATGGATCAGACCGGAGTATTAGAGGTAGGTTGTGTGGTGCTATGTCCAGACCTGGGGCTTTGAGGCCAGAATTCAAGTTCTGACTTGATTAGACAAGCTCTAATGATAATCCTCCCCATCTGAATAGCTTGTTTCATAAAGTGCTTTCACATATATTATGATGGTTGCCCTGTGAGGTAAGGTAGGCCAGTATTATTATCCCATCTATAAGATGAGTAAAACTCAGGTCTAGAAGGGTCAAGTGACTTGCCCAAGTCATAGAGCAAGTGAATGGAAGAGACTCAGAACCAGAACCTTGATCTCCTAATTCCTAGGCCTGTGCTCTGCCTGCTATTCTTGGTTTGGATAAAAATCTCAGTTAGGCTGGTAGGGAGCGTTTCTAATGTGTGGTGGGCCTTCCCTCCCCCCACAGCGCAGGCTACCTCACAAGTAAATGCCAGCTGCCTTCGGGGGCACACACACCCTGGGTCCTTGGCCTCAGCTCTCCTTGCGAGTTGAGAGCAGGCCGGGCTCTCGGCCACCTACCCACCCAGGGCTTACCTGCATGGGACTGCATGTGCTCCAGGAGATTGTTATAAAACTGGAACTGGATCCCACAAGCGCCGCAGGTGTAAGGTTCTGTTTGGGAAAAACCATTTCAACCTGGTTACAATCAGCACAAGGCTGCGCAGTGCATATGTACATGCTGCTGTGTGCTGGCTGGCTCTGCGCAGAGCCCTGCACAAGCTGCCCTCGAGCACACCTCCACCTGGCTAGCACGCTTCCATCAGGCCCCTGTCCTGCTGCCTGCCTGCACCTGCTGTGCCTATGGCCTGCCAGACCTCTCCAGGAGAGAAGAGACACGTCCTGGGACATCCTCCTTTGTGATTCATCGTTCTTGTCCAACTTTTTTTTTTTTTTTAAGGAGGGAACTGATAAACTCTCTGAGATTATTTCTTTTCAACCTAAAAGTGACATATTTGGCTATGTCTTAGTGAGTACATGGCACCACGGGGAGAATTTTTTAAAATCACCAAGCTCAGGGAATGACTGAGGCCTTTGTTTACATTTCTGAAAGGAACTGATAGAAGAAGAAAAGGAAAGCAGAGGAGACCCCAGAAACCATTTCTAAGCTGTGGGAGATGCAAAGGCATGAGCAAGCAGCGAAACCAAAGAGCACCGTGTGCTCCTCAACTCTGCCTCTTCTTGGCAAACACCTTAGAGGCCTGAAGAGCCATGGGTTCAGCCCTCTGGGACTTCCACTGGGCCGGGACCGTTGACAGAACTGTGAAATTTCTCTCAGGGACTGACTGATGGAGATAAATGACAGGCAGGACTGCCATTTGGGGGAAGGGTAGGCCTTCTGGCTGTTTGGAAACCCATCCTTTCATTGAGAGAAGTCATCAGATGCCTCTGTAGCTTGCAAGGCATGCACCCTTAAAGACACCCCACACCTCTGCCCACGTAACATCTGCCAAGAACACGCTGTCCCATCCCTACCTGACATCCATCTCCTTCTATTTCCTGTACCCAATCTCTGTCCTTCCAGGCCTGGTTGGAATGCTGCCTTAGGATCAGACTAAGACGGTCAACCTCAAAGGCCATCTAGTCCAAACCCCTCCACCGTTACAGATGAAGAAATTGAGGTCCGGGGGAATGAAGGGGCTAGCCCAAGGTCACACAGGTAGTTAACAGTCCAAGGCGGGATTTGAACCCAGTGCTCTTTCCACTGTAGTGGGCTGCTTCTCTTCTCTCTTAGGCTGTCCTTGAGCATTCCTAGAAGGACATTATTTCTCACGCCTGCTTCCACTTGCCCATCTCTTGCAGTGCTTCCTACACAGAGGCCGGTATTATATCCTGGGATCAGATCAAGCACCTCCTCCTCTATGAAGCCTTCCCTGACCACCACCACCCAACTTCCAGTGATACCTCCATGAAATTAGCCTGAATGTAATGTATTTAGACTTGTGCACGTCATTTCCCCTGATAGAAGGTAAGCTCTTTTAGGGGGTGGGACTATGTCATTTTTTCTTTGTATTGTTACATCTGCCTGGCACATAGTAAATAATTAATACTTGCTGATTGTCTTATCTTGCCCCCTACCACTGCGTGCACACCCTGATGGCAGAGACTATGTATCTTACTCTTCTCCCCATCTTCCACACAACACCAAGCATGGGGCCTTTCATAGAGCAGTCAGACATTTGTTAAACTGACTCCTACACCTAAAGCCTAAATTTGAGGCAGAGGACCTGTGTTCCCTCCTCCTGGGTCCATTCTGCCCACCCTATAGGTCCTAAGACTGGGAGCTGCCAAAGAGGAAAAGGAGAAGAGATGGCAAAGGGGAAGAGAAAGAAGGAACAGGTGTGATGGGGAAGTCCAGACAATGAAATCGGTAATGGAAGAGATATCCAAGAAACTCCGTGTGATAACCAAGGGGATTACACTTGGGAGAGTAAGTTTACCAATCTCATTCTTGACCAAAAGCCCTCCGATCAATTTGGAAACAAGAAGCCTGAAGGGCTGGGGTAGCAACAAAACTCAAAGGTTAAGACAGACAGGTGATTACTTCCCGAAAATATACCTTTTGTTCCTGGCAGATGATAAACTCTGTAAGAGTCAAGGTCTGATTTCTGCTGCTCTATTCAGAAAGTGCTCTCTCTTCTCATCTAAAGCCCGTCAAATGCTGCCCTAGCCTCCCCCAAAAAGGATTGGACCAGAAGCCTTCTTGTTTGGGAATCTAAGCATAGTAAGCCCTCAAGTCACCTCTCAGCCCAACCTAAAGAATGCCCCCAACCCCCTAAAGGAAAAAAAAAACTAGACCAAGAGGTAAAGAGGGGAAAAGCAAATTCCTTCGCCCCCCCCCATCACACTCTGCCTGGTGTTATACTTATCTGTGCACATGTTACATTTGCTCAGTAGAATATAACCTTCTTGAGGGTAGGGGGTAGGTCACTTTTCATCTTTGTTCATCATCCAGTACCCAGAGAAGTGCCTAGCACATAGTAGGTACTTCATAAGCATTAGCTGAATTATAGGAGGTAGGGAGAGGAGGTAAGGGAAAAGAAGACAGATGGGAAGGGAGATGGGGAGAGACTAGAAGTGGGGTGGGGGAGAAAAAAGGAACAAAAGGGAGAGGTCAGACACCCAAACTGCAGGTCTCAGAGGCACAGAGGAAGTAAAAATCAAGTGAAGGACTGTGTTCCCAAAAGGATGATGGCTGGTCATTTAGGCCTAGACCTGGTCCTTGGTTTTCTTCCTGTCCCACCACTCCCCCTGGAGCTCAAAGGCCCAAGCCACCCCTCTGTAAGGCCCATGGAAGGTATAAGTGAAGCATCTGCTCGGGGAGGGTGGGAGCTCTGTCTCTGGTAGGCTCTATGCTACCAGACGAAGTCCTGGACATATAGTGGGGTGTTTGTTTAACGGCAAGTCAGCTTGCTGTAAATCACCAGCAAGGCTCGGTTTAAGAGCCGCAGGCAACTTGAGGAAAAGCAACATCTCCTGTAATACCAGGCCCTTCCACAATCCAGCCCAACTATCCCAGCCGCTGCAGCCCAAGCAAGTGCCTCCTATCAACCCAGATGACAGGCTTGGAGTTCAGGAAACTAGGTCATGTTTTTCAAGAGCTCCTAACCCAAGCTACAGATGTTTAGACAGTGCCCACACCATCCTTCCTCCCCGCAACCTTCCACAGGCTTCCCCTTCTCAGGCATTCCAGAGTGAAAACTGCTTCCCAAGAGAAACATTGCGACTGAGAAGACAGAGAAACCATGACTAGCATCAACCAAAAGAGCCTGGGCACCTTCTGATGCCCATCACTTACTCTGTAAGAGCGGGAATGGGTTGGAAATCAGGGGGCTTGCAGCTTCTGCAAATAAGAAACAGGTTTAGAGGAGAAAGACTCCAAAAGGCTTTTTTTGGGGGGGGGTGCATGAAGATGTGGCCCCTCCCACATCTCCAACCTTACCTCCCACTGGTCCCCACTATGCACCCTCTGCTGCAGCCAGGCTGCATGCCCACCCTTCAAGGATGTGCTGAAGCTCTTCGTCCCTCTCTAAAGATTTTCCTGGCTACTCCAGCCCACAGAGATCTCTCCCTTTTCTGGGATCAAGAAACCTCTGCTGTCTGTACCCCACAGTCCAGTGCCAAGATTATCTGTCTCATATTCCTCTCTAACTGACCTCTAAATGGGCAGAGACAAACTGTACCTCCCTAGTGTCCCACATCCTGGGACCACTGTTATCCAAACAGGCAGAAAGAGAAAGAGAAGACGTGGGATAGTAGAAAAAGTCAGGGCTCTGGGTCAGGAGACCTTAGGGTCCAAGTCTGGGCTCTACTATGAACCAGTGACCTTCATCGAGGTCTTTGTTTCCTCATCACTAAATAGGAAGCGATACACCCTGCCCGACTTCTCTGCATGAGGCCTAAGGAATCCTAAGAGATGTGAAAGGGCTTTGAAAAATTAAGATAATGAGATGCACTCTGCATTTTAAAACATTTTACAAATTATTTTATGGTTAAGGCCCAAGTGCGATGGGCCAGGGTTTGCAGTTTATGTTAGGGAGGTCTAAACCTGTGATTTTCTCAATGTGGAGAGCTCCTAGTGAAGAAACTTCTAGCCATGAAAATCAGCAACTGTTCTACAACTTATCATCTTGGAAAATTCCCTAGGGATGCCAAAAGTTTGCATGACTTGCCCAGGATCCCATGGCCTCTGTGTGTGTGAGTGTGAGGGTATGTGAGAGAGAGGAGGCACATGAACCCTAGTATGGCTGACTCTGAGATCAGCCTTATCTCCCCTACCCCACCATCTCACATTGGTCTGTGTGGATAAGGCCTGACTTCACCAGCTTACTTTGAGATTGACCTCAATGGAAGAAGTGGGGTTATTTTTTCCCATCACTATAATGGGATGAGTTTCCCTTGGTGTTCTTGGGGCTAACAGACTTTTTGAATGTGGCTGTATTCACAAGCTTCCCTTGGAAATGCAAAGAAGACAGGGCCAGAGGAACCCATCTCAGAGACTTGCTGGGTGGTCTTGGGACAAGCATGCTCTGTTGTGTGCCTGTAGGCTGCAAGTGCACCCAGGACCCGAAGCTACATGAGGGTTTAGGGGAAACTGCATGGTCCCTAGGGGGTAATGGTGAAGCAGGAAGGCCAATGGGAAAAGCTCTGTCTGCTTAGGGGCTTATACTCACCACTTGAGTTTTGAGAACTGCTGTTTGTTTCTTCAAAGTTGTTTTGTGCTTTGCTCTCGACTCTCCTACTGAAGGCGCTTTCTGCTGGGTAAGGAAGAGAGAGAGAAAAAAGAAAGGGAGAGAGAAAGGGAGAGGAAGGAAGGAGAGAGAGAAGAGAGGAGAGAGGAGAGAGAGAGAGAGAGAGAGAGACAGAGAGAGAGAGAGAGAGAGAGAGAGAGAGAGAGAGAGAAAGGATGGTGATTGGTCAGCATTGGTCTTTAAAGGAAGACGCTGAGAGGAAGAGAAGCAGGGGTCCTTGTGCCCCTTAAAACCCCAAAGTGGTAGCAAAGCCTTGGAATATGGACAGAGAGTGGGAAGGGCATGTGATCCATTAAATCACCACTGGTCTACAGAATAGTTCTTCAGCAGTCTCTCAACAAGATGCCAGATGGCTAGCAGGAATGCCATGGCACAACCATTCCATCTTGTGCTCATTTTCCAGTGGCCAGGTCTCAATGGATGTAGTAGTCCAGCTAAAGAGGCCTACATATGGATTCTGAATCTTAGAGGCAGACTAGTGGGCTGGATTTGGAGACACAAGGACTGGGTTCAAATCCTCTGCTAATTACTAGCCTTTAGCAAACTTTAACCAATCACTTAATTTCTCTGGCTCTCCATTTTCTCATCTGTAAAATGAGGGGGTTAAAGAAAAGACCAAAAGATTCTTTTCTGGCCTAGATTCATGATTCTATGATATAGAAGTAGTTGGTACAGAAAGAACACTGGACTATGGGTGATAAGACCTAGGATTCTCACTCCACCCTTGCAACTTAGAAGCTAGGTGACCTGGGAGAAGTAACTCAGCCTTCCATTGCCTCAATTCCCCCACATGTAAAATAAGGAGAAAAAAAATCACCTGTCCTACCTAAATTGAAAATCTTTTGATCTTTTAAAGTGCAAAACACTTTAAAAATGGCAACTTAGTACACAATAGAAATTATCATCTAATACATGCCATGCATTTGACAGATGAGGAAACTGAGGGCCAAAAAGGAGCCAGGATTCTCCCAGGGCCACATAGAGAGACGCCCAGAGAAGATCTGGGTCTTCCGATTCTCTGTCCAGAATGCTTTCCTGGGATGCCCCAGCTCTTCTCTGAAGAGACATTCCAAAGAGGAATCTGGCTTCAGTTGGAAAAATTTTGAAGGAGGCAGTGGAAGCGGGAGGAAGGAATGAGAAAGAGGGAAGGGCAATTGGCAAGTGGGTCCGCTAATTCTTCAGCACTGAGTTCTAAACTTGGCGAAACTTCTCAAGGATTCTAAGTTGAGCGGGCGCTAGGGCTGGAATCCCTGGGAGAGAGGAGGAAATACTGTATCCAGAGTAGCAACGGAATTATTGGCTCCAGCAGCTGAAGCCATTCCAATAGTTACCCCACGGAAGGAAAGGGAGTTTTCCTCGCGAACAAGGTGTGGCATGGGAAGGGGAGGTGTCCTCCCACTGGGTTTATTTAACACTCAGCTGCCAGGGAACTCAGACAACATTTCTTAATTCCTGTCCTCATCCCCACCCCACAACTAGTTGTGAAAACACGGTACAGTCCCTTCTGCTGTGGGCACTGAGAAAAGAATCAAAGAATGTCAGCGCTGGAAAGAACCTCGGGTATTATCATATCCAACCCCTTTGTTTTACAGATGAGGAAGTAACAGAGGCAGCTAGGTGGCACAGTAGATGAAGTGCTAGACCTGAATTCAGGAAGACCTGAGTTCAAATCTTACCTTGGATACTTATTTGGTATATGACCCATGGGCAAGTCACTTTACCTCTGTCTGCCTCAATTGCTTCAACTCTAAAGTGGGGATAAGAACAGCATCTACTTTCCAGGGTTATTGTAAGGATCAAATGAAAAAATATTTTTAAAGCACTTAACACAGTGCACATAGTAGGTCCTTCTTCCTGCCTTCTTCCCCACAACCCCCTTGTCTTATAGATGAGGAAG
This sequence comes from Vombatus ursinus, assembly GCF_900497805.2. NCBI lineage: Eukaryota > Metazoa > Chordata > Mammalia > Diprotodontia > Vombatidae > Vombatus > Vombatus ursinus. The sequence goes on along the minus strand of NW_020954571.1, from coordinate 13,498,698 downwards.
TACAGACTACAAAGGTTAAGACTCCCACCATCCATCAAAGCAACCATCAGGAACCTGCATTCCAAGGCACCCTGTTATACCTTCCCCTCCCCTTCATAGTCCCTTTTGCAATGGGACCCACATGAAAATCCCCATTCCTAGAAGGACTGTCCATAAAGGTCTTCAGGCCATGAGTTACACAGAATACCGTGGAGGAAAGGATACAGTAGGACTTTCCATAAATTTGTTGGGAACAGGGTGGAATAAAAAACTAATTTTGGGGGGGGGAGTGACCCACTCTCTATTGTAACTTCTGTGAAATCAAGATCAGCTGTAATCACTCCCTCTTCAAGAGTGGGGTGGGGTGTGGAGTGGTGCCTGAATGTATCGACGGCAAATTCTGATTCGATAAACATCCTGTTCTTACTGCCTCATTAATGAAGTGAACCTAGAGTGATTATGTAGGTAAAGAATAAAATTGGCCCTGAAACAAAAAAGATTATGGTTATGGAAGCCGTAACACTGATGCCAATCAAAGGGTAAGAAATCACCTGTAATTTCATTTTGACCAAATAAAGTTAGGAAAGGAAGAATTAAAATATCAACTGATTAAACAGATATCCATGGATATACAAACCCCTCTGGCCCAGCCCAGCAGTTAAATGAACTGACCCTCTTTTAGACTAAACATCTGGATTTCCTTTCTCAAGGGCCCAGTCATCTTCAATCCAGCCCATGAGAGAGCTGACAGTGCATACAACTCAATCCACCTTAGTTGGTCATGTCACAGCTGACCAGCAAGCTCAGCCCACTGACCTACCTTAAACCACTCATTACTTAAACAGAAGTTTCCCTTTTCAAAGATAATGACTGTATTTCTGGAAAACACACACAGCCTCTGAGTGACCTTCGTTTAGAGAAAAGGCAAATCCCAAGATTTCTAATATCATGGTAAGAAATGTATCCTTTAAGCCACATTTATATACTGCCAGCACATAGTAGGAGACTAATAAATGCCTGCTGTATGAATGAATTTACATAATTAACTTGACTGAACTAACATCCATCAGCAATGGTCAAATTAGGAGAGACTTCTTCTATTCAGAATTCTGTTTATAATAACCATCTATGCCAGTTTTTGTGCAAACGTCACACAACAGCCACTGTGTTTTCACAACTGCCAGGAGCCTGGAATAATTACTAACCTAATGGTTTATTAAACTGCTGTCCTCATTAAAGACTCTGAGCACATCAAAAGGATGTTTTTCTAAAAAATAACCTTGGGAATCAAAGTGTAAACACAAGCACATTTTATCACTTTGGTACTTATCAAGCACTGTTTGGATGGTCTATTAGCCCCTAATGAGGGCTGGAACCATCAGTTAAAAAAGCAAATCATTAGGCTGAAAACTTAACATGTCAGCACAAGGACTTTCTCCCAACTGGCTGATCTTTCATCAACGTTTACCAAACACAATAAATAATAATTTTCACTAAAGTTCTTAGTCCAAGTGTTTCCCATTAGCTCAGGACACCAGATTTTAAACCAGATTTGTTGCCGCCCTTACAGTTAGTCTTGTCTTATCAAGGATTTTCCTCAGGAAATACGTATGGTGGGGGCTGCTGGTCTCTTTATTGCCAGTTCACATTGCTGGAGATTTCATTTCCATTCCCTTCTGCTACGTGTAGCAATGGGATTCGCTCTAAGACTGGGATGGGTGTAGAGAAAGGCAGGGATCACTTCAGAGGTGGAAAGCCCACCCAACAGTTAAGAAAGTTGAGGGCACAAAAGCCATTGGTACCTGTGGTTGCCTTGCTTCCTGGGGATCCGGAATTTGGAGCGCGGAACATCTGGGTTTGGGAGGCTGGAGGTGCACCAGAGGAGGTGCGTTGTAGAAGGGTGGAGCACCGGACTATGGAAGCTGGTGTTTTTTTGCCCGACTGGCTCGCCTGTGTCTTCACTGCCATGAAGAGTGGAGATCGAGAGAACTCTGGATGTGAACACTCAGAACTAGTGTCGGGCTCGTCAGACGGCTCCCACCCAGCGGAGGTACCTGGCAGGATCGGGTCCTCAATGTCGGCTTGCCCGAGGCTCTCCTGTGGGCTGTGCCGCCATCTTGGATTGGCAGCCTCTTATGACCATGACCTCCCCCACCAACAAACCCCCCCCAAAAGGGCAAAGAGCTGGGAACGGCTTCACCAAATTCTACCCCCTGTTCTCATTCCTTGACAAATGATAAGGATCCCTCCCCCATACCCCTTTCTATAGGGAAACCTGAGTTACTTAGAATCACTGGACCATGCCACGAAGAACTCTCTGCATACTAGCCAAGTAATTACTTTGGGGTCCGGGGGGGCAGGGGAAGGAAGAGGGAGGACAAAACCTCTGTAGATGGGGTTTTATCCCTACAGTAGTGATGAAAGGAGTGGGAAAGAAGATTTCTTAGTCAGCATGCTCAGAAACCTACAACTATTTTCCCATAACAGAGGTCAATTGAAAAGACAAAGGGCCATGGTCAGGAAGCATAATGTTGATCCCTGGTTTCTAGAACATAAGGGACTAGTAGGCACAGTCTTTGCAAAGTGGAACCAATGAGATGTGAATGACAATTCTCATAAATCCAGAGGACTCTCTGATTCTCAAAAAGCCCTATGGCAAGTACAGTCAATCCATTTCTAGGAGTTCCTAACATTCTGCTGGTTAACACAATGCTGGGCAACCAGAACTTAACATCTACACAAAACATTAATCATCTTCAAAAAGTCTCCTACGCTCTTGGCCTAGGGCTAAGGCATCTACCCTTGAGATGTGACCACCTATGAATGGATTCTCTATACTTAACAGTCTCAAAGAAAGAGAAGGAATGTGTGTCCCATAGTCCCCCATGGAAAAGACTCATCACAGGGCAGTTTCCTAAACCAACCATTACCAGGATATTCAGGCTGATATTCAACAAATCAATTCAATTAGCATTTATTAAGAACCCACTATGTGTAGGTACTAGAAAAACCAAAAATAGGCCCTGCCCTTAGAGGAAGTTACATTCTACAGGGTTGACTTGTAGATATTTAAGAGGGCTCTCTACTGATGTAATCCCTGATAACTAGAATTATTTCACAGTGTTGTTCTCTTAGGCTATTATTTAATCAGTCCACAGTATTCAGACCACACTTGAAATACTGTGTTCATTTCTGAGCATATCAGTGGAAAAAAAAACCTAGTAGGGGGTGAAAGGGAGTGGGAAGTGGTCTCCATGTATTCTAGGACTCAATATTCCTCTTTTCTGACATGACAGCTGCTCTAGTCACAAGACATTCATGCATCTAACACTTTTGGTAATACCGCTAGGTCTCCCTGATTGGGTGCTTATTAGGCATAAGGCTACTTGATACCTATGGGGAATTAAAATGTCAACATTTTCTATCTCAACTTACCTATAAAACAATCCATGTGGCCCATATTTTTTCCCATCCACAATAATGGCTAAGTTAAGTGGTGGCAAGATGATGATCACTTACAATTTTTCACAGCATCAGTCCAAGACACCTACTTTCTCTCTCATATCTGGGGTCACAAACTCTCCCAGGTGCCTTACAGGAAATACTTAGCTCCAACCTCATCCCTCTAGTGTCTACAAACTGTTAGCCTCTTTTTCTTTTTTTTTCCATGCAGAGCAGCAGCTTTACATCCCTGAGGAGGCAGATGACTAATAGCTGTCTCCTCCCTTCAGCCAGTAAGGCAGGCTTCACGGCCTTTATTTCAAAGAATCTCCAGTTCTTGTGCCTTCTAAAAGTAGACTTTGGCTCAATGAATGTCAGAGTTAGACCATAAAGATACTCTAGTCCAAATCACCCATTTTATAAATGAAGAAACCAAGGTCCCAGAAAGAAGTCACCTACAGAATTAGGATCAGAATCTAGGTCTGGGGAGAACACAAATTAAACTAGCTACAGCTTTACTGAGACGGGGGCAGAGAGGTTTGAAATCCCCTTGCTCTCACAGCTCATATCCAATTTGAGATGACTGTGGTACATGGTATAAGATGTTGGTCTAAACCTAATTTTGCCCAACTGCTTTCTAGTTTTCCCAACATTTCTTATTAAATGGAGAGTTCTGCCCCGAGTAATTTATGTTCTATTTATCTCTCAAAACAGATCATTCCTGCCCTTCAGCAACTCTGGCCCACACCCATGGGGAATGTCCTTTTCACAAGGGGGTAGGGGGGGAATCCAGCACAAAAGAGGATATGAGAAAACAATTGTGAATTTCAGAAAAAAGAAGTAGGAAAGTTACTTATAATCAGCTTAAACGGCATCTAAAAGTACTTATGAACATTCAGAAAAGGTGATGTACATGCAAACATACTCACATCCAAATAAGTGCAGAATAAATATGATGGTTATCTCTACAAATTTAAGTTCACCCAAATTTAGAAAACCAAAGGTCAATTTTTTTAGAAGTAGTAACATTAGTTCACTCAGTCCTGGGAAGTATATGAGAATATAATATTTACCATCATATCATGCTCTATAATGTTCAAAATTATTTTATACCTCTTCCTTCATTGAATCCTCCAATCCTCACAACTACCCTGTGAGGCAGGAATTATTATCCCTACTGTACAGACTAAGCTCAACTCAACAAGTTGTGGTATATGATTGTGATGGAATAATGACAAGCATGATGGTTTCAGAAAAACCTGGCAAGACTTACATGATCTGATGCAAAATGAAGTGAGCAGAACCAGGAGAGCATTGTACACAGTAACAGAAATACTGTAAGGATGATCAATTGTGAAAGACTTAACTACTCTAATCAAGACAATGATCCAAGACAATTCCAAAGGACCCATGATGAAAAATGCTATCCACCTCCAGAGAGAGAGAACTGATGAGTTCCCAGGCTAAATGCAGACTGAAGCATACTTTCTAAAACTTTTCTATTGTTTTATTTTGTTTGTGTTTTCTTTTGCAACATGGTTGATGTAGAAATATCAAATTGTTTGCCTTCTTGGGAAGAAAGAAGAAGGAGGGAAAGAGAGAGAGAATTTGGAACTCAAAAATTTTTTAAGTGACTGTTAAGTTTTTTTTACACATAATTGGGAAATATTTAACAAAATAAACAAAGATACTTTTTTAAGAAAGGAGACTAAGCCCAAAGTGGTAACATGAATTGCTTAAGGTCCACAGACCTACTCAATAAAAGATCCAATACTATCACTCATGTCTCCCCATTCCTAGTTCAGTGAACTTTTGTTTGCTTAATTAAATGGAGTTACCTACCAGCTGATATAAGCCACATATAAACTCTCCTAATCCTAAATTTAACCTTGCTTGTAGCTCCAAGCCATCAAAAAAATCTGCTTCTGTTTAGAAAGAACTCACTGCTGATTTGTACCAGAGTCCTGCTTCCCTCTAGCCAGCCCTCTTGCTTTTTCTTCTACATTCCTCCAAATTTGTCTAGGACTCATGAAACAGAGTCTTTGGTCAAACCTTTGGATTAGATATCACTTGGTAAAGCTATTTCTTGCAGTCTCTTTCTCTATCCTCAATGACAGCTGGGTTTTGTGATGGAAAGATGGAAGCCTCTAACAATTATTCAATAGTGTTGGCCCAAGCCACTTACTCCCTCTCCTTTACCTAGGACTACCAACTCTTTTCAGTTGCCTTAGAAGAAATGCTTCCTCTCTCTAGACCAGGAGTTCTCAATCTGGGGTCTCTGGATATATTTCAGGGTGTCTATGAACTTGTAGGAAAAATATTACATCTTTATCTTCACTAACCAGTAGCTACAATTTTCCATTTCCTTCAATGATGAATGTAGGCAACAATATGTCCCTAGGCTTCACCAGACTGCCAAATGGGTCCATGACAAAAGAGATTGAAAACCTATGCTCTAACCAACCTTAGAGACAATGGACAAATCACTAACATCACATGTATTTCTTTCCAGGAGATCACCATCAAACCCCAAGCCAATGAGAATTGCCTACCCTGGAATACCATCAAGAAAAGCTATTATTTGGCCATCCTGTTAAATGGAGAGTTCTGCTTGGTTCTAGATTAAGTCTCTTGTACTTATGCAACAACATACCTGAATCTTCTACTAACTGAGTCTCTATCTAGTTTTCCAGATAGGCAGGAGCACATAAGACTACTTTCTGGGCATCTCAAAAATACACAGGCTATTTCTCATGCTCCTCTGGGGAAAATATGGTATCAAAGACTTTTAGCATTTAGAGCTGGAAGGGACCTTATCTAATTTTTTCTATACCCGAAAAAGAATCCCCATTACAACACACATGACAGGTCGCTGTCTGGGCTCCACTCTCTCCAACAAGGAACCTCCCGAAGCATCTTGTTCCACTTCTGGACAGCCCTCATTGTTAGGATGCGTTCCCTGTAATCAAGCCTTAACATGCCTCTTTGCAACTTTTACTGATGGCTCCTTGTTCTGCCTTCTAGGCCAAACAGTCAAAACAAATCTTCTTTTTCATACGACAAGCTTCCAATGCTTCAAGACAGATATCATGTCTGCTTCAGTCTTCTCAATCAATAAGCATTTACTAAGTGATAGCCCATAAGTCGTAGACAAGGTACCAACTTGCTTTTGCAGAGGGAGTTCTTCCATCTGGGACTTCTCTCTAACAGTGAAATCACACGTTCAGTCCCTAGTCACATCCCTACTATGCGCCAGGCACTATGCTAGGTTCTGGGAATATGAAAATGAAACAGCCCCTGCCCTTAAGGAACTCACAGTCTATGGCACAAGACAACATGAGCATGTATACGTGTTATGTACAAAATAAACACAAGGTAATTTTTTTAGCTGAGTTCTGAAGAAAATTAGAGATTCTAATATTTAGATGTGAGAAGGGATGCACTCCATTCCCTAGGCTAACAGGTGACCTGTAGTTCCCAGTCCCTAGAGAGGAGAGAAGATGACAGATTGGGTGGGTGGTTAAATGGATAACTGACAAGGGCTAGGAGAGTAAAATTCTTTTGTGTGTGTGTGTGTGTGTGTGTGAGGAAATTGGGGTTAAGTGACTTGCCTAGGGTCACACAGCTAGTAAGTATCGTGTGTCTGAGGCCAGATTTGAACTGAGGTTCTCCTGACTTCAGGGCCAGTGCTCTATCTACCGCGCCACCTTAGCTGCCCCCAGAGAGTAAAATTCTTAGTGGTCTGTCCTATGGGAAGTGATCTATAGACAGAAGGGCTAGAAACTACGGTAAAGAGCTGCTGGAGAGAGATCATTTCTTGTTCTTGCTGAGTCAATTCAGTCACATTCAACTCTTTATGACCCCACATTCGGGGTCTTCTTAGCAAAGACGCTGGAGCGGTTTGCCATCTCCTTCTCCAGCTCATTTTACAGACGAGGAAACTGAAGAAAAGAGGGTGAGGTGACTTGCCCAGGGTCACGCAGCTAGTAACTGGATTTGAACCCACAAAGAGGAGTCTTCCCAACTCTAGGCCCAGCATTCGATCCACTGCACCACCTAGCTGCCCACAGAGATCATCCCACCCCACTCCAAAAGTTGGGAAGTTCTGTGATCTGGTACCAGCTCTGGAGAACTGGGATGCAAAAGACTAAGTCATTTCCCTCCTTTCATGATAGTTTTTGGAATGGCTAGATCAGACACTAGGCCTTCACCCTGAAAGTTCTCAAGATTTCAGGGAAAGAGGACCACTACTAAGCTTCACTATGGAGCTGGGAAAGACAGAGGTTGAGTAAGCAATACTAGATCTCTAAAGACAGTATGCTGCAACAGCGCACATTCTAAGGGTGTGGAGTTTGATGAGGGATGTGGTCCACTATGATGAGCTTCCCCACCATGCCTGGAAAGTGGTTCAGTCCAAGCCAATGGAGACAGAGAGCAAGAACTCAGAACTCCACTCTGGCTGAGGCTGGAAGGGCAGCAAAGGAAGTCCCCACGCCCAAAGGGAAAGAACTGATCAAGAAGTCTCCCCAAATGCCCAGGAGAAGACCATGCCTAGACACACGGCTGTGTCATAGTAGATGAGGAGGAAAGAAGACTAGGAAGGCAACTATGAAGCAACTATGAAGTTTCCAAGGGAACGTTTCCCTTTGGACAATTAAGAAATGCTACGGCACCTAGACTAGGCCCCAATCTGTTCTTTAGACTCCCAGAATCTCAGAGCTAGAAGGGATTTTGGAGACCATACAGTCTAACCCACTTAATTTTACAGATAGAGAAGTGGGGCCCAGGAGAGAGGAAAGGATTTGCCCAAAGACACACAGTGAGTTGTTTGAAATGTTGATGAAAACCCTCTGGTTGAATAGGGTTCTGCAGAGACACAGGCCATGAGGAAGCGGATTTTCCCAGGCAAAAGTTCTGTTGGATAAAGTTGGGAGCAGGGTGAGGGGAGGAGAGGAAGTGAATGGGAAGGACAGAAGCAGAGCTCTTCTCAAGAAATAAAGACAAGGCATATTCTCAGTTGGTTAACAACTTTATTAAGTGACATAATTAAAAATTAATTGAGTGTAAACACATTCTGGACATACTCCCCTCCCCAGGCCCTTAGCAGATGTTCCCGATTGCTCCATTAGGGAGCATGCAGGAGAGGCCCAAATCTGCTAACTCTCAGGGCCCAGGGTCACTGGGCAAGTTGGGAGAGGGCATTGTGTACTGGTTTACAGAAAATCCCAGGATGTATGTTCTGCCAAGGGAACCTGGCTTGCCTTAGGAAAGAGGCCCGTGATGAGGATAAGAATTAGCCAAGGCAAGAGGGACCTAGCAAAGTCACTCTCTCCTGGGAGGCCAAATCTCCTATCCCCAATCACTATATAACAGAGCAATAGACTCTCCTGGACATTCACCTCACCCCACCCACCCATCACCACCAAGTTTGCCCAAGAAAACTTTCCCAAGATCATCTCAGGGAGAGCTGGGCATTAAGTCTCCTCTCCCTACATGAACCTCACAGCTACACCATCTGGCTACAGGCCAAAGCCCAGGCTTTGGAACCTCTGGCATCCAATTGTCTGGTGGACACTGGAAGATGCTTTCTACCCAGTGGGCACTGACACACAGAGGTCCTCTATCTGCTAAACATTAACAGATGCCATCTGCCTAGTAGACATTGTCATGTGAAGATGACAACCTTCCTGAGAAATCTTTCCTTCCCAGTAGATACTGACATCCAGATGCCCATTGGCCAGTGGGTGCTGACATGCATCGATACTCACTGTCCAGTAGACATGGGACTTGAAACTGATAAATGCCCTCTGTCTAGTGGGAACTGACAAGATACCTTCTTTTGGGTAGGCACAGATGCTTACTAACTGGTAAGAAGTGACACACAGATACCCTCTGTCCAGCAGATATGGACAAATGCCCTTCTTCCTCATGGAAACCGATACTAATAGATGTCCTCTGTCTGATGTGAACAGGTAGATCTTTCCAGTAAGCACTGACATACAGATTCCTACTTCCTAGTGAGTAATGACACACAGAAACAACCTTTGTCTGGTGGATATTGATATACACAGGCACCCTCTGTCTAGCACACGGACAGAAACCTTCTGTGCACTGACAGATACCCTCTGCCCAGTGAGCCCTGATACATATGCATGAATGAGTATTTGTGCCTTTACAGACACACACAAAGAAGCTCGCTCACAGTGCCATCCTCCCCAGATGGGCCCTTTCATCTCTGCCATCCACCAGCCCTTGGCTCTGCACTATCCACTCCTCTGATTCCCTTCCCTGCATCTGAAGCACAATCTGAATGGTAGACTTTTGCCCTTCCTCTCTTGGAAACATCAGACAGGGGTTCCAGAAGCACACCCACTGTGTGTGCTTGGATGGTCATATGGATGAATGGTCCTATAGCCTGCACGTTTCCTTCATGACATGAATACAACAGAAGGAATGATTATTAGGGGAATTGGGGGAATCACAGCACCCTAAGAGTTAGAGCTGAAAGGAACTTAAAGGACCATCACCGGGACCAAGCCCCTCCTTTCACAGATGAAGAAGTCAAGGTTTAAGAAAGCCAAGTGTCTTGTCCAAGTTCATACAGGTAGTAAGCTGGCTGTCCAACAGAAGTCCTCCGGTGCAAACATAGTCTTCCTTCTATTAAACCCTCTGCTTCATCCAGCACCCTCTACAGAGGCCTTTGGGCTTTCTGCTCCCAGACTTTCATGGCCCTCAACCCTGGGTGTAAGCTATTTGCTATCTTCTTAAAGGCTTCCAGGTGTGGCTCACCTGAACCTCTCACCACACCATGGAAAAGATTTTGATCTGAAGGCTGTAGTCAGGAGTTCTTAGGGAAGCTGTTCCCACCTACCACAAGGCTTGGTCTGGTCAACCCATTGCCATGGAAGGCAAAGAAATTGGCTTCACTACCTTTAGATCACAGTTCTCAGCTCCAGCCTCATGCCATCCCTATACTCAATGTACTATGGCAGACCAGAAAACAACACTCTAAGAAAGTTAGATTTCATCCATGGGCACCCTTTGCCCTTTTCACACCTAAGAATCATGTGAACATCTCCAATCTTCTTTTCTTCTCAACTTTCTGTAAACTGTCACAGAACAAAGGCTACTCTGGGGAGGGAGAAGATGTCATCACCACCCTTTTTACCCCCATCCCAAATACCAATATACCTATGTGGTAGTACCCATATGGGGGTTTAGAGCTAGCACATGTGCAGAAGAGAAAGGGAGGTGGGGCAGCTAGAGGGCCAATCTCCCCAGAGCCCTAGGAGGAAATGCCAAGAACCCTCCTGCCCAACAATCTCCATGTAAGAGATACATTCTAGGTGCCTGAGTACAACTGGGAACACCTTTGCTGTATTTACAAGGCATGAAAGCCCAACAGTTTTAAGGCCCCTGTCTACCAAACATGGGCCTTCAGACTCTCTGAGTGGCCCTGACCCAGAATGGCAAAGAGGACATGCGATCAGGTGGAAAGATGAACAAAGACCTAATGCAAGATGCCTGAACTAGTCCATGCCCGAGAGCTCCAGAGAGCAGAAGGTCACAGTCAGAACCCACCCCTGGGAAGAGAAGAAAGGGACTTATCAAGCCCAAGGGCCCTAGCTGGGTTAATGAGACAGAGGCCACTGTGGAAATCAGAAATTCTTATCTATCAAACACAAGCCAGAGAGAAGAGAAGGAAATCACAAAATATAGAGACGGAAAAAACCTCAAAGATCAACTATTCCAATACTCTTATTTTACATGTGTGAAAACAGGTGCAGACGGAAATGACTTACCCAAGGACAGGGAACAAATGAAGAGCAGAGATGAGACACAAACACAGGGTTCCTGCTTGCCCATCAATGTCTTTTCTACTACAACAAACTGTCCCCTTACTCCAGACAATGAGTATAACTACGGGATAAGTTTCCAGAGCCCTGGTACTAAAGGGGTTTGGGATATCAGGGTGGCTCAGCACTGGTTCAGACTAAAGGCCCTAGACTGAGTCTAGAATTAGGAAGACCTGGTTTCAGATCCTACCTCAGATACTAGCTATGTGGTTCTGGGCAAATCAATTAACCTCTCTGGGCCTCAGTTTCCTCAACTGTAAAATGAGGAAGTTGGACTCAGCAGTCTTTAAGGTTTCTTTCAGCTCTAAATCAACGAATCCATGGTCCTAACTCTGAACTGTACCCACTGTGGCTTAGGCTTCTGTGAGGAAGAAGGGGGGAAGAAGAAGAAAGAAAAGGAAAAAGGAAAAAGCCTTCAGAACCTTCAAAGGGCCTCCCACAAACCCAGCTGGAAAGCCGGGTCACCTCTATCACACAGTCTGGAAGCAATGATCACCTGTCGGAAGGGCCCAGAGAGAATTCCTGCATGGAGGCACAAGGCTGGACCATATGACCCTTAAGGTCCTTTCAATCCTGAGATCTTAATGATCCCCACTAGAGGCTGCCAGGGTTCTCATCCCAGCAGACTTCCCAGGCCAACTCATAGCTCAGTTAAGGAGCTTAGGCTTTTAGGAATTAAGGGCTCATGACCACATCCATGGCACCTGAACTTTAAGGGCCATGTTGTAACTAACTGCGCAGCTAAAGAATTGAGAAGATGCACTCCCCAGAGCAAGGCAGGCCCAAGAATGAGGTCACTCCTCCTCCTCTCCCCTCCCTCCACCCCTGAGAAAAGCCAATAATCCACATTGTCCTCCTCAAAGATCCCCCACCCCCCCCAGGCTCCCCAGGCAAAGGGCTCCTATCATAAAATCACAGACTTAGAAGTACACGAGAGACCTCAACTAGTCCAACTTCCTCATTTTACAGATGAGAAAACTGAAGATTACCCAGAGATTTGCTCACGGTCACACAAGGAGTTAAACAGTAGAACTAGAATGTGAACCAGGTCCTCTGACTTTAAACCCAGTGCTCTTCCCACAATACCATGCTGCTGGTGCTTTAAGGGGGTCTGACTGTATACCAGGTTAGCTAAGAATTCACAGCAATGGAAACTGCCAGCTATGACAACGTCCTGCCACAAGGTGGCTCCACGTCACATGCATAGTTAGGAAGAGAGGATGGTGTTGAGTTAGCCCTAGAATCAATGTCATCTTCGGCTCTTCAGCCACCAGCAGGTGCCACCCAACACACGGTCCCAACCCCTTGCTGATTTCGTACCCCCCAGGACAGTCGGTGACAGTGAATTCCCAACCCAGGACCACACCACCAATTCACACCCAGCTGGCCCACCCGCCGCTGCCACCCTCAGCAGATACTCACTGATGGGGGCATGAAGGGCCACGTGCTCTTGGTAAGGGGTGTAGTACTTATACTGCTTGCCACAAAATTCGCAGGTATAATTACCAGTTTCTGTGGAAAAGAACAAAAATGGATTGGGAGAGCCATCACCTTTTCAACATCAACTCCCTCCTACGTGAGAATGGAGCTCTATGTCCTACTGCCTCCACTTTGGCCATCATGCCCATTGTCCCTACTTTCCCTGCTCCCAGAGCCTAGGGATGCCAGGCTCTGATGGAAGAGATTTCATTTTATTCTTCTTGGAACCAGGCCTCCATACTATGTGCTATCTCTCCCCATTAGTCAGCTCCTTGAGAGCAGAGACTGTCTTGTTTGCTTGTATTTCCATACCCATAGCAAGCAATCATGAAATTAATTCCTTCCTTTCTTCCTTCCTTCTTTTCTCCCTCCCGACCTTCACTCCCAAGCTTGCAAGCAGTGGCATATCAAAAGTTGGGTCTCTTTTCAAAATTTCAAAAATCTTTCCTCTCTCTCTCTCTCTCCCCCCCCCACCTTTCATTTGTATCTACTTATCACTTGAAAATGGAAGACAATGAAAATAGCCCAAGACAGACTGTGATAACTACATCAAGGTCCGAAGTGTTTCACCCATTGGCCAATTCCTTACATTGGAAAGGTGACTAACAAAATGAGAAGCAGGATCAGGCCTTGGCACCTCGTACTGAACGCTGTCAACCTGCCTTCACCCCCTTCATCCCCCTGACCTCTCTTTTAGTAGCTATTATGGCACTTGTTGCAGAATCCCCTTTGGATGGCTGGCCCTGTCCACAGGGACCCGCTCACCCACCCACAACCCCCGTGCCCTTGAAACCTCCCTCCCAGGTAAGCATACTTGGCCCAATCTTCTGGAATGGCTCTGGAGGCTCCTCCTTTACTTCATCTGTAGCCACGACGGATTGATCAAAAGGGTCTGCAGAAGAACAAATGTCATTTAGCTTCCCAAGGATGCCACTCTGTGAGGGCCAGGACCCTGGTCATGGAAGAGGGGAGGAACAAGGGAAGAAGAGGCCGAGGACTTACCTGCCCGATTCTCTGGGGCTCCTTCGACACTAAACACTGAGCCCGGGTAGGAGGTGGCAGCAGTAGCAAAGGGAAGGAAGGAAGCAAATGAGTGCTATTATTTCACTCCAAGGAAAGGGCTCTGATTCTGTCTGGGGGCACCTCATCCCAGTGACCTGGGCCACCACCACCAACCTGCTCTTGGGAACCTCACAACTCTTGGAACAATCAGCTTCCTAAACAGAGGCCAAGAAAACTATGATGGGGGTGGAGGTGCAGCAGAAATCCCAGGGCCTAATTCAACACTCATCTCCATTATTCAGATCTCCAGGATGCAGACTAGAACTGGGAGAGATTGTGTTGGGTTGAGGGCATCATCATAGTCCAACCACGTCTTTTCTTCCTTCAGGAGGATATCTTCCTGAGATCACCCTGCCTCCTATGGGGCCACACTCATGTTCCCCTTGTATGTCCCCAGAAGTCCCAAGCAGTCTATCACTTTGCACCCCACAGACACATAACAAATGTACTACTTATTTGTGGTCACCACTCTAGAGAGTGAGGGTCTTTCCTATCTTCATTTCTGTCTTGGCCTATAGCCAGGACTGCATTCCAGGCCAGGGCTCAACAACTGCCATGGGCAGGGCGAGAGGGAGACAGATGGTTTAAAGAAATAACCACTGAGAGGAAGAAAGGATAAAAGAGAGAGAAGGGAGACAGAAAGGAGAGGCAATGAGGGGAGGAAGAAAGGAATAGAGAAGAGACCCTATTATGAACCAACTTTTCTAGCAGGACACAGGGGACAGAGACCATGAGTAGCCCATGGCTACCCTGCACAGGAAAGGGGAGGCCCTGAATCTTCCCTGTTCAATCTCAGAATCCCCAGGAAAGTCCCAAAACAGGAGTTGCCCCCACTCACCATCCACGGCATGCAGGTCTCGGTGCTCTTGAAAACAGCTGTAATATTTATATTTCTTCCCACAGATATCACATGTGTACCTAAAGTTGTCTGTGGGAGCAGTGGAGGGAAAACAGGAAATGTGAAAATCTTCTTGGCCTTTCAGGGATGGGAGCAGCAGGCTAGCTGACCTCAGTCAGGAACGACTCAGGTTACTATCAGTCATTCTGAGATATCACAGGGTCTTTAGTTATAGTTGAGCATCCCATTTCTATTTTAATTTGACACCATTGTCCTATATAGCAGGCCCATCACTTGAATTAGGGGTCCCATGGAAAACATCCCCAGACCATTCTGATACCTGGTAATGCCCACTCCTGAGGGCTTTGGGAACTACTGGGCTCTCTGCTGACCTCTGAGTACAGAATCCTATTTTCTCCTAAGTCGCTGTTAAACTCCAATGAAAAAGCACTTAAGTCTAGAAGAATTTACTGAACCATTTTTCTTTTTAACTGAAAACTGCCAGCCCGGAGATCTTCTCCTACCCTCAAGGACTTTCACAGTCTATGTGGGAAGAGCAAGACTCACTCACAGGCAATAAACAATGAAAGGAAAACACTAGATAGAGGCGTACTCTAATAGATCAGAGGCAGCTAGGTGGCAGCAGATAGAGTGCTGGACCCAGAGTCAGTAAGAACTGAGTTCCAATCTGGCCTTAGACACCTGCTAGCCATGTGATCCTGAGCAAGTCATTTAACCACCATTTGCCTCAGTTCCCCCATCTGTAAAATGGGGATAACAAGAACATCTATCTCATGGGGTTGCTGTGAGGATCAAACAAAATGATATTTGTAAAGTGCTTTGCAAACCTCAAAGCACAATATAAATGATAGCTTATTATTATTGTTGTTGTTGTTATTAGAGAGTCCAGAATCAAGTACTGAATCATGTATTAGAGGCTCCAGTTGCCATAAGAGCTCATTCAGGGCTACAAGAGCTCAGAGCGATCAGGAAAAAGACACACTAGAACCAAGTTTTCATGATTTTTGTCACTTCCTCTCTACCTGTCCTGTTTCTTTTCACCTATAAAATAGAAAAAAGATGTAGAGGTATAGAGAGAAGAGCATTTGACAAGTGATTTGGAGAATCAAGTTATAATCCCAGCTCCCCTCATCTCTGGACCAGTAATTCCCTTCTCTGGGCCTCAGTTTCCTAACCTATAAAAACAAAGGTGGTGGACTAGATGATTCCACTGCGCACTGCCCTTTCAGGTCGCCAGCAGGATGCCTTACGCTCACAGGTCCACTTCCTTCCCAGGGAACAGCCAGTCACCGCAAACCCAAACACAGGACAAGCCACCCGCCTGCCACCCACCACCAAGGCCACGGGTGACCAGGCGGTGTTCGCTGCAGGAAAGAACATCTGCCTCTTAATTAATTGAGCTTGGGAACAAAGAGTGCATTATTCATGTGCACATTACAATCACAGCCTTATGCTTTAAAGTGCTCAAGCAAACACTTAGGCAAAGAGACTAACTGTTCTATGTGTGGGGAGCTGGCAGCCCCATTCCTGATGGATACACTGAGCTTGGCGGACAACGGCTAAGGCTGGGGCAACCCCGCAAGGGCTTCTGATGATGCCAGCCAAAGTCCACAAGAAATGGAGCAGCAACAGGCCTGAGTTCTAGTCCTGACACGCTGCAAGCTAGATCTCTGACCCTGGGCAAGCGGCTTCCTGCAGCGTATTCCTGGGCACCCTTAGGATTTCTAGGGCTTCTTATCTACCCAGCAGCTGAACATTCTTGTATGGACTGCCTCTCCAGATTACAATGTGAGCTCCCTGACAACAGAACTATCTATTTGCAACCCTAATGCTTAGCAAAGTATTTGGCACATGCTTAACATGCTCTGTTTGTTTGGTTTTGATTTTTTGAGGCAATAGGGGTTAAGTGACTTGCCCAGGGTCACACAGCCAGTAAGTGTCTGAGGACAGATTCGAACTCAGGTCCTCCTGACTGCAGGATCAGTGATCTATCCACTGTGCCACCTAGCTGCCCTTGCTTAATACTTAATAAGCCCTCCCTCCTTCCCTCCATCTCTCTCTCCCTTGCTTCCTTCCTCCTCCCTTGCCTTCTTCTTCCGTCCCTCCTTTCCACCTCTCCTCCTTCCTCTTCCTCTCTTCCTTCCTGCCTTTCCTCTTCATTCATTCCTGATCTTTAAGACTTTCCCTGGCTCTAACATTCTCAGCTCTAGCATCTACTGTATGACTAACTAACACCATGACCAGGCCATTGGATCAGCTGTGCAGTAAAGGTGATTGGGTAGGAAGCTGGCAGAGTTGCCTGGCCCCATGTACTATGCTTGAGTTGGGGCAGGCCCCGGGAAAGAGAACCACAAGCATGGGGAGAAAAAAATGAGTAACTGGGCTGAGGGAGGGAAGAGCAACCGAGGAGGTAAAAATATCCCTGGCCACAAAGACCACAGCAACCAGAGAGTCTTTCCACACAAAGGAAGCCAAGAGGCGTACAAACCAGGCCACTGAGGGAAGGCACGGGGCCCCAAAATAGCAAAGGAAGGAAAGATTAAATGGGGAAACTCTTTAAATACACTCAGAGGCAAATCAACGGACCAGGAAAAGAAGGGAGCTATTGAAAGCAGGGAGGACAACTGCAGGCCGAGGAGGACAGCAGAAGGTGCCCTCGCTGGGCTCCAGGAGGACAGACTGCAGGCCTTCCTGTGACTCAGAGCTGGGGAGGATTGTGGAGATCACCGGTCTAACCCTCTCATTTTACAAAGGGGGAAACAGAGGCCCAGAGAGGGGAAGCCACTTGTTCTAGGTCATGGACTTGAACACATGCAATGGGAACCTAGGTTCTCAGCCTCCAGCCCCCCACTTCCACCTCCTAATCCTGAGTCCAGCACTGCTTCTAAACCCCATGACAAAAGGGAAGGCTGGTCAGGACCCCTACCCAAGGCTGCTGCTCAGTGTAGCCTATTCCTTGGCCAGAGGAAGCCGCTTTCTCCAGACAAGCAGGCCCAGGTCCTGACATTACCCCCTCAAAAGCAAGGGGTACAGATCAGGCAAGGAGTGGGGGATCTTCCCAAGAATCAACCTCACCTGGTTTCCCTAACTCAGCCTTCCCCTGCCCCTCCCCTCCTCCCCATGAAGACAGCAAGATACTTACTGCCCTGGGATGCTCCTTCACCTGAGGCTGCTTCCGTGTCTGTAAGAGAAGGTGGGACAGGCAGATGAGTCCATAGAGGGAGGGAGCAGAGGACCAGAAAAACTGCTTTTGAGGCACAGGAAGCAGGCATGTGGGAGTGTGGCTGACACTACTCTGACAGGGGAGAGAGCAGATCACTTTTCATTGCCATCAGACACCTGCCACTGCCCTAACTGTTCTCAATGTCCCTCCCTGGTTCAATCACATGTAATGTCCTTACCCAGAGGCTCCATAACCTAATCCCTCCCTTAAGATAGGGAAGCACAGCCCAGAAAAGCCATGCCACCAGTCTGGCCCCTGGAGACCACCAGGACCAAATGTTTATTGAGTATCGCCCCACACAGGACTCTGTACTAGGTTCAAGGGAAGGCTGGAGGAGTTGAGGCATGGGTCCTAACCCCAGGGAGCTTCAATACAGCTGAATAGCGGAGACACACAATCATCGAGGACTCTGGCATTGCCTAAGTGTCAAATGAGTGGGACAGACCAGAAGCCTACGCTGTCAGTCTAATCAGACCCCCATAAAGGCACTCCGGGCCAGACTCAGAAAACCCAGGATTTGCACTGGCTACCAGTTTGGCTCAAAAGATTGCTAGTCAGCTGGTTCCCACCTCTCACCAGCCTTGAGTTTCCTCAGTCCATGACCTGCATCACACTCTACAAGGCTCAGAATAGAGGAGGCAGGCTCTTGTCTCCCCATTTCAGGAACTGAATTCTCTACAGTCTCCCCCAAGAGGGCAGGTAGAGATCAAAGCTCTGTATCTTTATTTTGCCCAGCACAGAGCCAGTTTGAGACCGGCACAGGGTCAGAAGGAGAAGCGGTGAGAGATGGGAGCAGAAGGGGAGAAGGAAACACAGGGATCAACTTCTCACACCGCTCACACCCCCTCCTTCTTGCACCAATCTGAGACCAAGCCCAAGGCTGCAGAAAAGCCTCCTACCTCGATGTGCTCGAACATGGGTCTGGAAACAGTTATAATATTTGTATTTCTTCCCACATATTCCACATTCGTAGGACCCTGGAAAAAAGCAAGGGGAAAGGACAGGTCATTCTTCTTCATCTGCAACCAAAAGCCAGACCCTGATGCAGGAGAATTACTGAGAATGACTCTGTCCAGGAATCCTGCAGGTTCTACCATCCTGGAAGAGGCTGGGAACAAGGCAGTCCCCAGACCCTGTGGATCACTTGGGCACAGAACACAGGAACAAATTTTAATTATGTTCAATCTCAGTGATCCACTTGTGGGTTAACACTTTTGTTTGCATCAACTTGGGATTTTCTCACCATCTGGCCTCCCCTCCCTGTCTAGCCAGAAGGAACTTGGGGGCCACAAAGGGGGGGCAAACATATTACATATCTCATTGCAGGTAAAACATGTATACAGTGCTCCAAACAAAAACACATTTAAACCTGCTGGGAACCCATTATTTTTTTTTTCTCATTCTATTTCATACTGTCTGGAGCTACCCTTTGTGAATACAAGAGTTTATAGTCCTGGCTCCATTATGAACTAGCTATGTAAACCTTGGGCAAGACTCTTAGCCTCAGTTTCCTTCTCTATAAAAGAGATAACTGCTTTAGCCGCTTCACCTTAAAATTATCATGCCATGTGAAAGAACTGAAAAAAAAAACTGGACAAATACAAAATATTGTTGTCTATTATTACTGTTTCTGTCCAAAGATACTTTTAGGAGAAAACACAAAGTCCTTTCTATGAGACTCCCTGCAATTAATGCTGGCCACACCATTTTTACTAGGTGTCAAGAAAATCTCAGACTAGCTTTCTCCATAGAAGCCAATCAAGAGTAAATTGCTACTGTACACAGAACAAATCTTTTCTCAGGTAACAAACAATACCTTTCACAGTCCTCCTGGTCTGAGACAGAGCCAGGGAAACACCTGATCACTATGGCTCAAGTCACACCATGGACACTCTGGCAGCCATGGAAGAGAGAATCCTATTTGCACAGAAAGAACCGGAGACATAAAGATGGAGGAAAGGAGAGGTCAAGGGATGCTGGCAGCCTCATGAACTGCAAACCTTTACCTGGGCAACTGTTTTGGGGGGGAGTAGGAGCAGCAAGAATTTCCCTCTCTGTGTATGTGTTTTATTTTAAAATTCTGAAGTTAAGAAACATCAAATAAGAGAAGCAATTCCATATGGCTTGTGCATGCAGCTGCCAATTTGCCCAGCTTGCTTCCCCCTCCAAGAACACAAGTATACAAATTCAACATGTTATATTCAAAGCTGTCCTGCTTGTCTGTGTTTCCTACTAACCTCTCTCTTCTCTTTCTTTTTTCTTCTTCCCCCCTTTGGGGAGGCAACTGGAGTTAAGTGACTTGCCCAGGGTCACACAGCTAGTAAGTGTCAAGTGTCTAAGGCTGGATTTGAACTCAGGTCCTCCTGACTCCAGGTCTGGTGCTCTATCCAGTATGCTACCTAGCTGCCCCTCCTTCTATCTCTTCTCTTCTGTGCATTAAAAAAAATGCTTTGCTGTTTTTGTGGTGGCAAAGAATTGGAAATTGAGGAGATGCCCATCAATTGGGGAATGGTTGAACAAGCTGTGGCAAATGAATGTAATGCAATACTACTGTTCTATAAGAAATGATGAGCAGGCAGATTTCAGATAAACCTGGAAAGACTTGTATGGACTGATGCTGAGTGAAGTGAGCAGAACCAGAACACTATACACAGTAACAGCAACATTGTGTGATGACTGACCTTGATAGACTTTGCTCTTCTCAGCAACGCAATGGTCTAAGTGAATTCTAAAAGACTCATGATGGAAAATGCTATCCACATCCAGAGAAAAAACTATGGAGTCTAAATGCAGATCGAAGTATACTATTTTTTCTCTTTTTTGTTTTTTTCTTTCTCATGGTTTCACCCTTTTGTTCTGATTCTTCTTTTACAACATGACTAATGTGGAAATATATTTAATATGATTGAACATGTATAGCCTATGTCAGATTGCATGCTGCCTTGGGGAGGAGGGGAGAGGGGAAAATTTAGAACTCAAAATCTTATAAAAGTGAATGCTGGGGGCAGCTAAGTGGCGCAGTGGACAGAGCACCAGCCCTGAAGTAAGGAGAACCTGAGTTCAAATACGGCCTCAGACCAAACACTTGACACTTACTAGCTGTGTGACCCTGGGCAAGTCACTTAACCTCAACTGCCCAAAAAAAAAAAAATGGTCAAAAGTGAATGCTGAATGGGGCAGCTAGGTGGCACAGTGGATAGAGCACTGGCCCTGGAGTCAGGAGGACCTGAGTTCAAATCTGACCTCAGACACTTGACACTTACTAGCTGTGTGACCCTGGGCAAGTTATTTAACCCCATTGCCTAGCCCCCCCCCCCAAAAAAAAAGTGAATGATGAAAACTAAAAATCTATAATTAATTTTTAAAATCTTGTACATATAATCGGGAAATATTTAATGAAATAAAAATATTTTCAAATGCTAAAAACAGATGCTTCAATGACTTTCTTTTCTTACTTTTTTACTATTACATTTTTTTCCAGTGGAAGGTTTTAGCCATCTCTGGCCCCCTATGGAGAGTAGAAAGAACTTTCTTCCCATGGCACTGGAAGAGCTGTATTAACAACAGCTAGGGAGCACAGTGGATAGAGCACCAGGATTTGGAATCAGGAAGACCCGAGTTCAAATCCTGACTCAGACTTACAAGCTGTGTGACCTTAGACAGGTTACTTAACCTCTATGTGCCTCAGTTTCCACACCTGTACAAGGGGGATGATAACAGTGTCTACCTCTCAGGGCTGTTGTGAGGCTGTAACTATGTGACGCTACCCAGGGCCCTCAGACTCTCCCAGGGAAGCAGGCAGAAGGACCCGCTCATCAATACCTTTTCAGAAAACTTCAAGTAGCTCAGCCACAGCTCAGGCTCCTCCAGAAATTACTGATATGGGGGCCAAGCAACCTGAGTTTCTACAGTTTGGGTTTGAGGTGGCAGATGTGAAACTTCAGACCAAGGGAGCCTGGTCACCACTCTCAGGGGAATGGGGGGGCTGTCTTTTGCCCCTCTTTGTATCCCCAGAGCTTAGCACAGCACCTAGTGCTAAATAAACGTTTACTGACTGACTGAAGATGTAGCAGGAACAGTCAGCTGGAACCTAGGTTGTTCTAGTCTCAGCTCAGTTTCTAGTTCCTTACATGTACCTATGTACATGTACCTAGTACCTTACATGTACCTATCCTCTCTGGACCTCCATATTCCCCTCTGTAAGATGAGAAGGTTGCACTGGATGCTCTCAAAGGCTTCTTCCATCCCTGGGATTCCACGACTCTACTGTCTTTTGAAGGCGCACGTACGGTCTCCAATCCCACCCACCAGAATGTAAACACTGACAGACAATGCCTGCCCTCCCCAGGGAAATTTCTAGGGATGATACCATCTCTAATTTCACTCCCACAATTCCATCCAATAAGGCCAAGCATGAAAGAAACCTAAGGATTCCTGGTGCTTCTACTTACTCTCACGTGATAAAAACACAAGCTCAAATCAACTACACTCTATTTCTTTTTCCTCTGCTCTTTAACAAAAATGAAACCAAAATCAAACTAGGGCTCACTTGTTCAAGGGCTTATGTGTTAAACAAAGTAGTTTCCTTGTTTTCTGTGGCCCAGTCATCCTGAGGTTCCCCCAGGAAAAGCAACGGTAAGTAACAGCAAAACAGAGTCGACTTCAAGGCCATCTTCTTGGTATACAGTGATCAGGTCAAACCAAAACACTGCCCCAAACCACACTCCTTTCCTGAACCAGGGAGTAGGTTGTGGGTTTACCCAAGAAGAACACTCATCCACTTTCACCCTCTCTCTTTCCTTCCAGGTATCCTAAGCTAATCTTATTTATCCAAGGCTGCTCCTCACACACTTTTCCCTCATCCATCTATCCTGCATCCCATCCTCCTCAGGGCCCAGATTAACAGAGAGACACTCAGCCCAGGGGCCTGGCCCAGGACTAGCAAGCAATGGAAAAGCCAGGTGATAGAGAGTCTAGGTCTGTGATAATTGGAAGAGACAAGAGTGAGGAGTAGAGAGGGACATGGTAAGCAAACTCAGGTCAGATGTCTAGGAATAAAGGGAGAGGATAGAGGGAGGCCAGGAAGAAATAGAGGGAGAAGAGAATGGAAATGGGGATGAGGAATGGGAAAGGGAAAGGAAGAGGAAAGGAGGGAAAGGAGAGGAGGCAATATGGCAGAACAAAAACAGCACGAGAAAGGGATTTGAGAGACATGAGATCTAGCTCCCACACTGCCACTAACTTAAGCCAATGGCAATTGAGATCTCAGCCAAGCTGCTGGCTAGAATTGCTTCCTGACACTAGCACAGGAGAGTTCTTGCCTACAGGCACAGGCTTCTGTGAAAGACTGGTGCCAACAGAAATCAAGAAGCCAGCAAGCTAGGAATGGACAGATGCCGTAATGGTCACCCATCCTACTGCCCAGCTGGCTGATGCTCCATCTGTGTTGGCAGTCCTGGGGTCTCTGGGAACATGGCGTGCCAAACACAGGCTGCGAAACTGAGAGACCACAGAAACCACCACCCCACCACCCAAACCCAGACTCCCTGTACCACATGCCTTCTCCACTGCTGGCTAATCCTGGCGCCAGGCCCCTGGGCTGGGGATCTCTCCAAAGATCAGGACACAGAGGAGGATTTTCTCTCCTGGCTTCCGACAAAGCCTCCCCACCTCACCCCCAGCATTTCTTTGGGAGTCTCTTCCTCCCAAATATACCTTTATTCACACAAACACCAACACACACTTCAAGTAAGGCTTGAACTAAAGGATGTCCCTTTTAACTCTGAGAGGCTATGAATCCCACTGTAGCACTCTTACACAGACCTAAGTTCAGAAACCTGGGAAATCACTTCCCTGCTCTCAGTCTCAGCTTCCTCATCTACAGAATGTTTTGGTGCTTTGTTGTGGAGCTGTGTTTGACTCTTCATGACCCCATTCAGGGTTGTCTTGGCAAAGATACTGGAGCAGTTTGCCATTTCCTTCTCCAGCTCATTTAACAAATAAAGAAAATGAGGTAAACAGGGTTAAGTGACTTGCCTAGAGTCATACAGCTAGTAAGTGGCTGAGGCCAGATTTGAACCCAGGAAGATAAGCCTTCCAGACAGTGCTCTAGTCACTGTGCCATTAGCTATCCATATCTACAGAATGAGGGGCCTAGAACAGAAGACCTCTGAGGTCCCTTCCAGCATTTAGAGGCTCAAAAAACTCTGCCCAAGCAGGAGAGGATATTCCCCAAAGCTGCTCTGAGACAAAGCAGTGCCCTTCTTCCTGCTGAGTGATCCTCCCCTTCAAAAGTCTAGCTGGTCAACCAGACTCATGCCAGGAAAATGGCATCAAGTCTTGCCAGCCCATTCTGTGCTCTTACCTAGGAGAGTGAGAATGTCTGAAAACAGCTGCTAGGAGATCCATTTATGACTGCAGGTGTCTTCAGGGACTCATTCTGAGCGTTCCCTCATAGTGTCCCACTCAAAATACCTCATAAAACCTTAAACCTCTAAGGGAACTTAGAGGTCATCTGATCCCCCCTCCCCCCAAGGCAGGAATCTCCTTTTCCAGGATCCTCAAAGGACAGCCCTCCACACTCTTCCTGAATAACTGCAGTGTCACATCCCGCTTCTAGCTAGCTTTAATTATTGGGAAGTTTTGTCTCGTATGAAGTTGAAATCTGATTCCCATTAGCTTTCACCCACTGGCTCTAGTGTCTGGAGCCACAGAGAATGAGGCTAACCCCTCATCTCCATGACAGCCTTTCAGATATCTAAAGGCAGGAATCATGACTATCCCCCCTCTCCCCACCAAACAACTTAACTAACAATTCCTATCCCTCAAAACATTCCTAAAATGTTTTACTTTACAGATCCTTCTCCATCCTGGTTTCTAGAATTCTTGCCCCCTTCAGGAATTATTCCCAGATTAATCACACAACTAATCACCCCCTTTCCCTGTGCTATAGCAATATTTATGAATCTATGTCTGATGACAACAAGAAGGAACTGGTTACTGAATTAGATACCATGGGAACTTTGAGAGGGAGTGGCCACTCCATACTTTAATCCTTTGTTGTGATTAAAAAAAAAAAAAAGGAGGAGGCATGTACTCTAGAGTTTGGGAAAAGACATTTCAAATATATCATAGAAAAGATAGATGGGATTCTATGGCCTAAAAGTTTAGAGGGGAGAGAAATAGGAAATCCTTATGAAGACAATTCTAACAACACAAATATGAGCAACTCTATGGAAGAAGAAGAAGGGGACTGTGAAGAAGAGTCTGATGTGGATACATGTCGGTCAAAAATCAACAAGCATTGCTTAAGTACCTACTGTGTCCTAGGCAAGGTGCCAGAGATACAAAGAAAAGCAAAAAAAAAAAGAAAAATTTAAAAATGGTCCCTGCCCTCAAAGAGCTCACAATCTAATGGAAGAAACAACATGTAAACAACCACATGTACACAAGATATATACAGAGTGGATAAAAGGTAATCTCAGAGGAAAAGTATTTATTGATTAATTTATAAGTGGGTAATTGAGGGTGAATAACAAAAGAGTAGCAGGATAAGAATAATGTCATGAGATTGATGACAAATGCTAGGAATAACAACAACAAAAAGCATTTTTCAGATCATCAAAGGAGAGAGATGATTACCTTGTGGATGAGATGAGATGATAACAACAGATGAAAGAGAAGGCAGAACTACTCAACTCTTGAAGGACAAAACAAAAATGGTTAACTGGGAGTTGAACTCAAGACAAGTGAGGAGAACATAAGAGAGCACCTGGTAAATTCACTTAATCAGGTCCCCAGAGAAGCCACATCCCAGGGTATAGAAAGACTAGCCCACAGGGTTGCAGAGTCACTAATAGTAACTAATGGGAAAGGTGCCACATGACTGGAGACAAACAAATGCCTGGAATTTTAAAAAAAAAAAGGCACACTAAAGGTCAGAAAGTTTGACGTCAATTCTCGGCAACATCCTAGAACCCATTCTAGGGTTCTAACCCATCCTAGAACACTTAGAAAAAGAGGTGACTGCTAAGAGGCAGCATGGCTTCACTGAGAACACATGACGAATGGCAGGCTAACAGGAATGAAGAATGGGAGGATGGAAAGCAGGAGGAAGGGAGGAAGGGAGGGAGGGAGGAAAGAATGAAGGGAGGAAAGGAAGGGAAGGGAGGGAAGGAGAGAGAAGGGGGAAGGGAGGGAAGAAGGGAGGGGAAGGAAAGGAGGAAGGGAGGGAGGGAAGGAGGAAGGAAGGAAAAGATGAAGGTAAGGAGGGAGGAATGGAAGGGGGAAGGAGGAAAGGAAGGAAGGAAGGAAAGGGAGGAATGGAGGGAGGGAGGAAGTAAGGAAGTGAGAGAAGGAAGGGAAGGAGAGAGGGAAGGAAGAAGGAAGGAAGGAAGACAAAGAAAAAAATAAGCATTTATTAAGCCTGTACTCCATGCCATGCACTGTGCTAAGCTCTTTACAAACATTATCTCATTAAATCAAGGCATAGATGACTTGATTAGAAAACTGAGAGGCCTAGTTAAAACAATGGAAAAGAATCAAGATCTTTTAAAAAAATCTTGATAACCTAGAACAATGACCAGATTTGATAAGCTTAAATTTAATACGGGTAAAAGTGGGCACAGGTAAAAAAAAAAATCTAATGTACTAACAAGATCAGGGAGGTGGCTGTAAATATATAGTCATGTGAAAAAGATTCAAAGATTCTAACAGACTGCAAACAGTACAAATCAATGATGTAACACAGCAGCCCCAAAAAGCTAACACAATCTTAACTTATTTTAATAAAGGGAGGCATAGAAGAAGATACTCCCACTGTGCTCTTCTCTGGGCAGACTACATCTGGAGCACTGTGTTCAACTCTGAGCGGACACTGATAAGCTGTACTGGGTCCAGGAGGGCAAACAGGACAATAAGGGGGCCAGAAGATCATGCCTCAGGAGGATTTTTTTTTAAAAAAATTAGGGTTGTTCCATCTGGAAGATCATAGCAGGAACGACAGCTGCCTTCAAAGCTATATATGGAGGGCTGTCATGAAGAAGAGAAAGGACAACAAAGGTTATCAGGAGGAGAAGAGATTAGCCCTGCTCTGCATGGTCCCAGAGGGCAGAATCAGGATCCGTGAGTGGAAGCTGCCGAGAGACAGGTTTGGGCGTAATGCCAGGGAACAAGAGGATGGGGATCGAGGCTGTGCCCAGAGGTCTCTGTGCCACCGATAAATGCGCTCAAGCACAGACTGGGTTAGACAACGTACCTTCCTACTCTGAGATTATGTGACATAATTGTGTATTTTTTACCATGGAGCAAGTCTTGTCTTCTGTGAACTTCTTAAAGACACAGACTACCTGTTCCTTTTCTCTTTTTACCCCCATAGCACATAGTATAGGTGTCTCTATACATCGGGTAGAGTCAGAAGAAGAAATAGGCCGGATCATGGCCTCATCACAGAGGAGAGAAGAAGAATTTTACTACCCATTCCCCTCATTGGTCCCATTAGGCAGCCAGACTGTACAGTGGATAGGCCTGCAGCCAAGGTGGCACGAGTTCAAACCTTGCCTCAGACACTTATTGGGCAAATCACTTAACCTCTGTTTGCCTCAGTTTCCTCAACTGTAAAAATGGGGATCATAATAGCATTTCCCTCATAGGGTTGTTGTGAGGATCAAAATGAGATAATACTTGTCAAAAGTGCTTAGCACACTGCTGGCACATGGTAGAGTCTGTATAAATGCTATTATAATTTCCAGATGGCTAGGTGGCACAGTAGACAGAGCTCGAATCAGGAAGACCAGAGTTCAGAACTGGTTTCAGACGTTTACTAGTTATATGACCCCGGGCAGGTCACTTCAAACGAAACAAAATCCAACAACAACAACAACGACTCTGCCTCAGTTTCCCCAACTGTAAAATGGGGGTAATAATAGCACCTACCTCGCAGAGTTGTAAGCATCAAATAAGATGTTTGTAAAATGCTTACTACAGTGTCTGGCACCTAGTAGGTGACTAATAAATGCTTATTCCCTTCTCCTCATTGACTAAAGAGCTTAGCAAAGGGACGGAGTGCTGGGATGAAGTGGGCTCAGAGCATCAGCTAATTATGGTATCCTGTTGTGGAAAAGGAGTCATATAAAGAGGCCTGTCATGTAGCAGAAGGAAGTAGGGAGAAGGAGCTGAAGAATTTTATCCTTTTAGCCATCCTGCACATTCGGCCTCTGGAACATCTGTCGACAGCTGGGTCAACTGAGGCTCCTCCCCCGCCACCCCATCCTTCATCTGCCCCCAGTTTAAGAGGCGCAGCCTCAGCCGTAACACACCTGATCTCAATGCATCATCAAAACTCCAGGACTGCCTTCACTCAGATCCACTAGGTAGATTGCATTTGATACCTTTACCTTCTAAATGGCACATGAAATTAGAAAAGAGCCCTAAAAAAGCCAGGGGTTTTCCAAAGCTTGGGTGTAGAGAAAAGAACCCTGAGCTGGCAGCAAGGAGATCCAAGCTCTAGTCCCAGTTATACTGTTAACAAGCTGGGAGACCTTGAGCAAATTTCTTTGCAGTCTTAAGTCCCAGTTTCTTTATCCATGAAATGAGGAGTTTTCTTTTGGCACAAATACTAATAGCTAGCCTTTATACAGTGCTTTAAGGTCTGCCATGCAGAGGTAGGGGTCATTATCAGGCCCATTTTACAGATGAAAAAAACAGGGGCTGAAAGAGAGAGGTTAAGTGTGGAAGGATTATGAATGGAGGGTTACGTCTCTCAAGTCTGGCACTCTATCCACTGAGCTAATGAGCCTCTCCTGTCAACACAGCGAAGGACCCCCTGCTGTTGTGAAAGAGATTAGCCCAGAGGAGGAGCATGAGCCAGGCAGCGCAATGAGACTGCTTCCTAGTCCTCCAGATCTCAAGGTGAGGCTACTCAGGGGCCAGGCTCCCAGCCTCTGGGTGAGGCCAATGCCTCCCCTCAAAGTAAATAAGGCTAGTAGGGACACAGCCTCAGGCATCAGTTTCAGGAGTAAAGCCATCATTCCACAGGATCTGATGAGACGGTCTTAGAAACAAGGATAAGAATTTTAGAAACAAAGGATCACTGAATACAAGAATCCTAGCACTATAAAGGTCTTCAAAATACAAAAATCTGAGGGACCTTAAGAGTTATCTGGTCTAAGCCTCTCATTCAACAGACATGGAAACTGAGGTCCACATTCACATCATGAAAAAGAAGTTAAAAAAAAAAAGGTGATTCTGAATCCAATCAATCAATAAACTTTAATTAAGCACTCACTACGTACCAGGCACTGTGATATGTGCTAGGGATACAATGAAAAGACAAAAATAGCCCTGCCCACAAAAAGCTTATATTTTAACGAGGGAGATAACATGTCCATAAATAGGAATATTTAAGACACACATAGAATACATAACCTGGGGGGGGGGGAGAGACTAGCAGCGGGGGGGGGGGGAGAGAGAGGGGAGGAAAGGCCTCCCAGAAGATAGCATTTGAACCCCTGATTCTTAAAGAAAGTCAGAGATTCTTAGAGGTGAAGGTAGGAAGGAACAGCATTCTAAGCACAGGAACAGCCAGTGCAAAGAATCTAGATGTTGCTACACCTCCCAGGGTGAGCTTGGGACAAATACCTGTTCTGGGAATATAGGACACAGGAGTCCCAAGAGAAGACACAATTACTTCCTTTGGTAATTGCTGTGCAATGGTGGTGAGGCTAAAAATTTGGAGGGGATGGTACAGAGGGAGTTGAGGAAGGGATAGAAGGAGAGAAGAAGGAAGAGAGAAAGATAAAAAGAGGAGGAGAGGAAGAAGAAAAAGGAGAGGGAAGAAGAAGGAGAGGGGAAAGGAGAAAAAGGGAAAGGGAGGAAAAGAGAGGGAGAGAGAGAAAGAGAGGAGAAGGAAAAGAAGGAAGAGGGAAAGGGGGGAGAGGAAGTAGAGGGGAGGGAAGAGAGGGAGAGAGAGGGAAAGAGAGGGGGAGAGAGACAGGAGGGAGAAAGAGAGAGAAGGAGGAGAGAGAGAGAGAGGGAGGGAGAGAGGGAGGAGGAGGGGAGGGAAGGGGAAAGACGAAGAAGATAGAGGGAGGGAAGAAGAGAGGGAAAACAAGAAGAAAGTCTTCACTGTAGCCACAGAAGTTCTGGAGCACTTCCAAAGATCCCTGGGGCTCAGCGAGACACAACCTGCTATATGTGATGACTCAGGTCACAAGATTTCTCTGGCTCGTGCAGCCGGGGCACTAAGCATTTTCCCTGAGGTCTGGGGCATGGTACTGAGGGTGACAGAGAAGACAGCTGGAGCGAGGCCTAGTCCCAGATGTGGGAACCCTGGGTCAGCATCATCGCTGGCAGCAGGTCGTCAGACTAGTTAATGATGCTTGTTGTATGCTTATAATGTTTATGAAGCATTATACAGACAACATTTTCTTTGCTCCACAGGCATGCATCTTAAAGACATAGGAACGAATAAGGATGGATTCCAAAGCCCCAGAAGGGATCGGGATTCCAGCCAAAGTAGATGAGTTCCTGGGAGGAAAAAAAAAAAAAAAAAGGAAGAGTCAGTGTCTCTCCTAGGAAAGCGGCTAGACTAGAAAAGGCAGAGGAAAAAGTGAGTGTCCCTCAGTTTCATTTTTAAAGGTTCAAGCCAACTAAGCGATCCTTGCCTGCCAAGGAGACACAAATGCCCACAAGCTCTGGGCTGTCAAACAGTATTATTCAAATTGAATGTTATGAAATAGGAGGGAGCAAACTGGCAGAAGCCCAAGTTACACTGCTTGTACCACCAGTCAATCAATCCATCCGTCTGGGATGCCTGGGAGCCAGGCACCGTGGTCAGAAAGACCAAAATCAAACAGGTCCTGCCTTCAAGGGTCTTACATTCAATCAGGGGAGGTACTATGCATACGTAAGTAGGTACCCCTCAAAGAGTAGTTACGGGGAGCAGTGGAAGGGAGTGCAGCTGGGGAGGATCAGGAAAGACTTCATGAAGCCTAAATAATGTTTGAAGGAAACTAGGAGTGCTAAGTAGTGGAGGTGAAGAGGGGTGACTTCCAGGCACGGGGAGGCAGCCACGCAAAGGCACGGAGACAGAAGACAGAGCACCGGGGAGGAAGAACCGCAGCAAGGTCAGCATGGCCAGGAGAGAAGCACGTACGAGAGGGAGCAAGACCAGACGAGGCTGGAAAGGCAGGGTGGAGCTCCAATACGAGCCTGCGTTTGATTCCAGACTCCTGGGCCACATGCTCAAGAGGACAACTGCTTCTAAGTAGAAGGGAACACATGAGCAATGAAGAGCAAACCCAGATGGTGAGGCAGAAGCAGCCCAGACACAAAGGGAGGCAAGGGATGGATGTGCTAAGTCTTGCTCAAGGTCACTGAACCCACCTGACCTTTGGATGCAAGCAGCCAGTGCAAGATGGAGATGGGAAGTTGTGTCCAGACCTGCAGATAGGTGTGAGATGGAGGGTGCCAACTCTACGGGGCCTGCGGAACCGGCAGAGGAATGCTGGAGAGGGGAGACAGGTCAGGGCAGCCGGACACCAGGAAACCAAGGTCCAGGGGAAAGGCTAGAACCAAGAACCAATGAGCTGCACAACTACCATGGGGAGGAGCCAAGCTGGACCTTGTCCTTTGCTGGACCCGGGAATCATATGACTATCTGGCTGGGGAGGAGGTGATTCTAATTGATTCTAATAACCCAGAGTCACACAGTGTAGTGCCCTAAGTCAGAAAGATGGCATAAGTCTTAACAGAAAGTTGAGGAGAGTTTTTCTCCCCTATTTATAGGCTCAGGTACAAGTCTTTCCTACATTTTTGTTATCTAAATAAAAATCTCTTCTAGGTTTAATAGCCTTGTTCTTCTGAGTGCTTACAGGACAGCCGAGAGCCTTTGGGGGAAGCCAAATGAGCCAGATACTGGGATCCCCAGGATTTCCTTGGGTAAAGCACATTCCAGAAGGATTTTCAAAATGAGCCAAGCACTGAACATTCCCAGGGTTTCCCTGGGTGGAGAATAAGCCAGAAAAATTTTACGAGGGGCAATCCCAAAATCATTCTCTGGGTCCCTAGTTCAGAGGAGCTGTGCCAACCCTAGGATCACATAAACACTTCCTATCTGTTTAGCACTCTCTGGGGCCTTCTGTCCAGGTCCTTCCTATCCATCATTTCATTTTATTTTCCTAATAACACTGTGAGATAGGTAGCACAATTACCATGACTGCCATTTGACAGACTAGAAAACTGGCAGAGAGAAGTGATTTCCCAGAAGTCACTACCCCTAACTATCTTGAATGTACCATATTCAGTCTCTGAAAGCCCTGGCATCTGAATGCTGGACCTGGTGGTGGAGGCAGCAAGAAGTAAAAACCGAGCAGGTCTGAGAACAGCCAGGACGTCTTCCTGGAGCTGCTGCCTTCTAAGAGGCAAGCGAAGACGAGGCAGGGAGCTGGAGGCCATGTGTTGACTCTGGCAGGCTCTACATACCTTGTCATGCCAACAGAGCTACAGAAACTGAAAACTGTCAGCAGGCACCATGGGGAAGAATTGGCCCAGCCGTTGCTGACTGTCACATGCCGTCCGTTGGCTCTGTGGCAGAAAAGCCACGTGAGCTGTGCCCAAATGGCTCTGTGCTCGGCTAGGCCACCCTCTGAAGCTGCTTCTGGTCCATCCTGCTGCCCCCTTCCCCCTACCTTGGGTCTTCAAGCACTTTCTCTTCCTCTCAGTGGTAAAGCACACTCCTGACGTTGCAGACCTGTTCCCAGTTCATGGGACCACTAAAAAGTCAATGAAACTTGTGCATTCCAATCTCCAGTTTCCCCACACTACTTCCCTTTACCCTCATATGGAATGCCCTCTGTTCATTCTTGTTCATTTGAACCATCCCTCCTCATGGCCTTTAACTAACTCTCCCAGTTTTCTCACCTGATCTGTCTAAACCACTTACTGTTTAAATAAACCATGAGTCCCTCCTTCTGTCCCACCTATTAGTCACTTTCAATATAAACTAATCACCCAACTAGATCTCAAGCTCTAAGTCTTAAATTCACAATGTACCTGAGGTCATGTGGTTCAATCCATTCATTTTACCTATGAAGAAACTGAGATCCAGAGAAGTTGGGAGATGAAGTAACTTGTCTAAGGTGGCACAATCATTGGCAGAGCCAGGACTGGCACACAGGTCTCCTAACTCCCCAGCTAATGTTGTTTCACTAGAATTCAACAAATATTTAATTGGGCAGCTGCTATGTGTGAGACTGCGCTGAGTGCTAAAAGCCTCGTTGAGTTAATAGGATCATAAATCCAGGGCTGGAAGGGATCTCAGAGGTCATCTTGTTCACCCCCTCATTTTACAGATGAGGAAACTGAGGTCTAGGGAAGTTAAGTGATTGGCCTGAGGTCACACAAGTGGTCAGCATCACAGGCAGAATATGTACTCTGACTCCAAAGCCTGGGCTCTTTCTACTGCACCACCCTTCTTTCCAAAAATCTTTTTTTAATGACCTTAATGGAAATCAATACATCCTCCCTCCTTTGTGTTCCCATAGCTCTTTATCTTTTCCATCTCCTATGCTATGATGTTCTCCTTTCTCTATATGTTTCTGTTCTCCTTAAGCTCTAGGAAGGCAAGGATATGATCTTAGATACCTTTGCTAAACTGTATACAGTAAAAGCTCAGGGAAAAATGTTTATTGAATTAAATCATTAACCTACCTATAACCACGATAAATCCTATGCTCATGGATAACAGCAGTACTGTTAATCTAGTCTCAGACACACATTTTTGGGCCAGGGTTCTGGACCTGGGATCCAGAGATCCTAATGGCCTAAGGAGGCCATTATTTTTACTAAACTTTTCCTTTATAATCCTCCGCATTTTATTTTATCCATTAAAAAAATTATTCTGAGCAGGGGTCCATAAGCTTCAAAAAAGGGGTCCATGACACAAAAAAATCTAGGTAGATGTTGTGATCTGTCAATCTATCTAGGCCCTGACTTTATAGTCTCCTTGAGGGCCAAGGATAGAATCTAGGTCACACAGTGGATACAGTGTTAGATTTGGAGTCAGGAAAATTTAAGTTAACACACTGCCTCAGGCACTTTCTCAGTCTCAGTTTCTGCATCTATAAAATGGGAATAGTAATAATAGCTACTTCACAGGGTTGCTATGAAGATCAAAAGAGGAAACATGTGAAGTGCTTTGCAAACCTTAAAGTGCTAAAGAAATGCTGGCTATTATTATTAACCTTGTGGTATTTAGAATAGGACCAACTAAAACTTCCTCATTCTGTAAGCATTTTTTGATGATGACGACGACGACGACGACGACGACAATGATGGAAGACCAGTCAAGATCTCAGAACCAACCAGTAAGTTCTACTTTTCCTGGACAGGCACTCTTAAGGTCCTGAATGTTAAGAGCCCAGTTAATGAAGGTCTTGTTTACTGTAGTATCCCCTGATAACAGTTTATAGAGTTTGAAGACTATAAAAGGTAGGAGAGATTTTAGAGATCAGTTAAGTCCTTCATTTTACAGATGAGGAAAGAGGGTAAGGCATTGCCCAACAAGACACAGCCAGTGAGCTGAACCCAAGACTTCTAACTCTAAGGCCATAGCTCTATCCACTAGACTTCTCTGCCTAACAACCTTGCCATTCAGTCAGCTCTCTTTTTTTTTTCAGCCAGCTCTCTTCTAGGGCACTATCAGACATGTGGGGAGATCCAAAGTCATCCTCTCAGTTGATGACCGATAAGAAGAGTTGGCTTGCTGCCCGCCTTGTCAATCTTCGCCCAATAATGAAAGCCACCATCTTTAACAACAACCACTTTGTGCCTGACAAAGGGAGAAAACCAAGGTCTTTCCAGGATTCTCCTCTGGCCCCTCAGTGAACCATTCCAGGGGAATTCTGTTCACGCATTCTGAAGAAGGCTGAGGGGAAACCCTCATCAAATGATTAATTCCTGGACGCTGTGGCAACAGCCAATGCGGCAGCCAGCCTCTGCTCCCTAGTGAAGGCCATGGAACCAGCCCAAAGTACCCCCAGCTGCTCCAGAAACATAGATGTCCCTTCCAAAAGCAACATTCCCACCCTCCCCCTCCCCCACTGGAGAAGCTGCCAAATGCCAACCCCGAGCCTCAGCCCTCAGGCCATCACCACCAGGGGAAGTCGCACAGATAATGTTTGCAGCTTTGGGAACACTGTTTGTCTGATGGTTATTAGAGAGGGGATGGGTGTGGGAGGGAGAGCAGAGAAGATGAGGCTCCAGGGAAGAGGCATCCGGGTGCTCCAGTTCAAACAGAGTACAGACTTGAGTGATCAAAAAGGAAAACTATTCATCCACAGAGCCAATCTCCGTGCCTCCCAATACTGGGCAAGCACTATGCAAGAGGCTGAATGAATGGAACACTTAGGAGCCTCTCTGCTCTGTGGAACTGAGCACTCACTGCCAGCTGCCTCCGGACTATGCTGGTTCCAGAGGCTCCCCAGCAGCTAAGGCATGAAATGAAACATGTCAAATGGAAAGTGCTCGCCAGCAATCTCCCTCCTCCTGGATCCTAGGGTGCTCTGGAGGGCTTAGAAGCTGTTCCCTCTAATTATTCCAAGTCCCACCCCAGCTTCTGCCCTACCTCCCTCTCCCCTTCCCCATTTCAAATATTTACAAGTAAGTCAGCTCCTCTTGGCACCCGCCCCATTCCTGCAACCTAAATGACTCTCCACCTGGCAGATGTCATGCTCTGCTGAGGTCCCAAGCTCAGAAGGAACACCTGCCTTGCTGTCCACCAGCAAGCTAGCCGGCCCCTGGAATCCTGGTTTCATTAGGGAATGCAAAGATCTAGCCACTAGAGGGAGCTCCCACCTCACTCTGGTGGGTCTGGCCAAAATGGCAACTCCCCTCCCTTTGGGCTCTCGCTTAGGTGGTGGCCTGATTCTCTAGTCATTTGCAGACAATAAACAGGAGGCCAGGAAATAAACTGTTTCACACAGATCCTCCAAATTCCAAGAGGCATCAAATGTCAGAACTGGAATTTAGCCTAAGCCCTTCCAATTTTAACAATGAGGAAGCTGAGACCCAGAGAGGAATAACTGGCCCGAGGTCCTCATCTCTTTAGTGGCATTGCTGTGTCTAGGAGGCACATCTTTTGACTCCCAGTCCAGTACACTACACTGCCTGCCAACTCTGAGAGCTTCAAAGAGAATTTCTAAGTCATCTCTTCTCTCCATCAATCCTAATTTCTTCCTTAAGTTCTGGAATTCAGATGATAGTGATACTAGTTCCTTAGATCAGTACAGGACTTCCCACACATTACCCCCACTATTTATTCATAACATCGCTGTGAGGTAGTCAGAGAAGGTATCATTATCCCCAACAGTGAACAGTAAGGCCAAGTAGCTGACCCAAAGCCACTCAACTAAACCCAACACAACTAGCCTTAGAGTTCAGGTCTTCTCACGCCTAATCTAATGCTCTTCCCGTTCCCTCATAGGGCAGGTGATGGGGCCATACCCTGTGAGGGAGAGGTGATGCACTCAACAGCCTTGTCAGTGAAGGCCATGAGAGTCTAGCCCTGTCTTTTTCTAAGAAGTGGAAATTCATCTAGGAAGCAAGGAACCTCTCAGCTGCCAGCCACCTGACATGTTCATGTGCAAAGGAGTGGGGCTACTCTTATCAAGTATTCACCAAGGATGGATGAGAACATTTAAACGTCAGCTTTGGGGTAGGCTGCTCAAAGCTCTGACCTGTATGTGAATGTATGATTCATAGCTCAGTCCCTTTCTAATGTTTGATCATTGAATCGAAGGTTCTATTTAAAATGAAAAGTGGATCCGTCCCCCCCTTCATTTCAGGGAGGGAGGATCATGAATAAGGAATATTCATATGTTAGCAGATGTGGTCACTGTCTAATTAGTTTGTCTGAAGGTTAGTTTGACTGAAGACCTTTCCCCCCCTTTTAAAAAACTTAATTGCAAGAGAAGGATCATTGGGTAGGGGAGGGAGATGGGGCACAGTATGGAATGGGGATATATGTTTGGAAATGGATGTGATACAAAACTAAAATGGTAGCAAAGAAATGGCAACAAAGTAGGTACCCACAAACTAGAGAATGGCTGAATGAACTGTGAAAAGTGGATGTAACAGAATATCACTGCACCATAAATGACTAAAATGAGGAGTTTAGAGAAACATGGAGGGATGAATGTAACTGACACAGAGTGAAGTAAGCAGATACAAGAAAGCAATACATACAGGGAAGACAACAATGTAAACAGAAAGAACAAGAAAATGAAACCAAACATCATAAAATTAGAATGACCAAGCTTGGCCCTGAAAAGGAGATGAGAACAATGCATTACCCTCTTTTCGCTGAAAAGGTGGGGAAATACAAGTGCAGAGTGTTGCCTGTGCTGCCAGGAATGGGTGATATGGTGGTTGGTTTGGCTGTACAGCTGGTTTTTAACTTTCACCTCTGTGACAAGGGAAGACTCACTAAGTAGCAGAACATGTTCAGAAATGAAAATGTAAAAACAAAGGGCAGCAGCAAAACTTTTAAAAAGCCCAAACACTTTAAAAATGCAAAGCAGAGAACGTGGTTTTCTTTTGGTTACCAGTCTTTACTCAGCACCTGCTTTGAAGGTGTTTAAGCCTCATAAGGAGAAGGAGGATACAAAGACAGTCCATACAAAGTCCCTGCCTTCAAGGAGTTTATAGTCTAGTTGGGGAAACAAGACACAGAAATATGAAAAAATAACTAATAAAAGGCACTCCCTGGTTAGTGCCAAAGGTGTAGGCCAGATTTAGGAGATGCCATAGGAGTTCAGGACTACCTCAGACTACTGTGGTTGGGGAAGGCTTCATGGAGGAAGTGGGGCTTGAGTTGGGCCTCAAACATGGGCTATCCAGGTAAGAGAGTCATGTGAACAGTGTGTTCATGGGACAGCAAAGAGACCAGTTCAGAAAACAAGGGAGCAGGGAGTCTGGAAAGACAGGATCAGAGATTTAAAGCTGAAAGTGACCTCTGAGGACATCGAGTCTAATCCTCTCGCTTTACAAATGCCCAGGAAAGTAGCTGGTACTTGAACCCTAATCCTCTGACTGTAAAACTAAGAAATTTAAAATTTTTGTAATGTAAAATTTTTTCCATTGACCCCCAAAGGGTCTTTTTTTGGGGGGGGAGGGGTAGGCAATGCGATTAAGTGACTTGCCCAGGGCCACACAGCTAGTAAGTGCCAAAAGGGTCTTGAATGATGAATTATACTTCATCCTGCAGGCAACAGAGGGTCACTGAAAGTTCTAGGCTTCTTCGAGGAGGAGAGGCCATGCTCACAATGAGTACTCAATCTTAATCCCCCTAGGATGCTGATGAAAGAAAAGTGGGGAAAGGGAGGAGGCAAGGAGGAGGAAGGCATACTAACATAAAGAAGAACAAGATAAAAGAATATCCTGAAGGAGCCTAAGGTGATGGATGGAGGTGATATGATGAGAGGCAGTTCTGCTGATTTAGTATGCAGTAGACATCAAACCAAAAGCTACAGAGCACAAGAGTCAAGAACACATTCCCTCCTTGACTCAAGAGCCAAAGGAAGATCGACCTGCTCTGAAACCTATTTCCACGGAACTCAAGCGTTCTCCGTACAAAGAGGCCCAGAAAGAGGAGAATGCCAAAGGAGTGAGAGGAAGACAGACAGGTGGTCTTGGCTAAGATGCTGGACAGGAAATACAGTTATTCCCCGAGGTCCTGGCCCCTTCCTGCCCATACCCTCTGAGTCGCTGCTAAAACTGCTCAAAGCAATGGCAAAGTAGGAAGGCAAGTTTCCCACCTTTCAGCTGTCACTCTGGGCCACTCACCAAGGGTCTGCTGGTTCCGGACACCCCCAATCACCACACAGATCTCAGCCGGCACGTCCCCAGACCCGTCCTTGACGTTCTTCTTGGACTCTTTGGCGTCGTCCTGCCAGATCACCTCCCGGATATAGTCATCGGGAAGCTCCGTCTTCACCTTCACGTCTGTCATCGTCCCCTGCTCTGAGCACAGTGAGGTCTCTGCCGGCACAGGACTGGAGCCCTCTGCCTTGGCACTCTTGGGACTCCTTTTTAGCCTTTCCCTGCAAAGGCAGAGAGAAGAGATCAGGGGCCTGCTCTGCAGTGGGCAAGGACCCTTTCACCTTACTTAAGCCTTATTCATTGACTAACGGTATCCCAGATATGACTAGTTCAGCTCTTACATATGAGGTCTGTAGTATTTCCCAGATATCAAATCCCTCAATTCTCTATTCCCCCTGACAGTTTGTTAATTTATTTTGATTTATTAACAATCACTTCCATAAGTTTCAAGTTTTAAATTTTTCTCCCCGTTTTTCCTCAAGATAGCACACAATCTGATATAGGCTACACATTTTTAAATTTTTTTTATTAATTTATTTTGATTTAGCCCCGACAGTTTGGGATTATAACGCACCTTTTCAAGGTGCAGAAACTAAGACACAAACCAATGAAATGAAGGATATTTCCATGTAAGGTTGTGGGCTAAGATTGTACTTGAAGCAGCCTTCAACCCCACCCCACCCCACCCCAGCCAGTATGCTTTAAAATTAAGTCCATTTTTTAAAAAGTAAATGCCCTTCAACCAGGGAATGTCTCAACACAGAGTAGAGGAATATAACAGAACATGACTGTGCAATAAGAAACAACAAATATGATGAACTTAGAGAACCATGGAAAGACTTATATGAAATGATGCAAGATAAAGTAAGCAGAACCAGGAAATAGTATACACAAGACCACAGTAGTGCTGATATATAAAGACAATACAATGCTGTGAAGTTCTAAAGACCAAATGTGGCCCCAAAGAAGAAATACCTCCCCTACTTCTTTGCAGAGGTGGAAGACTACAGCTGTGGAACACAACATAGAATGGCAGACTTTTTCATAGTGCTGCTTAGTTTTGCTGAATTGTTTTTTCCCTTTAAAAAAAAAAAGTTTTCTGTTACACAACCAAAACTCTCAGTACTCTAGGTCAGGGCTTCTTAAATTTTTTCCACTGGAAACCCCTTCGGCGCATTTTACACTGTGGGTCATAACACCATATGGTCGAGGCCCACAGTTTAAGAAGCACCGCAGGTAACTTTTGCTTTTTTTTTTTTTTAACACGGCAATAGGGTGAAATGATCTGCCCAGTTCACACAGCTAGTAAGTGTCAAGTGTCTCAGGCCAAATTCGAACTCAGGTCCTCCTGAATCCAAGGCCATAGCTGTATCCACTGCGCCACCTACCTGCCCCTGCAGGTAACTCTTAAGACCACAGACTGCAGAGAATTTGTTGACCTTCATTGGCAGAGGGAATTTCTTCACCGGAGTGCCCTATACCAATCAATTCATAGATATTTCTATAAAGGATAACTCTCTTGGAGGGGAAAAGAGGAAGGAATAAATTGGGAAATGGACATAATGTAAAAACAAGAGATATCAATAAAATATATTTTAAAAGAACAAAAAAAAGTCCACTAGATGAGCAAGTTTTAACACAGATCATTCTAATTAATTAAAGCACAGCCTAATTTAATTAGCTAGCATAATTTATTCACTTCAACTTCAAGAATCTGTGAATTGGTGCATGTGGGTCCTCCCTCCCTTCAAACATATCAAGACCCCTCTCTGCCAATGAGTTCCTGGAGAGCAGATATAACCCCAAAATTCATTATCCTACAGCAACCCGAGGATGAAACTCAAGAGGTACTTCCATGAAGAGGTTGTTCAATACACTATTAACAACACTGATGATGGCGGTCCTTTAATATGGGTGAGTTTTACGGCTTGGAAGTCATGAAAACAGCAGGTGCTGGATCAGCAGGAGAACAGAGAACACCTTTCCCAACTCTTCTCGGTTTTCCCCATCCCTCAAGATCCCCACACAGCTCTTTAACCCAAACAAGATCAAGCAAGTTCTTTCTTCTATTCTGTCTTCAGTTTACCAAGAGAATGTAAGCTCCTTGAGGACAGGAGCTGTTTTGCATTTTATCTTTTTTATCTCTAGCATCTAGCAGTATCCTGCAATCAGCTTGTCAATAAGTATTTCTTAAGTACCTACTACTACCAAGTACTGTGTTATCCACAGGGATACAATGAAAGGCAAAAACGTCTCTGCCTTCAAGAAGCACACATTTGAATGATGGAAGTAACCTGTATATAATAACTAGGTGATATAAGATATACAGAGATTAGATGAAAGACAATGTGGGAGGGGAAGGTGTGAGCAGCTGGGTGGACAGGGAAAGGCCTCCTGCAGAAGCTGAGATCTGAGCTGAGTCTTGAAGGAAGCCAGAGAAAGAGGCAAAGGTGAGGAGGGAGAGCACTCCGGGGGGGGGGGGGGGTACAGCCAGTGCAAAGGCACATAGACAGGAGATGGAATGATGTGTTCAAAGAACTGCCAAGGAGGCCAGTGGATTTAGAAAACTGGATTTTCAAGTGTGTAGAGGTGAGTAAACTTTACGAAGACTGGGGAAGAGGAAGGGGGCAGGTTAGGAAGAGTTTTAAATGCCACACAGAGAACTTTATATTTGACACTGAAAGCCATAGGGAATCACTGAAGTTTACTGAGCCGAGGCATGACATGGTCAGACCTATACTTTAGAAAATTACTTTGGCAGCTGAGTGGAAGATGGATGGGAGTGACAGACTTGGGACAGAGAGATCATTTTGAAGGCTACTGCAATAGTCCATGTGAAATGAGATGAGAGGCTGGGCTGGGGCTCTGGGAGTTTGTAGTTTTGTTTTTGTTTTTTTGTTTTTTTTTTAAGACAGAAATGACAAGCATCTGGATACGTGAGGGGAAAGAGGGGTAAAGAGAGGGAAAAGTCAAGGAGGACACTGAGGTTACTGGCCCGGGTGACTGGAAGGATGGAGTCTGTGATACTAATGGAGAAGTTTGGAAGAGGGGAGAAGAAAGATAACAAATTCTGGTTAGGACATAGTGAATCCAAGATGTCCGAAAAGCAGGTAGCGGTGAAGGATCAGAAAAGAGGCTAGGGTTGAATATGTAGTTCTGGGAACAACTGAGAAGAGGGCCCAGGACAGAACCTTGAAGGACACTCTTGGTTAGTGGGTATGAGACAGATGAGGAACCAGCAAAAAAAGAAGAGGACCAGGAAAGAGCAATGCCACAAAAACCAAGTGAGGAGAAAGTATCCCAAAGGTCAGTGTAAACCAACAGTGTCAAATGTTGCAGAAAGGTCCAGAAGGATTAAGGGCCATTGGATTTGCCATTTAAGAGACCACTAGTTACATTGGAGAGGGCAATTTCCGTTGAATGATGTGGTTGGCTACCAGAGTTCAGAATAAGAGGACAGAGTGGAGATACCAAGTGTAGACAGCTTTCTCAAAACAGTAAGCTCGGGAGAATGATAGGATCAAGTAAGAATTACACACACACACACACAAATATATAAAATTTCCCCCCAATTACATGTTAAAATAAATTTTAACTTTTTTTAAAGTTTTTTTGGGGGGGAGGGGCTAGGTAATGGGGTTAAGTGACTTGCCCAGGGTCACATAGCTAGTAAGTGTCAAGTGTCAAGTGCCTGAGGCCAGATTTGAACTCAGGTCCTCTTGACTCCAGGGCCGGTGCTCTATCCACTGTGCCACCTAGCTGCCCCTTTTTAAAAGTTTTGAGTTCCAAATTCTATCCCTCCCTGAGATAGTAAGCAATCAGAGATAGGTTATATACGTGCAATCATATAAAACATTTCCATATTCATAGTTTTGTACAAGAAGACTCAAATAAAAGAAAAAGAATGAAAGAAAGACAGTGAAAAATAGCATGCCTCATGTATTCAAACATTATCAGTTCTTTCTCTGGAGGTGGATAGTATGTTTCATCATTAGTCCTTTGGGACTGTCTTGGATCACTGTATTTTTTTTTTTTTTTTTTTGCTTTTTGGTGAGGCAGTGGGATTAAGCGACTTGCCCAGGATCACACAGCTAGTAAGTGTCAAGTATCTGAGGCCGGATTTGAACTCAGATCCTCCTGACTCCAAGGCCAGAGCTCCATCCACTGTGCCAACTAGCTGCCACCCTTGGATCACTGTATTGAGAACAGCTGAGTCGTTCACAATTCTTCATCAAACAATATTGATGTTACTATGTACAACGGTCTCCTAGTTCTGTTCACTTCACTTTGCATCAGTTCATATAAGTCTTTCCAACTTTTTCTAAAATCATCCTGCTCATCATTTCTTGTAACACAATAATATTCCATTACAATCATATACCACAACTTATTTAGCTATTCCCCAATCTATGGGCATCCCTTTGATTTCTAATTCTTAGCTACCACAAAAAGACCTCAAGAGAGAATGGGAGAGACATGAGGGTTTTTGTAGGAACAGGAAAAGAGCCAATAGATGGGGGGGGGGGGAGAAGACGAAGACATTGACAATGAAGAAGGAGGAGGAGGAGGAGGGGGAGGAGGAGGAGGAGGGGGAGGGGAGGAGGAGGAGGAGGAGAAGAAAAAGAAAGAGAATCTGTCCTTTGAAAATCATGAAAACGGTTAACTCCCAAGTCAATGTGACAACACAAAATACTCTTCCTTGTCCATGTCCTACCTATTTTTCGAGAATCAACTCAAGTTCTTTCTCCTCCATGAAGTCTTCCCCAAACATCCCAGGTCACAGTAATCCCCACCCATGCCCCCCCTAAACTCCTACAGCATACACACACAGAGTGTATCACATGTCTGATACTTAGCATCTTAAGTCAGTGGGGCTCAGTGGAAAGGACATTGGGTTTAGAGTCAAAATAACTAGATTCAAATCCCATTTATTACCTGAGTGACCTTAGTTTATCATTTTGCCTCTCTAGCCCTCATTTTCCACTTCTTTAAAATGAAGGGCCTGAATTAAATTACCTCTAAGGTACATCCTGGCTCTAAAGTTCTATGATCCTAAAAACATTCAAAGATTTATGTCCCATTTTCCCAAATAGAAGCTAATACAAGGCAAGATATGTATAAAGTACTTAATAAAGGCTTGCAGATGATGATGAGGATGGTGACAGGGATCTTATAAACTTATAAGCTAATGGGGCTATGAGTCTGTCATCTGCTTTGGGCCATTTCCTGGCTCTTGGATGTACTCTAAATCTAAAGAATAAAAAAAAAAAGACTGGGAAACAAGATCCTCCCCTGAGTTCCAGACTGATCCATAGTTCCTTTCTGGGAGGTGGTGAAGAAAAAAAGCTCCTGCTTCCTCAATGAGATGGATGGAATGAACTGGGAAAGAAAGGTAAAGTCCCCAGCCAACCAGCAGCGGATAGAGATCTTCCTTAGAAAGGCAAAGGAAAGGAAATTACTCTGGGGAAAAGGACAGGAGGGAGGAGGGAAAGTGCCAAAGACCAGAGGAAGAGAGAAGCATCTTCAGGAACAATTCCAGCCCAGCCTCCTACAAGGAGAGCACAAAGCTTCTCCAAGTGGGTCAGCCACGTCAGAGCTATCAGACCTTACAGTATTCATCTCTTGTT
This sequence comes from Vombatus ursinus, assembly GCF_900497805.2. Taxonomy (NCBI): domain Eukaryota; kingdom Metazoa; phylum Chordata; class Mammalia; order Diprotodontia; family Vombatidae; genus Vombatus; species Vombatus ursinus. The sequence goes on along the minus strand of NW_020954571.1, from coordinate 13,454,295 downwards.
TGTTCACTGAGGAAAAGAGAAGTGTGATTAATAGCTCACTATTCCTGAAGCCAACCCCACAGCCAACTCAGCAAGCCCCTCCATCCCCTCCCTCCACCTCCTTAGCAACTAGCCAAACCACCCGGTTTCTTTAATGGCAGAAAAGATGAATGAGTGAATGAATGAGTAAGTCAGTGAGTGAGTGAGTGAATGAACAGGAACAGCTGGGCCTGGCTGGCTCTGAGGAGCTCAGCTTTTTCTGTTTCTCCTGCCTCCAGGGGTACAGGTTGGTCCCTATTAGGACACAATAGGATGGATCAGTCCTGACCTCGCATGGATAAACAACACTAGTCAAGTCGACGGTCACTTCCACACGAACCACACTTGAGTCAAACACAATCTTTGCCTGAGCTAAGAAGGAAACCAGTTCAAAAACCTCACAGTGCTCAGTCCCCAACCAGTGTCCTGACCTCCAGCCTGTTCAGCTAACCCAGAAGAACAACTCCAGACTTCTAAGTAGGCCCTACTTGGCATGTTTAAAACTGAAAGATCTGCAGGACTTACAGTCAAGAAATTTGAACTGTACAGTCCTGGTTTGGCTCCCAGAAACTAAGAGTGTAATTTCAGGCAAATTACTCAACTTCTCTGGGCCTCAGTTTCTTCCTTTGGAAAATGAGGAATTTGGACTAGATTATATATAAAAGTGTGAGTGTTTGTGTGTGTGTGTGTGTGTGTGTGTGTGTGTGTGTGTGTGTGTGAGAGAGAGAGAGAGAGAGAGAGAGAGAGGCAGGGGAGAGAAGGGGGAGCAAATAAAGGAGAAAGAGGGGGAAAGAGAAAGGAGGACAGAGGGAGGAAGGGAAAAAGAGTTACTGTATTTAGGGTGGAATTAGTCCCTGGAGAAAGAGTCAGAGGACATATGTTTGCCTACAGTCTCTCCTAGGTCTAAACCTGTGATCCTATGTCATGTTTTACTCAAAAATTTCCAGTGCCTTTTGACTACCTACAAACTAAACTGTACAGTTAAAAAACTGACATTCAAGGCCATTTGGAGTCTGACTCCAAATGACTTTTAATTCATTATTCCCCTTTCATGCTCTCTCTATTCTTAAATCAGACTACTTTCACTCCTTTTTCAGTGCCTTTGCTTACGATGTTCCCTGTGCCCAGAACAGAGGAAGTTCCTCTCCTTTCTTTCAAGCCCCAGCTAAGGTCTACCACTCCCCCTTCTTCCTTGGAGTCTTCAATGAAAGTACCTTCCCTACCCCAGAAAGTAATCTAACATCTTAATTTCTCATAATCCAGATACTTCCCTGATATGTATCACACTCTCCTTTATATCAGTTACGTGTATACCAACCAGATAGTCAGGATACATCCTGTAAGACTATAAGCCACTAGAGAGCAGGGTTAGTATTATTATAAGGCTCTCCAGCACCTAGCATTGGGTGCTGCACCAAGAATATGATTAGTAAGTATTTACTTAATGAATCTGAAGGTCAGGCCTTCAGATGTGTCTTTTATAAAATGTTTACTAAATTGAATTACCTTTAAATATCACATGTGTATGTACACACACACACATTCTCTCATTCTGGCAATGGTAGAACAGACTCAGCATGGGCCAGTTAAAAGCAGGATTCATTCTCCTAAAATACATTCTTGAATGGAAATCACAGGGCCCCAGTAAGATTAAAGAACAGTAAGAGAGAACATTTTTAGCAGTAATAAGAACCGTAAACCACCAAATGGCACTCTCAGGTACAACAGCATTACTCTGGGAAGCCATGGAGACATATTATTACTAGCCAAATGGTGACACACAAACCTCTTCCCAAATTCCCAGTTTCCCAATTGGGAAGCAGGAAAATGTACTTGCTCCCCTAGCCCCTGGTGACCTCTTGCCTTCTCCTATCCCACACATTCAAGGCTCTAGGCCAGGGTTCAGCAGCCTCTTCAAGCCCCTTCTGGGAGAAGTGACAAGAGAATGAAGAGATGATCTCTAAGGTCCCTTACTGTTTCTAAACCCTAAGATCCAGTAAGTAGGCTGCTTATGGGCATGAGAAAGATTGGGGTGGGGGGGGAGAGGAGAAGAAAAGGAAAAAAAGAGTGGGCAAAAAACTGACCAAGTAAAGAGATAGAGGGAGGGAGGGACAAAAATATGAGAATAATTAGAAAAAGGAAAAAAAGGTCTGTATTGTTTAAAACCAGGAGAGAGGGCTCCCCACAATAACCTGGATTTGAAACCTGGTTCTGCCCCCTTAGTACCTGCATGAATTAAATAAGTCTCTTCCTTTCTAAGCCTCAGTTTCCTCATCTGTAACATGAGAAGACTGAACAAGATGACTTCTAAGGTCACTTCTGGTTTTCTGTGACACCTTGAAATAGTCTAGGTAGCTAAGCTATGAATCCCTGTTCTAAGACATTCATACAACAAGAATTCCATCAATTTGTTATTTTGCAATTTCAAGGCACTACTTTATTATATGCCCCCTTTTTTTTTACAAAGCAAACTCGTGTCCATTGATTATTTCATTTGATCCTCACAACAGCCTTGGGAACCAAGTAGGACACTAAGATTTCTTGTCCTTACCCCTCCATGGTAACCCCTTCCCACCATTTTATGTTAAGAGAAGAGAACTATAAAACTAAAAAAGATTCTGTGACCAGCTCAAGGTTACATAGCAAATTAGTAATGGATCTAGGATTAGAACACAGGTCTCCTGACTTCTCCCCCAATGCCCTTTCACTTATATCATGACCACCCATCTGATCAGAGAACACCCCACAATTCCTATTGGTCATGCTTAGGAAAGGGTAGTTGAGGAAGTAAACCATGCCGACCAAGGGAAAGTAGAGACCCAGCACAGCCAGTCACACCAGGCTGAACTGAAGAGTAGGCTAAGATCACTGGTACCCTATGGAATACAAAAGAAAAGTTAAAAACAAAAAAAAAAACAGAATTCTACAGCACACTGGACTTGGCGTTAACAAGACAACAATCATTTATTAAATGTGTACTAAGTGTCAAGGACTGTACTAGACACTGGAGATACAAGGAAAGGCAAAACCAGTCCCTGCCCTCAAAGAGCTTATATTCCAATGGATGAGATACTCTAACAACTATGCATATGTAAGATAAGTACAGAGTAAATCAGAGGTCATCTCAGAGGGAATGCGCTAGAATTAAGGGGGACCAGAAAAAGCTTCTTGTAGGAGACAGGATCTGAACTGAGTCTTGAAGGAAGCCAGAGGGCAGAAATGAGAAGGAAGAGAATCTAGGTATGGTGGATAGTCCACAGTCGGGAGATGGCGCACAGAACAGCAGGAAACCTAGTGTTACTGAATCACAGAGTACAAAGAGGGGAGCAAAGAAAATCTTCTAAGCCTAGAAAGGTAAGAAGGGACCAGGTTGTAAAGAATTTAACAAACCAAACAGGATTTTATATTTAATATTGTATATTTGATTCTAGAGGTCAAATATAGGGAGCCACTGGAATTTACTAAGAAAGGTGTGTGGTTAGGCCTGTGCTTTGGAAGATCACTTTGGCAACTAAGCTAAGATCACTTTTGACCGCAGAGGAGAGAGACTTGGGGCAGAGATCAAGCCACTGATTATTGCAACATAGGAGTGAGGTGAGGCAGACCTACACTGTGGTGATGATGATGGGCCTGGAGTTGAATGGGACATAGATGAGAGATGCTGCAACCAAAGTTCAAATCCTACCTCAGGAGCTTAATAGTTGTGTAACCTGGGCAAGTTATTTAACCTCTCTCAGCCTCAGTTTCCTTACCTGTAAAATGGGGATAATAATAGCACTTACCACCCAGGGTTGTTGTGAATGTAGGAAAACTTAATTGCATTGTTTGAACCTAGCCTTGGCTTGGCTGAGAGAACAGATGTGTTTAATGCTTAACTCAAGACATCCAGGTTATGCCGATTCCCCCTGAAAAAAATCCTTTCCTAATAGGAAAGTCAGTGGTAGAATTTTCACCTACCAATAGGACAAATATGTAATATGATAAAGATATATAACAGGAGGAAATTCCTTACATTCCTCACATCAATGTTCAGATTCCTAAAAGGTTTTTGGGGTCAGCATAACCTGGATGTCCTAAGTTAAGCATTAAATGAATCTGATCTCTAAGCAACAAGTCTGGTCACTCAGCCACACAGGGCTAGGTTCAAACAATGCACTTAAGTTTTCCTACAGTTTCCCCACTTTGGAGCTTTTTAAAGCCCAGTATTCCTATACTATGGAAAGCACAATTATCAGAAGCAAAGAGCTAGGTTAAATAACCAGAGTCAGTGGAGATTATGCCCTTCACTGCTCATTTTATCAAGAGCTTGATAGAATTCCTTTACAAAGGGGTAGCGACCAGATTGGGGGCAACACATAGTCAGAGGGATCAAAATGAATAAATAGCAGGGGCTATAAGTCACAGTACTTGGACATTACAGGAAACAAGTGTATTCCACAATACAGGCAGATTTCCCAGGCATTGAAAGAACACATATGGCCATGAAGGTCACAAAAATGTTTAAAAAAAAAAAGATTCACAATCCCATGTTTCTTTCAATGTCATAAAAGTTGAAAAAGTTTAATTAAGCAATGTCATAATCTCATATATCCCCTAAGGAAACAAGCCTAGTTAAACAAACTCTATAGGTAAACTAAGTCAGGTTACAAATTAAACTACATTTAATCAGCTTTTGGTTCCTTGTGACACCATCATTAATTGATGATCCTAAAGGTGCCTTCCACCGATCCTATGACTAAATCATGGGGACTCCATTTTTTGGGTATCTAAATGTATAATGTGAGTTCACTCATGTACTCACAATTTACATATTGGCTTTAGCATCATTAGCCCTCTTAATTGGGCGTAATAAGGACATAGATTGAGTTGTGGCTATTTCCAAGGGACTGGAGGCTGGCAGCACAATAGACCCTGCAGATAAGCAACAGTTAAGTGATCTGGTTATGGGCTCAGACTCAAAGGCTTGAGAAACAAAATGAATTCCTCTGAGGTGGGGTAGTTAGGTGCGGAGAGCCAGGGGGCTGTTTCAGCTTTCAGGGAAACTGAAGGCAGACAGAAGACAAGGCTGGTGTGAAATCTGGTCAGATATATGTGTATATGTATTTATATGTATGTACTATATCTATTTTACATAGAAACACGGGTGTGCATATGTACACATTTATGTATAGATGATGTATGTACATAACACACATGTGCACGCCTACATATACATACACATACACACCTGTGTATACAAGAGCCCAATGTATGTATGTGTATGTATATTCACATATAACCACTCCAGTATCTTTGCCAAGAAAACTCTAAATGGGTCACAGAAGAGTTGGACACAACTGAAAAATGATTGAACAACAAAATTTGCATACATTTTACATATTATATATATAGTATATATGTGTACATATATTTAATACATATTAAATCTTGGATATATTTGTATATGTATGTATATATTTGTGGATAGATAGGTAGATATATCTTTTCTCTAAGTGGATTTCCCAAGCCCAGTCTCATATGTGTGTGTGTGTGTGTGTGTGTGTGT